>NW_023503555.1:8541403-8905612 GCF_014529535.1 Bradysia coprophila | reverse complement strand
GACAAACGTCTTATCAATTCAGTTAAATGTCCCAGTATGATAAGTTTGTACGGAGTGCAAACAACAGAATATATATAATGCCTTGCTCGTATTACACATCCAGAAAATGTAAATATCATCCATTGACTCATGCTGACCTTTGAATATTAGATTTAAACGAATTTGCATGGTGTGAATCAGTTCTCTTTCCACATTAAATTCGGTTCTGTTCACGTGTATTGTCGGTATATTGCATTGGGGTTTCGAATGAGACATTTTTGGTTGTAAGGCCCTTTTATTATTTCAATTTCATTTATTTCCAAAAATTCAATTTCTTAAATTAATCGCACCGCGTAGCTCCAGTATGCGCTACAATTCTAGGGAGCTACAACAAGGGACCTAATACCGATAATGAACGGTGTAACATTGTTAGAATGTAACATTTCTTGCTTCAGTACGAGCCTGAAACTTTCATGTTGTATTTTTCCTAGACGCTGTTGTCGACAGTGACTACAAAAATTGAGGACGAAACACCATCTATTGCAGTATTATATAATGAAATGCATACTAAACAATAGAAGTAAAAGATTTATGTAAAATTTGTTGGAAATTTTTTTGTGAAAAGAAGTAACAGATTCGACAAAAATGCTGAGGCAGTAAATAGATTAAGATTTTGCTCACCTAGTACCTGTTTACGTAGGTGGAAGCACGGAGTTTTGAAATTTAGTTTCACGTTGCAGATATTGCAGTGACAAATAATGTCCAAATTCTTAAATTTGTGTAAGAAGAAGTCCTCTTTCACCAAGAAATCTGCGTAACCTTCCAATAAAATCCTTGAATTTGAACGTGTAAAAAACAATATTCAAAACCACCGAAATTCGGTGGCGATTCACTAGTTAAACGGACACTACATGAACAACCTTCTTGATCTATTCATTGGACAAGTAGGATCACGGCTTACTTTCAGGATTTTTTTCAGAAGAACTTTTAAGAATCAATTTTACGAAAGTAGACTCTGTCGTAGATATGTACGAGAGAGAAGGAAAGAGAGTACATAGCACTCTTACTCCCAGTATTAACATAGAAAATATTCTTAAATTGACTGTAATTGACTTCACTGTTTTGATCTGAATCTGTTTCAGCTGGTCCACTCATACTTCATACTCATACTCGGTCTTTACTCGGTTTTACTACTACCAAGTGCGTGCGTGCAACTATTTCACCCATGTAAAGACATATGAGAAGTTTTGTTTGTATGAGTGAACTAGCTGAATCAAATTCATGCCTAAATTTCAGTGACGTCAAATGTATCACAAATGCCTCCAAATTTGACGCTTGTTAATGCTAGGAGCAGTGCTGGAGAGTGTCAATATAGGGACGTTTTCGAATCGATCTTGTAATTTACAATCCCATGCGCGACAAGTTTCTTTAAAGAATTGTGATAACGATGAAATGTGGAAGATTCTTCCGAATAGGATTCCGTCCTCCTAAATATCAAACAAAAACATAGCTAACGCCGACCCGTACGAAACACCTATTCGTATCAAAAGCCTTTATTGTGAAACTCTTCATTTCTCTTACTTCATTTTCTTCTCTGCTGAAAAGCTATTCGCGCTTTAAAATCACTTGAATTATCCACTCTTTGCCTTGCAAATAAATTGCCGGAGGCAATATAGACAGCCCCATACGAAGTCAAATTTCATAAATTCCTATTTAAACAGCTATATTTTCCTATAAATAAACATTCCACAAATGAATTTGCTATTATATAGCTCTACATGCCTGTATATTGCTCAATATAGCTGTATATAGATATATATAGAAGTCCACATATGGGATTCCTAAAACCCCCCACACATAACCAATTACTTCTCTGTTAACAAAAACTATCTAAGTACAAATTTTACCACTTTATATCGTTTTACTAAAATCCAATATGGCCGCCGGCAGCCATTTTGTTAGGAGACCGGAAATAGTACCGACGCTTTACATTCGTTAATACCTTTCAAACAAAAAAAAATTCATGAAATTCGGTCAAAATTTACTCGAGATATTGTCAAAATACACCACGTTCACTGTACTTCCGAGTAGCCAGATAAGAGCTCACTCCAAGAGACCTAGCTCACGCTCCGGAGAACATAATTTCATAAAAACCCTGATTGGTACGGTCAATACCTATCTAATAAAGCTAAAACAGACGAAATATGTTCAAATGTGGCCGACCTACAAGCAAAAACTGCTTGCCGCCCTGTGCCTGTTCCACACCAAGGGGTCTAACTCACGAGTCGGTCATCCGATTTCCATAAACTTTTTTTTTGTATTGTAAATACCTTTTATTTGACGTATCACTTACAAGTTTAACGTTTAAATGTCCGGAGATATCTTCGAAAAACCGTAAAGCACTTATTGGGCCACAGCTCGGGAGGGGTCGATCCAAAATCACTCATCTTCGAACTTAGCCTGTCTTTTGACATTACCAAACGGGAAAAAAAAGAATTTTCAAAATCGGATGCGTTTTACTCAAGTTATCGTGCAGACAGACAGACGGACATTTTTTTTTTTCGCGGATTTGGCATCTCTAGACAACCACAGTAAGGTTTCCCCTTACTCAGGGAGTCCAATTCGACGTGTTACAAACGTATGCGTAAACCTATAAGACCCCAGTACTTCGTACGGGTCTAATCATTTACTACCAAATCAATTCAGAATTTGAAGTGATGCACTCATACTCATCAGACTGTAAAGAATCAGTCGTTTCGAATCGATTGTCCAACTCCAATTACAATATTGTTGCCTATCATCAAATTGAATAGATAGATAGTTAGCCTCCAGTTTTTTACTTTGAAGAGCATCTATTGTCTTCAACATTTGAGTATGGTGACGTGTTTCAATTGCTTGTATTAGATAAGTTTGTTGAACCACACCTGTTCTGATAAGATATGTATACTCACCGTGGTTAAAAATAAATTTAAAAAAAAACGTTGGAGTGTCCTGTCTCTTGAATGTAGCTGGCCTGGTATATTTGGTATCGTTTGAGAGGTTATCACTAGTTTTGTTACCCGTCATCATCGTATCAAATTACCGAACTTTATGGAATCATACTAGACCGGATGTGGGCTGATAATAATAATGCCTCATTGTATCACCACACCAGAGATGATAAAAGATTTTTTTTTGCGTTTACATTAAGTTCGTTCTAAGTATAGTAAGGTTTCAAGTTCTACTAGTTCCAGCTCGTTCAGGCAAGCGTTCGAGTATAAAACAAACGTAATCTTGCGAAACAATTTGAAAATTTTCAGCTGGTCCACTCATACAAACGAAAGTGTATTTATGAGTGTATGAGTGGATCAGCTGAAGCAAATTCATATCTAAATATCACTTATGTCCCCTGTATCATAAATTATAGCAAGAAAAAGCTGTAATTAGATGAGACGGACACTTCTTTCAATATAAGTTTTGATTAGACAGCAACTCATCAAATGAGTCAATGATTCATGAATACTGCATCTGTTATCGACAACGATGACAATTTAAGCGATTTGATATGGTTTTGTTGTCGTTTTTTTAATAGAAAAATGATTGTTTAAGCTGACGAAGTAAAGGTTTCTTTTACTCAACCTCTATGAGATACTGTAGAAACAAATAAAGTAATAGATTCAGTAACTGTTAATAGTGGGCAATCTGTGAACGAATAACAACACGATTACTGATAGATGAGACAGAACGCCTTTTCGCTCGCACTTTCCTGATGAAGAAAGTATTTTACTTAGAATGTATTTGTGGCACCGTTGTACCTTTTTTGGAGGTAGCATAGTGAGATAGAATATTTCAACTTTGTAACCAATGGCAGCAAAAGTAAAAATACTGGGGTCCAACTGGTTAGGCATGGGTGATAATGATAATGATTATCGATTATCGATAATCGATAATTATCGACTTTTTTTATCGAAAATTATCAAAAAAAATATCGATAATCGATAATTATTGATATTTTGATAATTATCAAGATATCGATAATTCGATGTATCGATATTTCGGTCTGAAATTCCGATATTTATCGATATATTCCGATATATCGGTATATTATCATGAATTTTCAGATAAATATCGAAATATCGATATTTTGATAATTATCGAATTTCGATAATTATCGATAATTACCAAATTATCGATAACGATATGATTAATCGATTATCGATAATTTCTTTCGATTGATATTATTGATAATTTTGAACGTCTCCCATCCCTACAACTGGTCTACTCAATGAGTGGCACTTATACAAACAAAAGTGCTTCTACGTTCTTATACGGGTGAAATAGTTACCGCCCGTGCACGTATGATCACTGATCAAGTGGCCTATAAGTTGTAAGCAGGTCGTTTATAAGATTAGACGATTCGTTTTTCCTTGACCGTGTTGAAGAAATTCCTCGACCGAAAAATCGAGGAATATCTTCATCCCTTCATGTTGTTTAAGATATAAGTTCTAAATCAATTGCTTATAAAGGGATAGTTCTAAGTTCATTAGTTCATAAGTTGATGAGTCGTAAGTTTAGAAGTCATACGTCGATAAGTGATGAGTCCTTAAGTTCGTTTTTAAAAATTATGTGCCTACGAGTTAAGTGTCAAATTGTGAAGTCTCAAAGTCATCATCGTAATTTCTGATTCTTTTTCGCTCTTTGACAATGTACATTTTCGTAAAAATTACTTTAGGTTGCCAGACGGTCAACTAACATAAAACAAGGTTAAACAAGGCATCAGAACAGTCGGAGCGTTTGCTGCGACTTAGCCCCGTACAACCCGTAATTCTATTTCGTTCGCAACCATTATACGTCCGTAGCCCTAATAAGCCCGGAACCCTAATACGTCTACAACCCTCTAATGCGTCTGTTACCAAAATGCAACTGTTCATTTTTAAAATTGCGCATAGCGCAATTACGAAAGCCCGTACGAAGTACCTTTCAAATAAAACCAACAATTTACGACATTATTTTAGAAACCCAAAATTTTTTGCCAACTTTCCATTGGGTATTCAATTACCTCTCAAATGAAACAAAAACTATCAAAATCGGTTGAGATTTACTCGATTTATGTGCAAAAAGCACTTAGGGCCGAGTAGCGGCCTTAGTGCAAGGGCCCAAATTTGAAACTTTTTTTGCCATCATTCTATTCGTCATTCAATTATCTCTCAAATGAAACAAAAACTAGCAAAATCGGATGAGATTTACTCGATTTATGTGCAAAAAACACTTAGGGCCGAGTAGCGGCCTTAGTCCAAGGGCCCAAATTTGAAACTTTTTTCGCCATCATTCTATTCGGCATTCAATTATCTCTCAAATGAAACAAAAACTAGCAAAATCGGATGAGATTTACTCGATTTATGTGCAAAAAACACTTAGGGCCGAGTAGCGGCCTTAGTCCAAGGGCCCTAATTTGAAACTTTTTTCGTCACGTTCTTTTCGGTATTCAATTACCTTCCATAAAAAACTAAAACTAGCAAAATCGGATGAGATTTACTCGATTTATGTGCAAAAAACACTTAGGGCCGAGTAACGACCTTTGAGCCCTCCCAACAAGCCCACGTTGCATCTTACCCAAAAACAATGTTCAGCAACTTTGTTCTACTCGTCAATACCTTTCATTTGATATATCACAAGCAGCTATTGCGTGCGCATTTCGGTAGATATCGTCGAAAGACTGAAAAACACCTATAGGGCCCTAGCTCTGGGAGGGCCGACCCTACCATGCCCATTTTCGAACTTGACCTTACTTTTGTCGATACCAATTGGGGAAAAAAAGAATTTTGAAAAAAGGTTGTGATTTACTCTAGCTAGAGGGGTCACGGACGGACGGACGGACGGACGGACGGACGGACGGACATTTTTTTTATTGCGGATTCGTCATCTATGAACATAACCAAATGCTTTGCCCTTACTGTCTGCTTCCAATTCGACGTGTTACAAACGGCATATTAATCTTATAAGCCCCCAGTACTTCGTACGGGGCTAAAAACCATTTAAATAGGGCGAGTCTTGAGCTCACATGACAAAACCAAGAGTACGTATGTAATGTACTTTCTGATCAACGTGAACACTGCTACTGAAAATTTATTAGAGTACGCTACTCCATCACACTTTTGTTGAACTAAACCCGCGAACATTTCTTTGGTTGGCTTGTGTGTTGCGGGTGAACTTTATTCTTTTCACTCAAAGATTCATGGCTTGTACCTAATGACTAACCACTTATTGACGTATGATCGAGGGGTGACGCACTTCCATTTAATCCATTTAATCCATTAAATCCATTTAATCAATTTAATCCATTTAATCCAAAAAAAAATTTTTAGTTTTACCGAAATAATTAGGCTACCGACCTGAAAAATTTGTAAAGTAATTGCGAAAAATAGATTTGCACGATCCCCAGCTCGATTAAGTACTCGTGAGGTATAGGAAAAAAATTTTTGTGAAAAATGGTATTAAATTTATTTAATCCATTTAATCCATTTAATCCACTTTACACCAAAAACTCATAAAAGTGGATTTTTTCGCTTTTTAACATTGTAGTATGAGTTGTAGTACGTGGTTCGATCAAAATCAACAATTTTTAAGACTTTTACAGTATTTGGTAAAATGAACTTTTTTCCTATTTAATCCATTTAATCCAATTTTTATTCCATTTAATCCATTAAATCCATTAAATCCATTTAATCCATTTAATCCATTTAATACCATTTAATCCATTTAATCCATTTAATCTAGAAGTGAGTTACCCCTCGCGTATGATACAATTATAAACTTACGACTCATCAACAAACTTTAGTTAATTCAACAAACACAGTTAAAAATATGGGATTCCAATTTTTGGGTCCGAGGGGATTACTTTCAAAAGTAATTCTTTCGCCAGAAATTGAAAAAATGTAATTATTTCAGGGATTAAAAGTAAGACTAAACAATAATATTGAGTATTGAACGATGATAGTGCTGCTTAGAAATTTCCGTCTATAATTTAATCGTGTTGAAATCACACCTTTGTGTTAATTTAGTTCGAACCCGATTTACGAACAAGATATGATTATTGAAACGGACATTTATTTGGTGTTACAATGTTTCAATGGTACTACCGATGGTTTATTCTGCCTTACAATACCAGGCTCAGAACAGGAATTTTAAGTCGGTTTGTATAGATACTACCAACTAATATGGATATGGTTAAAGATAGTATAGAGAAATTCTAGATTGAAAATGGCAGTAAGGCCAATTTTAGCAGCGAACTATTTCACATTCCTATGGGAAAACAGACATTTTAGACATAAAGAATGGTAAAGAAACTACATAAGAATATAAAAATGAAAATCATGAAAAAATATCGAGGTTTAAAGTAACGATCTTGCCATCTGGCAATTTGCATTTTAATCCCACGAGGAATTAGTTTCTTTGAAACAACGGTTCACAGGTTGGGATTAAGAACAAATTGCAGCAGTGGTAAGATCGTAGACTGAAGTGCAGGAGGTCCCGGGTTCAAATCTCGTCAGGTAAATAAAAAAAAAATTCTGTTTAATAAAAACATTTCTCATTGCAGATTCACAAAAAAGCTTCTTCTCAAATCCGACGTTTACCTAAAAACTGTAGTATCACACGATATCCGATAAAAAAATCTTTCTTTTTAATTTTTTTTTCTGAAGTGAAAGTAGGAAGGGTTAGATTTTTTTTATTGCACTACATATAACATTTTGATCAGATTAAAATGAGATTTTCGTTTCAACGCATAGTAAACAAGCGTCAAACGTTAGGGCCTCAAAGATTAAAATTTTATTCCTCTAGGGATTAATTATTTGTGGATAAGTTCAAGTAATCCCTGAGGGGATTAAATTTAAATTCTAAAAAAAAATCGGTCGCGTACTGTTAATCCCCAAAAGATTTAGATCTAGGTCCATATTTTTACCTGTGTAATTAACTTACAACTTATAAGGGACCTACTTACAACTTTAATAGGTCACCTACTTACAAACTTATAATTTCGGATTTATACTTGAGATGTTTCACTAGAGCTAGGCTTAAGGTACTAAAGTACATAAATTCAAAAGTTTCGCCTCCGGCGCTTTACTTTTAGAATCTTCTATGAAGCGTATACTACATTGGAAAAAAAATCTCAAATCGAGGTCGTTGTGTAACCAGGATAAGGTTCTAGATACCATTTTTCTATTTCCATAACTCTACTGCAAGAAGAAAATTTTCATAGATTCCATCGACTCGTAACCAAACAGAGTAAACCTTTTTTTTTCAAAATATCTTTATTTATCATACCTATCAATTTCTGAGTGGGATACAATGTAGTTCGATACATAAGTTGGTCAAAACATCAATATCAATTAATTTTAGTGTAAAATTTTTGTTTAAATCTCAATCCTTGAATCGAATTCTTCAATTGAAATTCATCATCATTCGTCCGATTTCGTTGAAAAATTTAATCTTTAAGTTCTAGTCATTCCTTTAGTCTACGCACAATCTTCAATTCAACTTATCGTTCATGCATGATTTGGTTTAATACAAATTCGTCTAAATGAAATAAATAAAGTAAAAAAATGCGATTAACATAAAAAATATATTCGAGGAGAGGTGTGACAGAAATTTCTGGCTGTGTATGATGCTAAAAAGCAACTTCATTGTGACTTTGTATGCCAGAGTGGTTTACACCTCGCATATACCCCATTACATTAATACATTAAGAAATTGGAATGAATTCACTTCGACCAATAAATATTTAGGTAACATCAAAATCTGAACATCAAAATCTAAAGTCAATTCTTAAAAAAGTCTAACTTAGCTCCAATATTTTTTAGCTTTTAGAACGTACGCTTTTATTTAATGCATTCGCTTTACGTAATTAACAAAATGAAAAGGCTATTTTATGTTTGTGTTTTTTTTTTATTGCTTCCTTCTTATTAAAATCAATTTTCCTGAAAATCGTAATGCGGAAAATAGTCGCCCCTTATTACCTCTGTTACACACAACGTTGTATGCAACTATGTGAAAAGTACATGGGAAAAGCATCTTTAAAATGTCTTCTCGGGCTTACTTTAAGAATATTTTTGATTTTTTTTTTTTAAAGAATCTCCAAATACTCCATAATGACACGTTGCATTCTCTAGAATTCACAGTAATTGTTTTAAAGATCAAATATACCGACCTGAAAGGAAAACATCATCAACTCAGAGGCGACGTAACATGTACCTCTGAGTTGATCACGTTGTCCGTAGCAGCCAAATTCTATCGTGTCATCTCCATTAACGTAACAAAGAACTGTTGTACTGACAACAGTATGGAATAAGAAAATATCGACTGAATTTGGAGACAAGCTGACACTGAAGGTGACAACAGACAGCCAAAAAAGCCTTCTTAGAAACGACGTTGCTATTTGCATGCGCCTGCCAAGAATATCAGGCCCTTTATTAACTATTCACATTTTAAATTAGCATTTTCCTCCTACAAATAGCCTGCGAATAGCATTTTCCTTTTACAGAGACTGATGGCTGGCGAAATTATCTGCAATAAGCTCAAGACATTGCTCAAATGTTACCAATACACAAAATAAATGCTCACTTTCTCCTAAAAACAAGAGATTTCTAACGCTTCATTGAAAGACCGAAAACCCCGGTTTTCTTGATAAAAAAAACCGCGGTTTTTTAACGCCCAAAATGGTCCGGTTAACCGGTTCGGTTTAAACCGGTTTGCAATCCCTAGTCCTAACGTTTAATACAAAAGAGAACGTCAGATTTTTTGAACGCAAAATTTCAAACGCTATATCCGAACGGTAATGGCTTAGAGAACGTTAGCTAAATGGCCGCTAACGCTAATTTCCAACGCTAAATCCCCCGCTAACGCTAAAATCAACGGTAATGCCCTGTCAATAAATGGCACCATTGTGAATGCATACACATGGACGACGAAATTTTCGATTTATTTTTCATTTATTATTTTAAAAGGTCATCCGGATCAATATTTTATTACTGCAATCCGTAGATCTAATTTGCAGTAAGGTAGCGACACTGTGCTGGAAAAAATCTATTGACTTTACAAGGAGCTGTTCGACGACAAACATCCTCCACTACACAACAAACACGTGGTTAACCTGCAATTGAAACACCTGAAAATAATTTTGTGATTATTACTCCCACAATGTGATCGGATTAACATTTTATCAATGGAATTAGTAGATCTGAATTGTAGGAAGCCAGCGGTATTAAGCTGGAAACGTTTTTTATTCTCTTTTTAATGTTACAAATAGTATCCTCCACACGACGAACATGCAGTTGGAAAATGTCATTCGTAAAACGTTTGATTGCAATCAAAAGTGAATAAAACTTTTCCAGCTTAATACCGCTGGCTTCCTACAAGTCAGATCTACTAATTGCATTGATAAAATATTGATCCGATCACATTGTGGAAGTAATAATCACAAAATTAACTTCATTTATTTCAATTGCAGGTTAACCACGTGTTTGTTGTGTAGTTGAGGATGTTTGTCATCGAACAGCACATGTAAAGTTTATAGATTTTTTCCAGCACAGTGTCGCTGCCTTCCTGCAAATTAGATCTACGGATTGCAGTAATAAAATATTGATCCGGATGACCTTTTAAAATAATAAATGAAAATAAATCGAAAATTGCGTCGACCATGTGTATGCATTCACAATGGTGCCATTTATTGACAGGGCATTACCGTTGATTTTAGCGTTAGCGGGGGATTTAGCGTTGGAAATTAGCGTTAGCGGCCGTTTAGCTAACGTTCTCTAATTGCAAAAAATAATTTAACTTTGGAACGACGGATTTCGATCAAATAAAATGCCAGTATATTGTGCACGATCTCAGCACTCTAGTAAATGAAATTGTTTTTGGATCGGACATATAATCTGCCGTGCAATAAGATTTTGAAATCGTGAGGTGTATAAAAAGCACGTGCCTTATTCCTCGAAAGATCCAAAAACTAATTAATTTACCAGAGTCCTCCTGAGATCGTGCACAGCACACTGACTGGCATTATCTTTGATCAAAATAGCTCGTTCCAAAATTAAATTATTTTTCACAATTGCCATTACCGTTCGGATTTAGCGTTTGTGTTTTTCTCTACTTTTTACTCCATAAAAGTTCTATCATGTCACGGCAGAGTAAAATAAACTTTACTCTGTCGTGATCATGTATAACGCAGGTCGTCTCTTTTTCTTGGCCACAGTAAAAATCATCTTATTTATGTTTCAAACGCTTCCACAAAATTTCAATAATCAATACAATGCCACCAACGATCCATCCATACACGATGAATGTCGGAAACTCAATATTACTCTCTATGTTTTCATCCGATTCACGTTTATGTTTACGATATCCTTCCAAAATCATTGTTTCCACTTTGAAGTCGACTCGTCGACGCCATTCATCGTACAAACCTACACTTCGGACTCGATGATACAGTTCATTTAAACGTTCAAAGAACAAAAAATTTTTGTTGACAAGGTATCCCCCGTGACCATATCCTGTGACATTAATATTTGAATCGTGATACGCCTTAATGTTCAATCGTTTCTGAATATTCAGCATTCGCTTGACATCTATTGTTGTTAGAATATACGACGCTGATCTATCGAACCTCTTCATATCGTCATCAACTTTTTCTTTCGAAATATTCAATTTATCGGTCCAATTCAATTTCATCGTTTCCCTTGATATTTCCTGCAATATCAGGGCTGCCAAACTTTTCGGTCTTTGAGTACTAACTCGTACAGTATATGGAGAACTGTACAGTTCTAAAGGCGAATTAATCTGAGGCTGATCAACCGGTCGAGTTAGATGGACAAGTAAAATCGACAGAACCAAGTTTACGATAAAGAAACCGGCGAACGTTAATGGTACGATAATGAAGCCTTCCAAATGGTACAGTCGTTGGTACTTTATGTACCCATTGTCATTGAAAACAAGGTTCATGACATCGGCAAAACTTTCAAATATTAAAATTCGCTTCTGTTTAATGTACCGAGCGATGCTCAAGAACACTGTACATGTAACTATTGTAGTAATCACAATACCCAAAAGAGCGTTGGACGTAATGTTTCGAAGATACGCAGAAAAATCTGAATAAGGGAGAGATGCCGGTACCAAAACTGTAAATCGTCGCCAATCACATGGGTACAAATTGTATTCTTCCCTTAGACCTATTTGAGAGCGTATACCTGGTATGATATGAAGTCCACTTTCAAAATACTCTGATTGTTTTGTAAAGTTGTGTTTCAGTATAGTGTATGTCGCATTCATATGATTCAATAATGTAGGCCAAAATTCATCGCCATCGTCCCATGGCTCACTGAGTATCAGTTGATATTGCTGAAAATTGGAAGCTACACTCCGAAATACACTGTTAAAACTCGGACTTTTGGTAACATCTGTCATATCAAACGATATGAATGGATCGAAAGAGAAAATTTTTAACGATCTTTCAGTATGATTTGGCGCCAGACCAACTTCAGGTTGTCCGTATGTAACAGCAAAAACGTCTATAACGAGTTCCTTTTTGCACCATTGAAATAATGTCGCTATATATGACTCTGTTTCGTTCGGGGAGTAATGCGTTAAAAAAAACCCGATTTTCATAGTGATCCGAGGTCCTTGTAGTTCCTTCAATCGATTCAATAGCTGCAAGTAATTTTCAAAGTTACTTTTTGCAGGAACAATTATAACAACTGCATTTTTGCTATTCAGTTCAATGGGGTACCATAACTCTGTCCTCTTGTTGTTGTTGTCGTCAATTTTATCGTTGGAGACGTATAATGTTTTTGGTGTGAATTCAAAGTCTCTGCCTGCATTTATAAACTGATTTATGTCCACTGATGAGTCCAATAAAAAGATGTTGTGATCAAAGTCGAAGAATTTATTCAAATCACCCATGAATTTCACTTCTTTCTGACACACAGTACAGACAATGAGTACAAACCAAGTAATCAGTACTGAGACAGTCCAACACATGATGGAACCTTGAACTCAACTGATTTTCAATTATGTATGACAACTGTAACTTTTCTTTCCATTCGAATGGTTTAGTCCATTTAATTAGGATAACTATCGTATGTAATTATTTATGACGATTGACGCGAATGGAATTAGGCATTAGGTAAAAACGATTTTAGTCACCAGAAATCTTTTATAACAATGACCGACTGTCACAGTTTAATTGAAATGATGAACTAGAAGCTCGAAATCTAAATCATTTTTGACGAACTACGTCTGATATTATGTTGAACTCAGGAAGGATTTTTCTAATCGAATCTATTTTCTGACGAAATATGGTAAAAAAAATGTCAGAAGCAAATAATGTAATGAGAGGGGTAAATGATGTGACATACGAGAAAATGCTGCTTTATTAAGAAAACACTCATTTAACCTGCAACAGTATTTATCGTAGCTATTTTCCCCTCCATTTTATTATACAGTCACGGAAAAGTGAAACACGACATGTTTTCTGATTTAGGAGTTGTTTTGGTCTGTAATTCATTCCACATATATTTCGTCTAACAAATGAGCACCTAGATTCTGTATTTTAGTTTTTCGTTGCAGGTAGCAAGCAAACAGGCAGAAAATGCTAATCTAGATTTTCATATGTTAAACGAATTTCTTGTGGGGTCAATTACAAACCACAACAACTCTCAAATCAGAAACATGTCCGATTTGACTTTTCCAAGAATGTAGATTAAACTAATCAGGGTTAACTAGACACAGTCCAGCCATAAAATAACGTACCTCTGAGGATATAAATATAAAAAAAATATTAGATCGTTCAAGTGATAAACCAACTAAAACTTTCATTCTATACGATGCAGGCATTGTATGGGGAAAGTACTTCCCGATAATTTCCGTTATATTCAGTAATTAGATGTTGTAACACTTATTGGACATTAACTCTTACGGGGATTTTTTTTAACCTTTTAGCCTTTAACCTTTGTTAATATTATTCAGCTAACAAGTAAAATACTTCCCTATTGACAGTTGTTAGGTGTTAACTCTTATAAGTCTTACATTTTATTAACCCTTTCAGGTATAAAGGCATATCTTTTGCATATGTGCGGCTCCTTTCAATCTCTCTATCACTACAATAGTTCCTTCAATGAAAGAAATTCAAACTGAACACCGGTGATTTAATGTCTTATACGCACAAAAAGATGAAAATGTATAACAGGTCAGATTTTCAACTCTTTTTGTCAGTGTATTCTAGTATCATGATAGAGTCTCTTCAAACGTAACAACCGTTCATTTGCTTGAGAACAATGTTCGTACATGCTAGACACAGGTTTGAATTCAATTCGGATGATTTTACAGACAAACTACTTGTCTGTATGCAGGTTTATGTTCACCAGATATTGACGTGACTATTTTGGATCATGTTTCTATACTTTCCATCACAAATGACAACATAGATTCACGCCAAAAACCTTAAATCGAGCGAAGTGACTATTTGCACCCGGGAGCAAATAGTCAATATTAACGCTATTTGCACCCACATTTTTAAAGCTATCGGACATAATAAAAAAATCATTGTTAGTAAACTATACGAATTATATTATCGAAAATGCTACTCGCACAATTCGCTGCAAATTGTATGAACAAAGTGTCTGGTTCGATCCAACTGAATTCTATAACTTCAACAAACTGTGTAAGGAAGGACTTTTGTTTGTTGCTAGTGAATTCATCCTTCTACAAACTTTATAAGGACTTTCGTTCCTTCCTCACGCTTCTAGAAACTATGTTTGGAGTTTGGTGTGTTCTTACTGAATTCATCCTTCTATAAACTTTGTGAGAAAGGAGTTTCGTTCGTTCCTACTAACTTCATCCTTCTACAATTTGTGTAAGGATGGACTTTCGTTTGTTCCTACTGAATTCATTCTTCTAAAAACTGTAAGGAAGGAGTTTGGCTTTTTTCTACTGAATTCATCCTTGTACAAACTATGTTAGGAAGGAGTTTGGCTTTTTCCTACTGAATTCATCCTTCTACAAACTGTGTTGGGAAGGAGTTTGGTTTGTTCCTACTGAATTCATCCTTCTACAATTTGTGTAAGGAAGGACTTTCATTTGTTCCTACTGAATTCATTCTTCTACAAACTGCGTTAGGAAGGAGTTTCGTTCGTTGGTTCGTTCCTACTAACTTCATCCTTCTACAAGTTGTGTAAGGAAGGACTTTCGTTTGTTCAAACTGAATTCATCCTTCTACAAACTTTGTGAGGAAGGAAATTGATTCGTTCCTACTGAATTCATCCTTCTACAAACTTTGAAAGGAAGGAGTTTGGTTTGTTTCAACTGAATTCATCCTTCTACAAACTGTAAGGAAGGAGTTTGGTAGGAGTAGCCTTTGTCGAAATGCGCTACATTTGGGCGCCCTTCTGAGACCTTGAGGAAATGCAATATTGACTATTTGCACTCGGGTGCAAATAGTGTTCATATTGACTAACTCAAAAAGCTTAAAAGTGCCCGTGGGGCAGGGGCCGAAAACCCGAGAAACATTTCAAAACTCACTCATTTTCGGCCCCGACACGTGAAAAGGTGTTCTATTTGATTGCACTGAAAAATCGACGACACAAGAAACGACGACTTTCTGAAGATATGAGTTAATGATAAGGAGGTGAGTAGTCGGCAATTCTTTATAAACTCACCTTTTCTTCAGGAGTCGTCATTTCTTCTCGCCTTTTTAACATTTCTTACAAGGAATATTCCCGTCTATAAAATGTTAAAAAACGACGATTTCCTAAAGAAAAGGTGAGTTCTTGAAGAATCGACGACTCCACCGCTTCTTCAGGAACTCGCCGTTTCTTCAGAAAGTAGTCGTTTCTCGTGTCGTCGTTTTTTCAGAGCAATAATTTGTTTCAGCTGTTTTTCAGCCGGTCCCATTATAAAACCAGTGACTTTTTTGGGAAAAGATTTCACAAACGTTCCAACATTTTTCGAAATTTTACCAAAAACATTTTTTGGGAATATTAATGAAAATGTGGGAAAATTCAAGAAAATTTACGAAAAAAAATCACGGAAATGTCTCTGCATACAACCTCTCTGTCTTATAACGTTTTACCACTACCAACACGCGGGTTTGACTAGTAAACTCGTATAAACACGTTCAAGCCAGTGACGTAAGTGGACCAGCTGAAATCCAGTTGCAGCAAATTACGTCAAAATAATGGTTAGGGTCAAACGTACTAACTGCTCCTTGGCGAAAATCCCATTACTATGGAAGTTCAAACTTTGAATTTACGCAACACATAGCAGAAAACTGAACTATCAGGTTTGTCCCTGTAATGGTGATAGCTTGAAATGTATTAACAAATATGGAAATCAAAAATTGTGTCTGCCGAAAATGTTTGCTTTTCACTCACAGCACATGCCAAAATAAATGTAAGTAACAACTGGGAGACTTGAATGCATGGCATGATTATTCGTAAAATGTTTTTTTTTTATCAAAATAATTTATTTAAATGAAAAACATCCGAAGATGACATTCGGATGGGGCATTATCGAACAATAAGTCAAAAAATGCTGAAACTTGAAAATTTGAAATTCAAAAAAAATTTCCGCGAAAATAACATTCTGGGATGAGAGGAAATATGACTGGATACAATTGGTGACAAAAAAAACATTTTGGCTCTATTAATCAAACACAAGTGCTAGGCCACTTTGTGATATATTTCGACTGAAATGGAAGAAACGTTTAGCTCTTTGCATTAAAATCCGGCATACCTACACCTACTCTATCTCACTGATAGACACTATAGTTATCCGCTAAATTCATACCCAGCAAATACACTTTGCACTATAAAATTACGACACTCACTCTATCTTACCTACCTACCTACCTACCCACCTACATGTATTCACATTCAAAATGGTAAACTTTCCGAGTTAAAAGTTTCAATATAATTCTTATCACTCAAATGTGGATAGTCAATTCATATTTCGTCTATTCATGTATTGCCGCTGGCATTGCACCGCACCTGTACGGGTATAATACGACAATAAAACCGTTTGTACTCAAGATCATATGGAACCATTTTATCTCTGAGTTATTCCAGAGGTTAGGTTGATTATTATTAGATTTATGTAAGTCGAATTTGATATGGATTGTGTTATCATCAGGTTGTGCCGCTTCGTAGCTACGTTAGGATGCGGTACTAGTGATGTAAATTGTCCAATTTACTGAGTTCCAGTGTTTCAACATTTATTCACAATTCATTTATAGCATCGGTACTACACGAAACTATAACAGAAAGTTTGATATCAATTCACAATATTAATCCAGCCACAACGAGCCATTGTATTTTCCTCTTTGTTTTACTTTACAATCAACCGAAAGTAACACTTCGAGCACAAATTTGTTTAATCTAATCAAAGCACATTGATAACGGTTTTTCGTCAATGTTTCCCCATGTTTAACTGAATAAATTGTTTAATTAGTTTATTGAAACATTTACAGCAGTTGTAACCATTTTACTCACATGTTATCAGCCATGTAATACACATGGTGTAATAGGAGTAGGCCTTTATGGTTAGTAAAGTTCGTGGGAATGGCTTCTTCGTCGAATTTTGACATTTTGACATAAGGAGAGTGAGAAATGTCAAAAGTTCACGAAATCGCCATATTTACGAACGTTACGAACCGTAATGGTTTACCTCTAATGTATTGTAATGTAATACAGGGCGAAGGGAGTTTTCGTTGATATTAGACTGTGAGGGAGGACTGATGGATTTGTTGAAAATATCGAAATAATCCAGAGCCCCGTGTAAATATGAGGGTTGTCATATTGGTCTTTTGTTATTTAACAAATGTCTTAAGTAATAGATGGATAAACTGTATATCTTAGACGATCGTTTTTAAATGAGCAGTTTGTTTTAGCAAACGATACACTCTATTTAAGCCTTCTGTCGGAGCAGTCAACTGTGGCTAGTATTTTATTATATGGAAACAAATAGGGACGTGATTGGCGAATTATAAGAAAAATAAGATTTTATCAGAGACAATTTTTGTGAGAACATTTTTCCATAATTTATTGAATTTTCTCACATTTTCCTTGATCTACACAAAAATATTTTTGTGAAAAATTGGAATGGGAAAAGGTAGGAAAGTTCTGGAAAATATGTTCCCAAAACTAGTCCCTGGATTTAATTCATTTAGCTCCACTTAGAATTGTAATGTAATGAAGTAACAGACAACACTAGGCGATATTCTAAACAAAAGAAGTATTAATATAGAAGATTGAAGCTAGTAAAAAACTGAAGGCAAACGGTTATGTTAGTGCTACTACTGGAAATTTTATGTGAGGACATAAGTCCCTCATTTAAATAAATACTTTCGATACTTTAGGCTTTGATCTACTTTGATCTAAATTGATATAGGATTTTGGAGTATCTTAGCACCTACAGTTTTCATGGATATTCTGTCTTTTCATATAAGATTCCATAAAACCTCAGCAAAATCTTAATGACGTCGAATCCGATCTTTTAGACGCCTTATCTTGTAACGTCAGTGACCAAAAACGAACGCTTTGAAATGTGGCTCTGTGCCGTTTTTACAGCAAAAGGAATGGGAACACTATTGAAGTACGGGACCTTTTATGAACCTGGTGAAATTTATTAAATAAAACGAAGTACTAGATTCTGTCAGCACATCTATATGATGTTCATTACTGACTGACTCAGTGATACTATCACTTTATGGAAAAAATAACTGTGAATGTTACTACCAAGGTTATTCCTTTGCTTTACACTTTGGTTCACTGAAAGTCTGTTAGCTGTAGATGGTCATGATTGATTGTCCTATCACAAGAACCACCGATCACTACAAGGATAGCAAAACAAAAGATTTTACCAAATCAGAGGAAAAAGCAATTGCGCAGCTGTTTGATCAATTCTCGAAAATGCACAGCAAAAAGGAGTGTTCTGATCTTTGTACACACTCACACACCAAAGTTACATGCACTTCACACAGCAATAAGATGAAATACAAAACGAATATCTCGTTCAATTGAAATTTTGTTTACAAACAAAGAAGCACCATGAAACGTTTGTAGAACACCAAAAATAATAAATAAAGAAAAATGACAAAAGGAGAGACTAATGCTCCGTTTCGATATCACAATAACATTGATTGTAGTTCTTCACAGCTAACGCATATATTCGAACATCGACAAACACTCTTAGAAACAAGATTTTCAATTCAACTTTTACTTTTTATTGTTCAACAATAATAGTTCCATTCATGAATGCATTTACGATTCAAGACACTGAACGTTGCTTCCTCACCCATTTAACATAAATAACAGGGAAAAAAATTCACTCGATTCCGTTCGTCTATATATGGCACAATTTGAATTGCACTTAAACGTTCTTGTTTTTCGATTAACTCCAATCCGATCGAATGACTTGTACAGTAACACGACACATATTTTAATCACACACTAATTTCCTAAGTTAGTACGACACTCGACCGATTCTACATTTAAGTTGATACTAAAATCGAATTCGAATTTTAATTTTAGAAAAATTCTCTGTTTAATAAACTCACTGTAATACAGACGCAATCCAACGTTTTTCTTTGTATCCACACATACATCGAAACAATTGAATCTATTTATTTCGACAAACATTTCTACAACTCAGTACGAGAGCGTACCAATACCACCACAACTGGCTGATTGTATTTATAATAATTGTGAAGTAATAATACCAGAAAGACAATTAATTATTCCACTTTTATCGTTCCATTATCGCAGGAGATAAACATTATGGTTGTGTTGAACGCGAGAGTACAACAACTGTTGAATGATCTTTAAAGTTTTCCAGACATTCGTAAAACCCTCTGGTCATCTGTTATCTAAAACTACAACCAGAAATAAGCAATGAGCTCTTCTAGCAGTGATCGTTTAATTTATAGCAAAATGCGTGTGATAAGGCGAATGAAGTAACAGATTTCAAAACATTTAGATCAAATGAAGTATTAGATCCGATAGCTCTGACCTATCACACATTTTCCGGCTATAGGAGATAAAAACATCGACTGAGAGGATATTCAGTGAAAGATAACATTTTGGGCGCACGGAATGGAAGAAAGCAAAGTCGTTGGTCACTGATATACCACAGGTTCCTTTTAAACAAGAGACGTTATTCCTTGCCACCCATATCAATTCATATCAACTCCAACAAAATTTTAAAGCTGTTAAACACTATAGCTTCATGTCATTTCACCACACCAAAAACAAAATTCCGATTGATAAAAGACCAAGTTCATTGTCCTTCACGAATCAACATCCGAAATATTGCTTCCCATCTGAAAACCGAAAAATTTCGCACATCAGAAAAACGTAAACATTTCACACATCGGTCTCGATAATTTATGCAAACACATGGCATCATATCCCATCCATACTACTTATAACCAATATTCACACAAAAACGACGACACAACACCATATCATCCAGCGCATACATTATTATTTACATGAAATTGCTTGCTCGCGTTTTATATATAGGCAGAGTTTCAGTGTTTTTGTTTACATGCACTCAATGAATGCGCGCTGTTATTTGAAGAATAAATCTTTGATGGAGATAAAGAAAAACGATTTTTTTGGTTCGGCTAACCCTTGTTACAATTCATGAGAATAACATGTATGGTACACACTCATACATTGGCAGATTTATACTCTCATTCACCATATCAACAGTATATTGCGTAAAGAGATGTAGATAGATATATAACTCGTCATCATAATATTCACAATAGTTTTTCGGTTTCTTTGTGGAACTCTGTTCTGGGAGGGTGAATTGAGATCATTTCGACTGATACAATTGTTGGGATGATGGATCAGGGATTGCACATACAATATTCCGAAACATAATAAAATCTTATCAATTGTAGAGGTAGCACTGGATTAGTGTCCATGAAATGCCATTTCAATCAAAAGTTTAAATCTCGGGGATGGATTTGGAATGAAGAAAAATTGTTGAGGTTAGTCTACACGTACGTTTAGGCAAAGACAATGGATTTTTTAGGGAATCCAACCAGTAAACCACATTTGACATTTTCCGGTAAGTAAAGCGTTATTTACCCAATTACCGGTCGAACTTCGGTAGAATTTTCGTTCATACAAGCTAACTGTGATAATTTACATGAATCTGTTTTTGCCCATGAAAGGGTTTCTCGAGGGGGAAACCACTATTTTGTGATTAACATGGTAAATCAGTTAATCTGTTAATCAGAAACATAAGTTTTGTGAAATCAAACGGTTAATCGGTGATTAACATTGATTAACCGCTATATTTCACGTTTCACGTCACCAATTCATCATCATGTTAACTGGTTAATCATGTTAATCACATCAATAAAAAAGAGTGGTTTTCCCCTCGGGGTTTCTTCAAATGTGCTACAGCTACTTATCTGCAGCGTTTTGTTACTGTTTTCAATAGATTAGTATTGGCTCCCCTAGTATGTGTACATTACGTAGATGGAAGCACGGGGTTTAAGTGGGTTTCGAACATTTAGTTTTTTCATGTTGCAGATATTGCAGTGTCAAATTCTGTCCAAGATGTGACATATTTGCAAGGCCTTTTTCACAAAGTATAATCAGTGTAACCTTCGTAAAAACAATCTTGAATCTACAAGAGCACGTGTGCCAACGTGTAAAAAACAAATGTTCGAAACCCACTGCTGAACCGTGGCGATCCGCTTGTCAAACGGACAGTTACATAAACAAATTCCATCACCTATTCCTAAGGAACCTATCTTCAATATAATTGAAGCTCTTCCCACTTCTCATTGTTAAAAAGTAAGCGGAGCAAGTAAAATGACAGTTTTACACTCGAGATGTCATTGCTAAACATAGATCATTTTCATGACTTTGTAAACGTCAGACACGATCCCTACTGTCAGACGTGTCGAAAAATATCGAATGAATTGAACGAACGATTTTCATATGAAAATCAGTAAATTGAACGCAGTTAACGTCAATTGATTGAGGTTAATGACTACTTGACGAAAAATTAAGTGGGGTTACGTTGACAAGTACCGTATAATGAAAATGATCTATAATTGGTGCCAATTAGCATCAACGCTCTCTCGAGTGAAGTAAACAGAAGATCTCAAAATTTACCGTCTATACCGTTTACCGGTAAATGAAACGACGAAAATAGATTCTCTAATTTTTATTTAATTTAATTAACCAAGCCGAACTTTCGTTTCCAAGCTAGTATGTCACTTTTTAAAGCTCATAAATCCTTCAACTTAGACCTTAGACACAAACAGTGTTATGTAATATGCAATGGAACTAGTTGTGTAAATTAAATTCAATTATCTTAATGAATAAGACCTGAGCCTAATGAATATTTGTTTTTTCTCTAAATTGTTTTGTTACCGCAATGATTGCATAAAATAGACAAAGAGCCCGGCTCGATGTCAGACCCTCGAAAGGCAACAGTTTCGAACTCATTACTTACTGTGCACAATGTGTACTACACATCATAATTTGATGAATTGTGTTCTGGACCAAAACTACGGCTCTTTTTTTTCGAAAAATCATATTATTTATACACTTTGGTTGCTCTACGACCGGACCGGACTTGTTTAGAAAAAGTTATTCATACCAAAATTAAAAAGCTCGTCGAATTCCCAATTCACATAGAGCTAGTCTGGGACTGCTGACTGAGATCTAAGCTGACACTGATATGCACGGACAGCGTAATAGCATAATAGCAGAAATTTCAATTCGTAGGCCTATGATGTGCACGCGCGCTCTCGGTCTATTGTAAGTGTTCGGAATTTTATTATTTTTCTTAATGACCATCCGATTTAACGAAAATCACGTCACGGCATTTATCATTTTTTTATACCTTGCTGACCTTATCTTTGATGTAAAATTTACATTTTTGCAATTTTTTCTATAAATTTCTTTTGAGACTGTCAGATAAACAGCTCGAACCAGTTTTAATTAAAGGAGTTACACACTGTGCAAACTACAATAATTACCGGTAAATAATTTTTATAATCATTAAAACTAACCATTTCATGAACTGACTTTCAAAAGTTATTTCTAGACACATTAAATTACTTGCTAGCTACAATTAGTAGTAATTGCTAGCTACTTTTCCACGGCAAACTTCGACCGTGCAAATAAAAGTTTAAAAAGATGTACGCAGTTTATGACGACTCAATAGATTGTGGAAATTGTTCCCATCACTCGAAAAATCAACGATGCACTGCCGCCAATTTTAGTTGATAAGAGAGGCTTTCACTATTGTTAGTTATTAAGTCCGAACTTAACTCCAATTGTGTCTGTGTTAAGGCAGGGAACAGATCAGGACGTGAAGCCGATAAACGTAGAAAATCCTTTTACTCTCAAAAGTCAATCTTTTGCTAAGAAAATCCTCAAATTCGTTGAAAATCCTCAAATTTTTTTTTAGTTTTAAGAAAATCCTTGAAAAACAAAGGAAATTCCTTTGAGGATTTGTGCACTCAAAATACACTATCTGCCCCTCGGATCAAAATGTCAAGTTCAATTGATGTATAAAATAAACTTGTTTTATAAACAGGTTATGTCGACCAAAATAGTCATGTAGTTTAACCAATGAAGTAAAAGATGTGGCTGCAGTCTACTATAAATACAGTCGGTGACTTTGAAATAAGTGTCACTCATACACACAAAAGTGCTTACATTGGTTTGTGCGGTTGCAATTATTCCATACACGCTCTTGATAGTGCAAAATCGTTAAAAGTAGTAGAAACAATTTAGTGAGTATGAGTTGACCAGCTGAAACGAAATATGGTACTTCCATTGATCGAACGATGTACCTGATTCGATTCGATTTATCACACCGAAGTAAAGTTAATTGTCTGCGGTTTTTGGCCAAAATACGATAGACGACACTAAACCTTTTGTCTTTCTATTTTGAGTCACTTTTTTTGGATTATTTAAGAATTGAAAAGAATGTTGAATGTTGGTTTTTGTCTGGGAATATTATTTTCCATTATTAGTTTAAATAGACGTATTTATTCAGCTGTGCTTCGCACTCAGTATTTGCATAGAATATTTTGGCTCAATCTTTATTTGCATTGAAGTAATAAAATTCAAAAATTTGAAATTTAAATTAGAACATAAAGTTAGGAAAAGAACATTTGCGTGGCATTCATCCGTAACGCCTTTTTGATTTGCAACAAAAATACTAACGACCCTGTTTCCACGAGTGACGGGAACATTTTTAAGGAACACTAAGGCATTTTGTAGAGCCAATTCCTTAAATCTCTTCAATCTGTTGAGAAAGCGTAAGGCTAGAGAAGCTTTAGCCTTATTACTCGTGATAACTCTTGAGATGATCTAGCCAAGAGTAAAAAATGTAAAGTAAATCAAGGAAGTCCTCGGAAGAAGTTCTGGCTCGTTGGGAGTTTTCACTCGTTGGGAGCTTTAATTCGTTGGGAGTTAACTATTGTCCTCTTGACGAAATAGGAGGACGTTTGACCACTGTTTCCATCTGAGAGAAAAAAAATACGTCTTTTGACGTTTTGCATTAATATGCAGTTCAAAAATACCATTTCCCATCAGGCCATGGCGACAGTTGTACTTGATACGATGCTCGAGGACACTATATCAATTTGCACACGAAAAAGTATAGTGAATCGTAATCCTAATTAATACTATCCATGCAGACTCGTGGCGGTCTGTGGTTGGGCCTCCACAAAAGCTAAACAAAGTTTAGGCTTTTGTGTCTCATACGATGGGAAAGATAGGAAAGTTTTTTCGAACTTTCATAAGCTGTATATGTATGTGCCGACTATGATTTGATCCCATTATAGATATGGAGAGCAATGTATCAATATTTGATGCATTTGTTAAACCAAAAGATGAACCGATCATCATTATAATTAAATGCACATCAATAACGAATCCGTGCCATTAGACAGGTACAATGTCGAACAAATAGTCCTCTTGAAGAGTTTTAATTTTTGTGAAGTTGTAACTCTTGAAAGGAGTTGTAACTTTGGAAAAGAGTTATAACTCTTGAAAGGAGTTGTTACTTTGGAAAGGAGTTTTGAAAGAAGTTGTAACTCTGGAAAGGATTTGTAACTCTTGATAGGAGTTGTAATTCTTGAAAGGATTTGTAACTCTTGAAAGGATTTGTAACTCTTGAAAGGAGTTGTAATTCTTGAAAGGAGTTGTAATTCTTAAAAGGATTTGTAACTCTTGAAAGGAGTTGTCACTCTTGAAAGGAGTTGTAACTCTTGAAAGGAGTTGTAACTCTTGAAAGAAGTTGTAACTCTTGAAAGGAGTTGTAGCTATTGAAAGGAGTTGTAACTCTTGAAAGGAGTTGTAACTCTTGTAAGGAGTTGTAACTCTTGAAAGGAGTTGTAACTCTTGAAAGGTATTGTAACTATTTACAGAAGTTGTAATTTTTGAAAGAAGTTGTAACTCTTGAAAGGTATTGTAACTATTTACAGAAGTTGTAACTTTTGAAAGAAGTTGTAACTCTTGAAAAGTATTGTAACTATTTACAGAAGTTGTAACTATTTACAGAAGTTGTAACTCTTGAAAGGATTTGTAACTCTTGAAAGGAGTGTAATTCTTGAAAGGAGTTGTAATTCTTGAAAGGATTTGTAACTCTTGAAAGGAGTTGTCACTCTTGAAAGGAGTTGTAACTCTTGAAAGAAGTTGTAGCTATTGAAAGGAGTTGTAACTCTTGAAAGGAGTTGTAACTCTTGAAAGGTATTGTAACTATTTACAGAAGTTGTAACTCTTGAAAGGAGTTGTAACTCTTGAAAGAAGTTGTAACTCTTGAAAGGATTTGTGACTCTTAAAAGGAGATGTAATTCTTGAAAGGACCTGTATCTATTGAAAGGAGTTGTAGTTCTCGAAAGTTCTTAAAACGAGTTGTCACAGACACGCAGACTCGAAGGATACATGTAATAACTATTTTTTTAGACCTGTTACACTTACGAGTAACGATGACAATATTAGTCGTTTGAATCAAATCCGTCGGCTTTTAAACATTCAAAAAGTGTTTGCGATCAAAAGAACTATTTTTATTTGGACCACAGCCAGTAAAAATCATAGTTTTACGCGCACACACAACATGTGAAATCTTTGCCACTAGAATTTTAATCGGCGAATTCAATTGCTCATCCAAAATCACAATATAGTCGTGCTATTGATAACACTTCTAAGATTTTTGTCTTATCGATTATTTCAGTACACCTTCAACGAACCACTTAAAATTGAGTTAACGACATCGTTTACAACGAAATCACGATTATTACAAATGTGTATAACGAACTGATTTCAAGTCAAGTAAAAATTCTACAAAGTAACAAAACTTTTCTTTCGACAATTGGAATTAATTATAAAATTATCATCATTTGCGCACGGAATTGTTTTTCGTTATCAGAACAAGTTGCTTTTTTTTCTCGAATATAACGATTAATTTATAGCACACTCACAAACTGTTTTTACGGTTTACACTTGTTGCTATATCAATCTAGTATGAACATCTACTACATGCAGACTGATTTGCCGCTACTCTTTTTCTTATAAACGTATTAAAGTAAGTACGAAAACTTCTAACAAACGAAACAAAAAAATTATCGCAATTTTATAGTATTCGCGACTCATCATATGTTTGTTGGAGAGTGGATGAAATAAAATTTGCTTCAGAGAAACAAATACTAATCCGACAGCACACGTGTCTTTCTGGCATGTCTAATCTCTCGTATTATTTTAAGTATTCAAACTGAAAATACAAATTTTATCGTACTATTTTATAAGAGAGTGATATTTATCGTGATGATGCTGTCGATCACATTAAAGATTTTTTTCTTCATACAACTCTTAACATTACATTACAATTAAGTCAAGTTGCTTACTAATTTCAAGCATTTTTGTGGCGTAAAGTGGACCGGTAACGCTTAAATAAATGGAAATTTGATTAATGAAATACAACAAGTCGAGTGTTAGTTTGTTGTACAGCAAGCAAACACAATCAAACCACAAATGATAGTTATCTTTCGAGTGAAAACAGTCTTAAATATGTGGACTATTTTGATGATTCCTAATAGTTCGGTCTGTAGCGTGACAGAGACATTGATGACAAGAAGTCACGTAACCAGATGAGTGTAGAACGAAAGCAATTTGACGTCTTCGTTTTTGAAACATTGAAAAATCCCATATTTTCTAGAATTTTCCCAAAACTTTTTTTTGGAAAAATTTAGGAAACTCGGAAAATATTTGGAAAATTCGGAAAAATCTAAGAAAATTTGTACAATTTTGGGAAAACTCGGAAAGTTTTTAAAAAACTCGAAAAAATTTTAGAAAACTCGAAATTTTTTTAGAAAATTCGGAAAAATGTAGGAAAACGTAGGAAAATGGAGTCATTTACATATGATAGAGATGCATGCAAGCAAAAGGATGATTTATACTTCGAACATACATCGTCCACTATAAAGCACTCTGTTGAACTAATTCACAATCAAACCATTAATAATACCAATTTTCCTAAAAGTGGTAAACGATTCGCTACACTGGCACTGACTGTGTAGTACACGATCACTTTAATGATCTAGATTTAAAAATCTATCACTTCCATTGTCCTAAATATTTTTGGGAAAATTGAGGAAACTATGGAAAATCTGGCAAAATGTTGGACAATTCAAGAAAATATGGGAAAAATTGCTCTTACTTGTTTAACTTGATTACGTAAAACAATATACATTAAGCGATGTCTGATTGCTCCACTCGTCTGTAGAACAACAAATTTTCACACAGTGAACTTACCGACAAACCTTTCAGAATTTTCTCAAACGTTTGCATCTATTTCCTTGCGACACTACATACCCGTAGTTCTGCTAATTCGAACAACTTGAATTTGTGTTTATTATATTTCAAACTGCACCACAACGATTCCGTGTCTGGGTCTGCAACTAAATGAAATTATCATGAGATATAATCAGCACAAATGAATAAACCGTAATTCTGGTTTAGAAATTGAGCTTCTCCATTACATAACGCTGCTTTAGTTATAAGTCTGATTATAGAAAAATTGATAGTCCGGTACAAAAAAAAATCTAAGAACTTTGAATCGTTATTATCTGATAGAAAAACCAGGACGTATTCTCTTAGATAGTCGGGAGGAAAACCGCTACAGGTAAGTGGGAATCGCTTTGCACTCCATTTACACAATAACAATGAAGACTGTTGTTTCTTTACACTGTTATAGCGTAACCGGCGACCAAAAAGAAGTGTAGTGCGTTTCGTGCTTGCTTGCTTCAATCCAGCAATGAAATATCTATCAAAAACCGATGGTCATCAGTTTTTCACAACAACTACAAAAGTAAACGATCAACTCTCGCTTGAATTGTTAATTTCATTGAAGTACTAGATTTTGTAACAAACACTAAGCGTTGCATTAAGGAATAGAACTCATAGATTTATATTGACCTAAAGAAATAAAAGACCTTTCATGAAAAACAAGCATGTCAGCAGTCTTACTACCCGATCTGTTACTTCATTTGATAGTAGTATTTTGAAAAAATTGATTTCAAAATCTTTTACTTCATTTTTCTTGAACATTTCTTGTCCTACATAAAACCACATTAATCAGAGCTTATCGTCCGGGAACGAAGTGAACGCGGCCAAGTTGGCATACGGTTTGTGTTTGGCAGGAAAGTAAAATGTAAAGTTTTAAGTGTTTTAAGCTGTTGTTTCTTTGCCGGTGAACATAATTATCAATATAAGACGTTCATCAACGCTAAGCACATGGAGTACAGTGATTAGCTCGGCAGGTTAATCAACAAATCGGACACGAAAATCAGAGCAGGAAACATAACCTCAACTCGCGCCAACACAGCATTATGATCAACTGATGGGCTTTGTATCAAGGATGTTGACAACCAATTTTGTTTCGTTCCCATGGATTGGTCCTTGAAGATTGCTTATCGAATGTCAACAAACCGGCGACTGTACATTTCATCCGAAATCTCCCAGTCAATGATCACAAAGTCAAACATTAATTCATCGCAACCCCAAATTTTGGTCGAACGCAACGATATGAAAGTTTCGCATGGTTTAGATTTTCAATTCATGATGACCGAACATTTCATTGAAGTCTCCCGGTCAATGGAAATCGAGTCGACTGCCTACCAACATATCGAAGGAACAGATCTACACCGGCTAGGCGGCTGGTCATATTTACCGTACACATCTCTTCAAGTAATTATTTTGTCATCGTTTCACATGGTCTCGTATCCCATTCGAATATGGCTGAACATTTCTTCGGAGATCTCCCAGTCAGGAAATCTGTGACCATCAGTGGAACTTGTCATTTGAAATCATGCTGGCCGGATGGATAAGAATTTTGAATTGTTTTTACATTGTCGATACAACATTTTGTTGTATTGTGCTTTTGTTTGTATTTTGTGGTTTACAAGCCATTGGAATAAATAAAATAAATCGTCCGTAAAAGATTGAAAAATCTGCAACTGTTAAGTTACCTTTCCAGATATGTTCCACAAAACGATACAAAGTCACTCTTCTAGTTCAAAACGATGTTTCGTTTACCGTCAAGCTATCTGCTGCTTACAATACTGGAAAAACTGCGACACAAAATGGTAATGGCGTAACATATCTTCTTAAAACATTTTAAAGAGATAAATGTCGAAATTTTGTTTGACAAATAGTTCCACCGTTCCACGGAAAACGGTTACAGTGTTCTCATCCTGTGTCTCGCTTAAAATGCACATATTTTCTTCTATGTACAGGGATAAAAAAAAATTATTCCAACTGAAGTACACACATAATTTATGTGTATACGAAAAGAAACGGAAATGCAACAAAGTTTGTATTTTTATCAGTTTGGAGTGTGTCTATTCGTTCCGACTCTTGATTGCTGGGATATATTAAAATGATGTAAAAAAGAAAGAAATGTCGCTTTTAGTCACAGAATGTGTCTTATTATATGCAATGGAAAGCAGTTTCCTTTTCAAGATAAATTTAAAAGAAAAATCACAATTCTACCGTCACTTAAGAGTTTCCTCTTTTTTCTTGCACAGTTCTAATAGACTCCTTTGTGTCAGTTGCTCGTTTGAAAATAGACTGAGAGATGTTTCACAACTGAATTGTCCAAGTATTGCTAGATTCGTGATTGCATAAATAAATTACGAAACGAAAATCACGAATTCCGTAGACGCATTGGCGTAACATTGGTGGAGAATTAATTAAATGAATTCAATTAACGTACTTCAAGCATGAGTGGTACTCTAATTAGGATACTGAAGTGCGTTGATTCAACAATCAACGTCCCTCTGTGTACTAATCGACTCCGTGAGATATCATTCGATGGAAATGTGAACTATAATAGCAAATTGTTCTCTTATTCTTAAGAGTCAATTCGCCAAAACTTCAAACAGCTTATATGAAATCGGGATTCAAGCCGACGGCGATCCAAACGAGCTATAGCTCAAACGAATCGTCGTTCCATTCAGAGAATTTCGTGGAACAACTTTTTTCTCGAAAAATTTTTGTTGGGCTGACATGGCCCTTAGAAAATTTTTCTGTGGAGTAGTCGCGAAAATCGTTTTTTACCAATAACTCCAACATGCGAGATGTGAATAAAGTTGTGTACGTTAATGGAGGACGATGAGGGGAATATTGTTGACCAACAAATGCTGATGTCCGGCCCACCCAGCCGTCGCAACAAGTGGAAAACCTAGAAATAACTGAAATTTTTGAAGTGTCTGGGCGGCTGGGGAAGCAAGTAGCAGAAAGCTCTAACCTGCAGTTTTGTAGCTTACTTCACACTCTATCCATTGACGCGCCACACGTCCATACCCACTGTCATAGATAGAAATGGAGTTGATTTTTCACAGCCCATAAAATTCTGGTAAATGGTCGAACTTTGACGTTCTCCAAATAACGTTTTTTCGAGCGACTTCATCAAAATTGTATTCTTTATAGTTTTACTAGATGATAAATAGTAAAACTAACTTGATAGAGCCATAAGATGTGTCGTAGATTTTTTTTTGTAGAGAACAGACTGACGAAACGAACTAAAATTCTTAGATTTTACATTTTTAATTTTTTGAAGATAGTAAATTGAGCTCAAAATCTACTCCGCAGAAAAATTTTCTAATGGCCATGACAATCCAACAGAAATTTTTCGGGAAAAAAGTTGTTCCCACGAAATTCTCAGAATTGAACGACGATTCATTTGAGCTATAGCTCGTTTGGATCGCCGTCGCCTTGAATCCCGACTGTTCGACGTTTTTGCGAATTGACTCTTAAAGAGAATCTCTTAAATTCTTATAAAATTTTGTTGCGCAGATTAATATAGTTTTAGTTAAGTTAATTCAGTTGAAAGTTTCTGTCTGTATCACAAGTTGTACGAAAATGTAGCAGAAACTATGGGCACTTCTTCTGTTACTGCCCAAGTGATTTAATAAAGTCCTGAGAAATCTGTGATCAGATTCACTTCGACCTGATTTAGTTCAAACAGACCTGAACCTGATCTTAACAAAAGAAGATCTAAAGCTTATAGCTTATATCAGAAGAAAAGCTTATAGAGATAGTCAAGTTTTTATTGGTACCGCAACGCTCTAATATCACGTTAGGGTCAGTACCATATTCCGATTCGCTGTTACTGTTCAATTTAAACTTTTTAGAGACGTCAAGCACGTATATTAGTATAAGTAATGGATCTGGTACTTGCTTTGATTAAAAATCGTTTTAACGGATTAACAGAAAATCTTCTACTTCAAACGTTTAAACATTAATTTCGTTATAAATAACATCAGTAGCCGGAGTAAACTGCTCACTCCGGACGTAACTGTCGATTAAAGATGATACCCGCCTGTGAAAGGTATCTTCAATTTCCATTGTAGCTCCACTTGACCAAGAAAACCACCTTTTTAGACCAATATTGCAATATTTTCGTAAGTTATTATAATTCCTTCAATTTGAAGTGTATACTGGAGAATCTACAGTGGAACGTGGAAGGTTTTTTTTTTGGTATGTGCTGTTTCTTTCATCGAAAAGACTATACTATACCGGAGCTATATTTGAATGTATTTTGCAGACTTTCACTGACTTAATTAAAACAGGCTAAGTAAGCACGCCCCTGTTAGATATTCTCGTGACGCTTAGCGTTGTAACTTTGTAAAATAATCAAAATGTCGTCATATTTTCGATTTATAGCTTCGCTTCAAGCTTAATCCATTTCCACATTTCCTGACTAGGTCTTTCTAACGAACCCATCATTCACAAAAATCTGACTACCTAATTGAAATTTTAGGATATTTTCAACATACCGCGATCTCGAACCAAATTTTTTCTTTATTGCGGCTACAAATAGCCTCAGTTAAGCTTTAATCGACTGACAAAATGCGGTACAGTGGGTGTGGCATTTATGACAAACTTTCTAAAAAAAAAATCTTCTCATTTTCGAGGCATAACTGTTGTTGAAAGCGAATTGATGTCTAAAAAGTATTGAGTCCACTTTCGACATAATATTGTGCCACCAAATTGCATGCAGACTCTGCCTGCCATGAGCATTCGGACGGTACCTTAAAAGTGCTTTCCGATTTTTTGTATGAACGAAGGGTCTTTTCTAAATTAATGATACTCGATACCCGAAGGGTATTTAGTGTTCAGCCCTGATTCCATGCATATCGTTCCTATTACCCTCGTTTGTATACCAAGCATGTGTGACGTGCATATCAAGTAAGTTTTTTTCGTTCATCTCATTCGTTCCATTTTTTGTTCGAATTGCGTCAAACATTACGCAAAATTAAACTTTCATTCGAAAAAAAAAACAGTTGAGAACGTAGCAGTTGGCAAAAATAATAACGTGTGCACTGTGCATGGTCATACTTGCCTTTAAATGTGTTGTAGTATCAGTGTGAGATCTCCCTTAACTTTCACCCCCAACTTACGTGATTTTAATAGTGGAATGAGATTCGTAGTAGCAACCACACAGAAAACACTGCACAATGGATATGTGTAATCCACATTGTGTGTATCCCAGATTGAGTAGCTTTTTGTTGAAATGTATTTGTAAAACAACAATCATACTCTGTTTACGGTTGATGTTGCCGAAAAACCCTCCATTAAGATAAGCTAAATATCACAAATATTTGTAGAACGAAATTTCACATTCAAATTTACGAACGAACAATATCCAATTACACACTTCTGAAAGTTTATATTTCGCGTTTCGGTCTTATCTAACACACATTATTGTTAAAAACATTTTGTCAAATTAGATGGTACGACGACGGTCCCTACGACCATATCTGGTATGTTATCGTTGGTGGTATACATATTAGGATATCGGTTCAAATAAAGTTTATCTTATCAATAACGACGTATCGGTCTCATTAGGACGTGGATTCACAGTTCGCAATGAAATCAATTTTTGTGTGGAATATTTTAATTGTTAGTGTGGGGTGAATGTTGGATCAAAAATACGCTATCGTCCTGCGATCCATTGATAGGACATTAAGAATGTCACAAAACTTTTCGGAATTTCACAATTTTCTGCCCTCCGTATATCCAGTCCGGTGCAGCAATACAAACATATTGGTGAGCCTGAGCAGTCCTTGCTTTTTTGAGAAATTGTTTCTTCTTATTTATTTCTAGCATGAACACTAAATTGACAGGTGTCTTTGGAGGCTTTATTGATAAGAGCTACCGTTGAGGATTGTTTGTGTTGTGTGCTTTAACTCATACAACGAAAACAAGTCTATCTTCACCTGTTACAGACGGCAATACGAAATTATTTTTAATCGGTTGATTGCAAATCTTGTACTTCAATTTTTTTAACGTGCATTTGACATTATTTTTGTTGTCGTTAACGATAACAGATGAATAGCCGTATGTGACAAGTTTTAATAAACAAAACGCAGCGCCTACTGCGATTTCCTCAACCTCCGAATATTTTCTATGTTCATATGCTAGAAGCAATGCTGTGACATTACCCAAAAATATACTTACACTACTAGCAGTCTTCTCGTAAGCTGCACCAGAAAACGTCGGCTCGCTCGCTTTATGTTTTCCAAATGTTTTCTTTGTCCATGTGTAATCATGGAAAACTGTGGAACCACAGCACTGCTTCTAGCATGAGCACTGAATTGACAGGTGTCAAATTTGGAGGCTACAGTGATAAAGGCTACCGCTTAGGATTGTGCGTATTGTGCGTTTTAGTTGATACAACGACTGTCATCTATCTGTACAAAAGGAACGCTGTGCCTGCTGTAATTTTATCAGCCTCCGAATATTTTCCATGTAGATTGATCTAGAAGCAGTGCTGAGGTGGAACTAATTTTTTGAGCTAGTCGTGCGGTTTGAAGCAAGTGCAAGAGGGATCTTCTTGCTTGACGAGAGTTTTCGTAACATTCTTGGAAAACTATGTACAATTAACCTCTACTAAAGCTCTGTACAGGTCAGGTTTACCTGAACCTGATACCGATTCATTCAATTGTGACCTGACCTGATAGTTTGAAAATTTGCAAAGAAAATTCCTGAAACCTGACCCGGCAGGTTTGATTCACCTTAGTTTCAGCTGAGGTTTGTTTTCTAAAATTGTGATTTTTGACCGCTATTCCGAGCTTTATGTCTACCAAATTTGTGTGCAAGTTTGCTTTAGTGGACTTAACAGTTGCTCCCCACATACAACAATACTGCTTATACGTGCTTATACGTTAGACCTAGAGCCAAAGGTTGATATTACCTTTCGCCTATATGGGTAAGTGTGACTCGTGTGATCGCAAAAGTCGGCGGTTAGTTGCGTTACACGTTTGTGACTTTTCGAAATAAAGTGGAAGCAAAATGAAATGATCGATTCTGAGTGTATACAGATTTGAAAGCCAGTATAGTCTTACATACCGCCCATTTGAACTGTGCATTTGTTAGGTTTTTTATCTGTAAACAGTTCCAATGCATAAGCTCGAGTTCGAAAAGTATAAACGTGCGCGCGCAAGCTCAATACACCGAAAAAACATTGTGAATGTTATGCAAATCGAACGAAAGCTTGTTATTTAGATCTATACTCGTTTTCAAATCACAATACGCTAAAAATCTTAATAATCGATCATTTCAATTTACCCTGCCTTTATTTACACCAAATAAAAACTGATTTCGGTAAACTTTTTGTTCCCTGAAAGCTATGGTCAAGACGCGCAGTTTAAGCCCAATATGAGGTTGGTACCCTAAAATTTGGAGGTCATTAATAGCCAGCATTTTTTTCGCAATTGGTGGTTATTACCCCACAGAAAATGTTGCTTTGGCTCAAAACCGTTTAAAAAAATGGTTACAAAATTTTTCGAGATAACCTCGACGAGCTAAAATTCGAGGATGACTTACTTTCACCTACTTTACTCACCCAACTAACCTGATTGACTCAAAGTTATTTTTCTCGTGAAGTCATATGCTGTAGCTTTCGAATGGCACCGATCTTCAGTTTTTATTTGGAAAAATGTAATTTCGGCAACGCTTAGTCGAAGTGATTTTACCTTTCTTCAAAGCAGAATGAACCAACAATCTTCACAAAAAATTGATTTCGTGTCATTTGGAGCAATTGTGGAATTATAGCGTTCACATCTACAGGAAAAATTTTTTACAAAAATCATTTGAGATTTATTGAGAATATCTTGGAATGTCGAAATCGCATTTCATTTGGTGAAAATATTTCGCCAGCTCTGGCTTTTCAGGATTTTGTCACTCACTTTCTGCGTGTAATTATTTCAACTGAAATATTTGTTATATCTTCATTGGAGTTTTTCTCATTAAAAATGGAGTCGCTGAGAGCGCAAATGTCGAGGAAGATGTTTTCGATTTTCGACTCAGGAACTGTTATTGACAACGACGACAAAAAAAACGATGAACTGTTGATTATAAATATATGTTAAAACTGATGAAGTAAAAGATTCCACCGTAGGCGATCTCTGAACCGGAAAGTAGCAGATTTGATGTCATTCAATTTGTTACTCAAAAATTAGTAGGTCAAGTCTGCAACTGATAAAACTTTGCTCAGCATCTATGATCTATGATCTTTCCGATTTATAACAATACTTAGGCGCCGAGGGCAAAATGTGAATGGGTGCCGATTGCTAATGTTAGGCGCCAAGTAAGTGCTCTACGTGAATCAAAAAACCAAATAGCCCAAATGGAAAAGGAGGCATCGATAATGAATTAAACTCTTTTAAACCAAGTTCATTTGATGAAGGTAACAAAACTTTATTTTACAAAATCTTTTGTCTGGGAATTGATTCTTGTGATTTTTATAAATTATGTCTTTAAAACGCAGTAAAACTACTTCCATCTATGACTGCAAATCAAGAACCATTAGTGAGTATAGATCAATCCATGACTCTTACAAATGTTAAATTTCATACTTTACTTAAACGACAACAAACATCGTTCGTTTTATCACAATTGTTTGTTAATTACACTTGAGGACCGACGCACATTTATCCATATTCGGCCGATATGAGTCCATTTAGTAAAATTTAGTCCAATAAGTGGTTCAGTCCTCGATTTTACACTACCACAAACATTCTCTTAAAATATTTCAGCGATGAAATCAATAATTTTATGACTCGATGTAATGGATACTTCCACCATATTGTTAGTCCCCCGTACCTCTCCCACAATTTGTGATGAAGTCTCACAATTCTGCACACACCCTTCATTACTAAGAAATCGAAAATTGATTTTCCTTCTACTAATATCGGTATTGTCATGTCAGCTTATGTCTTCCTTAATTCTATTTTCCTACTGCAGTGGCGATTCTTCACACAGTAATTGATTTCACAATCCAAATTACAATGATAGCGGAAGAAATTGAAATTTTGTTGTGTTGAAATAAGGCATCAGGCATTGATTGCCACCACTAACGTCGATTCAATTTCAACCAAAGTGCTATCACAGTCAATATGTGTAAGGTGAAAAATACGCTGGACATCAGCACTACGTTATCGGTTAAGGTAACCTCTGGCGGAATTAGCATTTCTTCCAAAAACAATTTGGGATTCTTAAAATGACAATAGTGAAACGGTGCATTTTCCGGGCATGGCAAGTACGGCCGATTCATTCCATATACCGTATTGATGATTCCATGGAATCCAGCACGGAAATACGAAATATGCCACATCCAACTGAACATTGCTGTTATGTCGATGTAACGGGTACAGAATCCGAATACTGAAAAGAGTACGGCCAGAATTGGTCCAATGAAAACTGCCAGCTGAAAATTTGAAAATTAATTATTTTTTTTAAACACAACGTACAGTACATTGAGAGGTGGAGAGATGCGTCACAGAGTCATCTGTTGATGCTTAAACGAAACAGCTAGATGTGTCTCGGTAACTTAACGAACGTTATTCTGTGCGGCTTAACAATTGAAAGCTTTCTGCTGTGCTTGAAAGCAAAAACAAAGCTCAGAATGGAGATGCCATGCGATTTTACGAAAGCTCAGAAGGTTGTACACTGCATCTACGATGTATCTAGGTCAACGTAAATTGCATTGTGCACTGAGGTCATCGTTTGAAGAAGTTGGATCAAAAGTTGGATCAAAATAACTGTTGCAATATGCAGAGTGGGCGCACCATTCTCCGGACAAGCACTAGTCGTCAGGCACTGAGTGTTCTTTCGTCGAAACTTTTTTATGAATGAAAGAACAATAGGTGTCCGACTACTGGTACTGGTGCTGGTGCAGCCACTCTCTGAATTTTCAGTGACAACTGATCAATGGATCAGAAGACTGTCGTATGACCACACTTGTTCAGACTTTGTTCGGTAATTTGAACATAAGAATAGAAGTTTAACATACCTTAACCGGCAGCGTTGCACCAATGAAAAATCCCCAACTCTGTGCACATATAGTCACCAGCATGCACATCAACATAAAAGAAGCTGCTCGATACGGCTCGTAATAGTTCCCCGTCAGATAATAACTGATAACGACGTACAGCATTGAGCAAAACATCTGAAATTCAAATTGCGTCAGGATTTGTGAAATTTGATCAACCGCTAAAAGAGAAACACTTCAAGAACGACGAGAATGTGTCATCACTGTTGCTCGTAAGTAATTCATTTTTCTGACCGAAAATGCGGTAAGAATTATACTCATTCGTGATGCACATACAAAAAACCTTGAGCGACACAGGTTCTCGTTTGAATGTTAATGCATTGAAAAGATACATGTTCAAGTGCTAATTATGATAATTAGTTTCACGATTGGAGCAACATCAAATCAACATTCGCATTGGTCAAAGAAGGCGCTATTGCTCTTGGTCTTTCACTCTTTTGTGACCGCGGTGTGACCGCGGTAAAGAACACACCAAACAAATTTTGCATAAAGTGAATACAGTGACGTCAGGGCAGTTTAGACTCAAATTTGCTTCAGTGTATTTTTTGGTTAATTCATTCATATAAAGCGGCTCATACGTCTATATTCGGTTTACCACTACTATTTCATCTGTGTAGAGACGTATGGACAGTTTTGTTTATATCAGTGGACCAGCTGAAGCTGAAGTCTAAATTACACTGACGTCAACTGTGCCACGTTTAAAAGTCTAGCTTTGTGTGTGCTCACTACGAATTAACCGTCCATCACAACTCAACAGAGAAATGATAGGCGGCGCCTCTTGGCTGAAATAGAATTCTCATGTCGACGATGTTATTTTTACATGGGAGAGTATCCTCTCAGTTTTGGTTTTGACTTATTGTTTCCATGAAAACTAAAATGTCATTGAATATGCGCATTCTATCCCAGCCGTGAGGTGAGGCGCCGTTCCATTTCTCTACAGCTCAAGTATTTGAATGCAAAAGTAGCTGGGATCCGTTAAATCATGTGATTTTATAAAATCAGATAAATCAGACATCGGAATGTGTAACTCCACTTACCTGAAACGGTATTTCGAAGGTTATGATCGATAAATAGTACGGACCGAGTTTGTACCACTGATTGAAATGCTCTCGAGTTAGGATTTCCATTTCCAGCGGAACTAAAAATAGAAATAAAACAGTCAGACAGTCAATAAAAGTGGTAAAATCGAATAATTAACGACGAGAATTGATGTTTTTTTTTGCTTCAATTTGTATATCAAATTACATGCAAATTTTTACACCGATAACAACAGGCTGCATTAATTAGACCTGTTGTGTGACATGAAGAATGACAGAAACTCATTTGCATTTCTTTCGAACAAACAAGAGTCAGTTAAAACACAACACATGTCAGTGTAGACGCACGTATCAGAATTTGGAGGCTTTTTGACGTCGGACATACGAGTGATAATTCTAGGAGCGGTGCTATGGAACGCATTTATTCAATTGACGAATAAGGGATGTGACCCACCCCTAACTAAAGGTGTTATTATAAAGCTCATGAAAAGTAGTTGCTTTCGCACTAATTTATTTTACCGGAAACGGATACACATTTAAAGCAAAACGTTTTCGCTAAAACGTAATTTTTAAGATTACCGCCGTCATTTTATTTCTACTGGGTCATCTCTTCTGCAACTCACGTCCCACCAAACGACAATATTGTTGTTTGTTTACATGATTGGTCATAAATTTTTTTTCATAATTTTGGCTGCTTCGACGAATATTTTAAGTCAACCGATAAGTGAACTGTTAAAAACAACACAAGAAGCACATTTCCTCACAAAATCTGAATTAAATCACACCGAAATCACCGAAATTATGACATTTTCACAACAAACACTACATTTTTGTGTTGGCGATTTGACGTTTGAAAAACTATAATCTTGTTCCGATGAACGACTTTTACGATGATTTTCTTCGTTAAACCATATTTGACTAAGTTCAAGGTGGATGTGATTTGGGTGTGAAATTGAGTGGGAAGTGCTATTTTCATAGATTTTCTTTTTGTAAAATCTTTTAAATGAGACAATATTTTGAGGATGCCCGATGTACGAGTTTCTTATTTTTCGTATTTCTATTGATATTTGACAAGAAATCGCGAATAAAATCGATAAGTCCCTCCCTTATTCGTTGATACCAGGCCATCCGTGAACATTTCGTCGGGCCAGCACATTATGTACAGCTCCCACAAACGTATGTATGGAGCGTCGACTAATGAGGTCTGCTATAACAAAATGTGTGGTAAAACCATTGAAGCAAATAGAAAGAACGGAGAACAATTCAAATAACCGGATGGTAGCTTATAGCCTCGTGGGGTTGTCCATTAACGAGTCCTTTCGCTTTCTCTGAAAATGTTTGCGTTGAAATTGATTGTCAAGATCCTGATTTCCGTTAGGTAGAACTATCCTTTACTCAGTTCAATGAATTTTTGATTGTATTAACTCTTGTGACTAACTTTAACAAAAATCGGAGAGCGATGATGTTACAATAATCGTTATAATCTTAACTCTGCAGATAACCTCGTAGTCACGAGGATATTCGTCAAGATGCAAAGAAACGGATCATCTGTTATAGATACCAACGACAAAATATGCGATAATCATTCGAAACTGTCATTTAACCTTTTACAGACGGCTCTCATATGTTAACGACAACGACAGCAAGAATAAACAAAAAGCTCTGACCAATGAGGTCTAATATAGCAAAAGTCATGTTCAAACCAACACCCTCTCTAGCAACCAAACTATGGTGGTGGTAAACATTGACAGTGTCCGCTGTCATAGCAAATTTTACACTGTAAAAAATAAATTAAATGAAGTATGAGCAGCGATGTCCTTTTTTGTGTTGAAAATATTTCGTCTCCTGTCACCATTTCGGTGTTCGAAAGTGAATAATTTGTGATCATCTTTTTTTGTGTGTTTCTCCGTCATTTTGGTGTGCAAAAATTAAAATTTGTATGTTCGTGTGATCTCGATATTGCTTTAAAAAAAAGCGCGGCACGGCAACTTCATTACAAAAACAATCAGTGTCAAATTTGTCAAAATAAGGTGGTATTTTGATTTCGTCAAAACGAAGTTTGATTGCTAGAGAGGGTATTGTCAAAACAAATGAAGTAAAAGACTTCTGAAATTAATTTATGAAAATCTATGATCAAATAAGGTAATAGTTTGAATAGTCAAACTGTTAATACGCTTGCCGTCTGTGACAGGTTAATGTAGCAAAATCAATGTTATAACAAATGAAGTATCAGATTTCCTTTCAAAAATTGTTTTGTCTTTTGTGTCTCATATTATGTGAATCTAGAAATGGTTTTCAAACTTTCTTAAGCCGCACATGCATGTGAGGACGGTGGTCTGATTCTTCTATAGATACGAAGTGCAATGTACCAATGTTTGTTGGATTTGTCAAACCTAAAGATGAACCGATCATCATGTTGAACAAATGTCGAACAAATAGTAGGACATTTGACCACTGTTTCGATCTTAGAGAAAATTAAATATGTCACAGCCCCTCATCAGGCCATGGCAACAGTGGTACTTGATGACAATACGGGGGAGTAAAATTCTATTTTCTTCCCTGACAAAAAAAGAGGGGAGAAAATAGACATGTTCTTTCCAGAACTGTCATCAGACAAAGCTTCAGCATGGCTCAAGTTGTTGTTGAATTTTTTTTAATTAATTTTAGGAAACATATAGGAAATGTCAATTTTCTCTGGTATCTTGTGAGAAACAAAACTCCAAAATGTAATTTCCAACTTTTTCCGTAGAATAACAAATAACGGAGGGGTCACGCACTTCTTCAAATTTAATCCATTTAATCCCGAGTGCGTCACCCCTCGCAAATAACTATTTCATGTGTGCTGTGTGCTTTTCTCCAATCAAAAGCCAAGATAAAATAGCTATTGGTCGAATGACATATTTTCTACCAGTGAACAAATAACTATTTTCTCAATCGAAATAATTATGAGCGGGCATATCAAAACGGACGTCTTGATGATTCGGGGAATATTCTTCGATGTTTTAACGACGTTGTTTTAAGTGAAAATACTAATTGATGATTACATGAATAACTTAATTACTTTAGAAACAACATGATTTAGTTCTTATCAACCGATAAAAGCTGAAATTCTACAAATGCAGGGAAGGTATCTTAGCGATGCTCATAATATATATGCAATTGGTATTAGCTCGATTCGTACCAACAAATGTAAAAACTACTTCGATAACAGTTCCACATAAATTGTTCATCCTTCTACAATCCCTAATTTAAACAGCGAAAAAACACCGCAAATTCCTCTCTAAAAGTTAACGAAAACAATTTAAATAAAATTCACCCCAAACGATCTTGATAGTCCGAACAATACGAGTATTTTGCACAAACATTAGTTTCATGTTAATACCACATTACAGTACACTGACCACCCATATGCATAATGTACGTAACGAAGCACAATAATCCTTGGCCACGTAGAAAACCTTATGGCTGAAAATAATTTTACAATTACTTACATGAAAGCACAACGGACATTTTTCCAGTGTAAACAATTAATAAAATGGTTCCGTACAAGTAGACATAGTTTGCGAGGACGGTCGTGGCAGTTGCACCAACATTTACGTAAATGTAGCCAAACAAAAATGCAATGGCAATATGGGAAAAGATCCGCGCCAGTATGAGAAACTAGATAAGTAAAGAAGGAAAAAAAATGGCAAAATTATTGTGTGCTCAAACTGTAAGTTATTCGAAAATTGCATTTGGAAATGAATGTGGTGATGGTGAGTGTTGAATGAATGCTAAAACGGCGTTGCAATTTCAGTGTGGAGTTAGTAATGAGATTACCTCAAATATTTGGTGGTATTGATGGTGTGCATGAGAGTATGAAGACAATTTTGTTAGTCCTTTAAATAATGAACGTTCTATATTCTATGGAAATATCTACGCGAACTGAACTACTGCATTGTATGTGAAAGGTTGAATCTGAGACGTGGTGAATGGGAAACAAAATAATTTTTGAGACTGACTAATGCCTCTGTACTCTGAACTCTTGAGGAATGAGAAGGCTCTCGAGGATTCGGAAGACTTTGAACTCTGTATCGACGAGTATTGAAAAGATTCTGTTCACTGTACTCTCGAGTATTGAAATTAGAGTTTTGGGAACGGCTGATATGAAAACTGTTGAAACTGTGGCAGAAACAAACACCCCTAATTGTTTCCTACGATGAGCTGTAGCTCAATGTCTGTTATATATATTTATATCAAAACAACTGAAGCGAAAGATTATTAACTGTTGCGACTGGTTCCCTCGTACCACTGACTTGATACACTATTCTTTTGAACCGTTCTTTCAAATACTACGTCACAGCTCATATCGTGTGTTACACGAAAGCTGATCAGATCAATTGTTGAACTTTCTTTAACACACACATACTAACATGTAACGCTGTCGTTTTCCGTGTATACGTACATTAGTTAAACTAGAGCATCAGCCCGGCAAGTTGAAGATTATGGGTTCGGTCCCCACACATGAACCAAATTTTTCTTTTCAAATTTAGTTTCATAATGAAACTTTCATTCCAATACGGTTTACGATTTATCATAATTATTGTACCAGCTCTAGTTACTTTAACTAACCATCAGTCAAAATTTGATACACTATTCGATGCTTTGCCTTCTCCAATGCAATTAAAAAATACCTCGTCAGGCCGTGGCCAAGAGATGACCAATCACCAGGAATTTAGTCATATATCTTTACATGTACACATTTAGCGAATCATAAATGAAAATGAAAGTAAACTTTCATATCGTTTCACCTTACAAACACGCTACACATTTGAGTGCGCGGTGAAGCAGAAGCTACTAGTGTGAGCATATGCAGGTCTCGTACTTCATTTGTTCTTGTACGACACTTCCACCTGCGCTTTTTATTGGGTATTCGTATTGTGAACGAAAAGATGTATAACTACAGACATCAGTGTTTATATTGACGAACGACACGATGGTTTTATGGAAAATGCTAATGCTAATAAATCGATTTTAAAACGGCTTATACATGCAATTGATGCAATTATCTCACTACAATTTAAGTTAATTGTTTTTTCATTGCTTCTCATTTTTCGTGATTGATTTTTTGTTGCTATTGTTGCAAATCAATCGAATTGTAGAGATTATCGTAACATATTTCGCTGAAAGGTTAGTTATTATCAGCCACTTAAATTCAATTATTTCGATGGTGACGGTGTAATTAAAATAAAGGTATGAGAGTGAGACAAAAGTCACGAGTGGTGGATGAAGCTAGACATGATACCCAGTCGGTCCTACTTTACATATGCATTCTTGCAACAAATCAAGGTTTCTCATCGCTGCAGGAAGCTCAAGTTACAATTAATTTCTCATAGATAATCAAGGTTGAAGCTAATACAAAGCGCTGCGTCGCGTTAAATTTCTGTCGTAGATCTTTGTAAACTAGAATAATGCTTACAACAGTAGAAGTAATTGCAAATTTCATTAGTCAGAAAACAAGATTCAGCTGGGCCAGCTCATATATGCACAGCAATCTTTAACTGCATCAATTGAGAAAAGTTTAATTTTGTTTGAAAAAACACCTAATAGTGCCGCTATCTTGCGACTCATGTACATGTGGAATCGTGAATGTGCCGCACAACGTGGACTAATAAGAATAACAAATATTGATAACTCAGTGGCAGTTCCATGCGTTCATGACTGTAACGAAAGTCCGTTCCTTGTGATCCAGACAGCGAACGGTTTCTCTCCCCCACACGCCACATTTTTGATAAAAAATCAATTTATTGTCATTGAACTCTTGTTTAACTGTTGAACCGGTTTCACATTTAGAACTTCGAAAAATTCGTTAAATGGAAAACCAAGGCCATCGACATCAATACACACCTAATGACATGATGAATTCACTCATTTTCTCGTTCATTTGCATCATTCGTCAATAAATTTGTTAATGAAATGATTATGGCAAGAAACTTGTTTTTCTACGAGACAATCAAAACAGTAAGACAATAACTCGTACAATATAACCAATATATACCAACCGACTGATGATCTTGATATTTCATATATTTTTTTCTGGATTGAAACGAAAACACAAGATTTTTTTTTTTTTTGCGAATTTATCTTTCGATTAAAAGTTCATGATCAAGGGTAAAATGGTTGTTAACATTTTGACGGAAAGAATGATGTGGAAGAATTTTTCTTTTGTTTGGTTAATAAGATTTTTTTTTTGCTTTGTTTCGTGATAGTTACCGAGTAACATAAAAAAGATTTATATTTTATGGTGCATTTCCGCAACTCATTGTGCGTGATTTGATTGATTGCAGGTCATTTCCAGTCTTTCCACTCACACTTACACTTCCTTCATTTTTATTTTTCAACATATTTTTCACAACGCAGTCGAGAAAATAGTCATTTCCTCCCCTCCACTGAAACGTCAGAAGCCTTTGTTGCGAAAATAGTGTTTACATCGGGAAAAATATTGTAAATTGCATTTTCTCAGGTTAGTTTTGGCCACAGCGCAGCGACAATAGCCTCAAAATGCAATTTCCAACTTTTGTTCCCTCGTTGAACAAATAACTGCTTTTTTATGTAAAAATATGAGAAATTTCTCTTATCTTATCTACTCTTTAAATCCGTCACCAGATCTTAGTAGTTAATAAGTCAGCTACGCATCCGCTATAGACAACGATGAGAAAAATAGGCTCAAGTCCGGTGCTCAAATATTATACCAAATTTTATGTTAAAACAAATGAAGTAAAAGATTTAGATGAAAAGTATTTATATACCGGTGTCTCAGTCACTTGGTGTCTTTCATAAGGCTGCAGTTTAAATAACCAAATCACTACATTACTCAATACGAAAGACATTTTTTCCAAGGAATTTTGATCTGAGCCCTAGAAAGCCCTAAAAAGGGTAGCTCTAGTCTGTCCTCGGCCGTCTCACAATCGTAGAAAATCGAAGTTGGTGTCAAAATGAAGGTAGTAGAGAGAGCCATCGAAATAATTTTTAATGGTCTCAACGGTTTTGGAAACTTTCATCCAATACCTAAAACTCATAGAACAACTTTTTGTCAAGGGAACTATGGAGGATTCCCGGGAAAGTGGCAAAAAAACGGTAACTTTGATACTCATTTCCCCGACCATTTCTTATTCAATATTGATGTGTGTGAGGGCATTTTGGAAAGGTAATTTCATACCCTACCAACGATAGCTGGGCGAACACTGATCTATCAAAGAATCGGGCGCCACAGATCTAGCATTTCTAGCAGTTTTTTTGTTGTCTCCTCTGGATTTGAGGACAAATTGATGTGTTTGGATGTCAGTTCCTAGAATTCCGTCACTTTGAAGGGTATATCTTCTTCCAAAAGCTAGAACTCAAGAAAAGCTAACATTTCCTGCAGTTTTTTTTACGAGTATTCTGTGGATTTGAGGAAAGATTGAGGTGTCTGGAAGCCAGTTCCTAAAATTTCTTCACTCCGAAGGGTCCATCGCCTTCCCTATGCTAGAACTCTAGAATGACCATTACTTCCATCAGTTTTTTAAGCGTTTATCTTGATTTAAGGAACGTTTGAGGTCGTTAGAGGTGAGTTATACTATATTTCGAATGTCCGTTGAATAGAATAATAGAATTCTGGAAACTAGCCTCTGACGACCTCAAACATTCCTTAAATCAGCAAAAAGCAAATGACTTAACTGTTATCGTGACTTATATGTTGCGGAAAAACACTCCGATAATTATGAAACTAGTTTGAATGATTATGATGGCAAAGGAATATTATTCTGCATGAACATGTGATTAGTATTTTAACGCAGTTGTTGAATTCATGTGCTAATAGCGCCAATAAATCGAATTTAAAGGAAATTACTTCCGACTAAAAATTTACATTTTTTTCGTCTACACAAAACAAAAATGCGAAACGGAACAGAAATATGGTTTTTCTGCAAACAAATTAGATTTCTCTTTGACTTACCGTGTTCCTTATTGTGCTCTTAACATTTCGCATAAATAACAAATAAAACTGCATGAACAGTGATGCTGATTGTGACTTTGGATGATTTGTTATTGTGTCCATGTAGTCGACGTTGGCGCTTGTTTGAGTGAATTTGTACACTTTGTTACGTGATTCGGTAGTCATCAAATTCTTTTCCATTCCTGCGAAAATTTTTGTTTTTTATTGTTATTGCGTTTCAAATTTTATAACGAAAATTATTTCGTTGAATGAATCATATTACATTCAACGAAATAATTTTGCAAATGTATGACCAAATGTTCTTTCTCAATCGTTACAGGTGTTTTGGCTCACGATTACAATTCACTTTAACGTTTAATAGAAGAGATGTAGATACTGCTACAATAGCTAAACCTCACATACGGCTATTCATGTGCTATCGAGAACAACGACACAAATAATAAAAAGCCTTGGGTAATATGGTCCTTTATATAGTAAAATGCATGTTAAAAAAATTGAAGTACAAGATTTGCAATCAACCGATTAAAAATACTTTGATAGTAATAGACCCGATAATAATACTGGTCATAATGCTTGCCGTCTGTATCAGGTTAAGTAAATAGTGCGTATGTACAACTGTTAAATAAGGAAACTTCGAGATTTTTTTTTTAGTTTTTCATCTGCTTATACCTTCTTCTTCCAAAGTGAATCATATGTGAATATCGTCAACGAAGAAAACATTAAGTACGAGTCGAAGATCATTGACTCTGTATATTTTGCTTCGAGTGCTTATGATATAATCGAAATCTCACTTAAAATGTTGAAGAAAGTTATATCGATTTAACACTGCACGATTGACTTTTGTATCTTAAACTGCGCTGTGAATAACTAAAGAGTGTTGGTACTATTTCGTCGAAAAAAAATTATTGTTGCTAGTGATCAGTCATTGTAGAACACTAATATTCTCTTGCCATATGCCCTAGAATCGTTATTTTCGATGTAGGCATACCCACTTTTCCACACTTTTGCGATACATCTTTTAGTATTAGTCCTATCATCGTGTTTTGTGACATCAAGTGCAAAGTACTTTATCAGGCGCTGGATGTGTCATCAAGGCTGTAAGTCTCGTCACGAGACTCTAGTGTCATAATTACACATACAGAGCCAAATAAAGTACTTTGCACCGATTCATAAAACGATTTATACAACTGAGGCATTTGAAGTTTGCAATTTTTGGCCATTATGATGCTGAGTTGCATAAAAACGATTTTAAAAGGAAAATTGAAGGGGAAATTCCAAGGTAAATATATGGGCGAGGTAATGCCATGCAGACGCGTGGCCTAGCACAAAAGTTCGATGCTAATGAAACCTTTTTTTTTTTAAATGGTTGACTATGATTTGCTCGTGTTTCGCAAAATGTTGTGCCTATCACAAAACAGATGGCCCATGTTTCTAAGTAATTTTAAAGATAGGGAACTGCACATCTGATTCGGTGATACATAGCATTACCTCCGCCCATATATTTATCCAGGGAAATTCCTTCTTCCAGGGAAATTTGGCGCTACATGGATTCCAAGAGGAATAGTATAGGCAGAGTCTAGTGGCACCACGGATTCAGACGCACTCATTTTCATACTATTTTGACATAAGTAATGAATACGTGATAAATCGACCAGTTTTGAAGAATCGGTATTGCATTCATTGCTTTCGAATGCTTTGAGCTTAATTTGATATCAAAGGAATATTAAGGCTCTCGCAAGCTCTTTAAAAGCAAAGACATAAATGCGATACGATCTTTTGGCGTAACACTCATTGCGTAAGACGACATAATCTGAATAAAAAGTGATATCGGATTCATCTCGCTCAACGAATTTCAAACAAAACCTCAAATTTCCATCATTTCTCTCATGAATAGGTTCATAACTTCTATGGAAACGTGTTTTCAGATCTGACTGGTAAGTTGTAGAGAAAGAGTAATACGAAAATGCTAAGCAGCAAAAAATGCCGACAAAATAAATTGTCACAAATTCACTTTCTTTCTATCAATATTATCCAATATCTTTATAAACAAATATTGACTATATATACCTCACTGACTACACATTTTTTTATGGATACAGTGAGTTGTGCTCGACTATCATTTAATCATATATATCACGACAACCGATACTACGCAAATTTGTGTATTTTCGTTGTTAATTTATTCTGCCAATTATGAAGTTCAATGTCGGTTATTTGAACAATAAATACGATGATTCAACAAGTTTTTTGTTGTTGTTGAGAAAAGAGTTTATCAATGAGCTTATAGTTATATCATTCTGTGATGTTTAGCGCCAATAACACAGAGCAATTAAAAATACAGACAATGTTGCCGAACGATTATGTGATGTTTGTGAATGAAAATAATTATAAAAATAAAAGACATTAAGCAAGTTTACCTTCCGTAACAGTTAGATGTTCGTCAATTAAAATGCCAGCGTTAAATGTTTCATTGCATTGCTTTTGAACGGCGGAAGCCATTGAGCTGGTAACTTCACTGCCATAATCTCCGCTCGCAATTTCCATTACTTTTGAAAATAATTAACAAAAAATTATTTGAAGATATCGGAATGAAGAGAATTTCGGTTTTGTTGATGTGATCACAACATTGTTGTGGGAAGGTTTTCTTTTCACTCGGGTGAAGAGGGTGGCGGGAAAAAGTCATATTTGCTGGAACATTGAGTGATATTCGCGTCAACAACAGCACATACCATTTTTGTAAATAAAGACATGAGTAAAGTTGGTTAGCGTTTTGTTCATAAACAAGTTTTCACAAACTATAGATCGTAACTGTAAGAAACTGCTAATCATCTCTTAGTGACAGTAGACAACAAACTAATGACTAACAATGCAGACTTTCCCAGTGCCGGACTGGCCCTATGGCCTTCGGGCGATTCCCGAAGGGCCTTTCGATTTTTGTATGAAGAAACGGCAACGAAGGGTCTCTTGAAAAATGTCTTCATACAACGCCCGAAGGGCTTTTTTGAGCCAGCCCGGCACTGGACTTTCCCCAAATTACAGTAAAACTCTGTTAAAATTAATGAAGTACCAGATTGTTCACTTACCAGTAAACGAAGGTCTAACGAAATGTGTAACAGATTGAATGAGTACGCTTGCCATTTGTAGAAAGATCAGATCTTTTCTGACCAGTTGTTTACCGTTAGCTAGATAACAAAGCTTTAATTCACTGATCGATCATTGATGCCCTGAGCATGGAACACGATTCCATTGCTACTCATCACTCTTGGTATCCTAAACTCGGACAGTATAGGATGATAAACAATGTCAGAGTTTAGCATAATGTGATGAGTATGAACACAAAAAGATTTTTTTTAATCAAATTGTAAGACATATCAGTTCTGTAATAGACCAGCTTTTGAGACATGTGCCATATTGTTACACTAGGTATTGGTTCGACATGAAGAATGGAGCCTACAGGAGTTTACAGTCTACAATGAACAGTAACACAGTAAAGAGAGTGAAATAGGATAACGAGGCATCATGCCGTTTTGGCTGCGAATATCACTTTGTACGAAAATATCAAGTTTCCCGCAACACCGTCAGTGTTTCATTTTTCTTTTTTGTTCAAAATATTTTCCATCTCAATTAAAGCATAAATCATAAACCAATGAAGTGAAGATATTATTGTGGGACAAGGTCGACCTTAATGGCTTTCGTTGTGCATTGAAATTGAGAAAAAAAATCATTAAACAAAACGAATAGACTTACGGAAGTCAGCTGGATTGTGATATGATGGACATGCCATACCGCTGTTAGCCATAAATGGGATCAATTGTCGGACAGGTCCTTGATATATGCAGGTACCGCCAGCCACGGCATATAATTTATCGAACATTTCAAAGATCAACGCACTCGGCTGATGTATTGTACATACAATGGTTCGTCCTTCTTGTGCTAAACGTTTCAACAGCGTTATGCATTGCGTGCATGATGAACTGTCTAGACCGCTGGGCGATGATAATAATAATAATTCATTAATTGGGATGGTTTATGGGCCACCAATTATTTGTCGTTCATAAATTAATTTACGGAAATTTATGTTTTGTCATTGAGAATTTTTTGACTTATTTCGCAATGATCATTGTTTATGTTGTACCCAGTGGGCTCAGTAATCGTAATGTCATCTGTTATCGAAAGAGACTGAAAATAAGCGATCAGCTCCAGCTAACGTTATCTTATAAAATAATATGCATTCTAAGCCAATGAAGTAATAGATTTTGTATCAATGTTACAATTAATACCTAGATGAGAAGAAGCTACAGAAACGATAATACTTATACCCGAGAACCACTGGTAATGTTGTTCTACGAAAGTTATTATTTTGCGATTATTTTAAAATTACAATATATGACAATTGATCATATTCCATTTATGCATTTATATAAAATTAATCTCCTCCAACCCAGAGGATGTTGACGTTTTCTTCGAAAATTAATAGACATAGTATGTCTTCTCATACAGTTAGAGGCAGTGAAATTTCAGCATGAATTTGCTTTAGCTGTTTTCCAGCTGATCAACACGTACAATCAGAATGTCGAAAGTGTTTTTCTCTCAGACAGAAAAAGTGGGCAAAGGGTTTTTGACATTTTTGTGTTTTATTTATTTCCACGAGATTTTTTTATTGTCAATCGCACCTTTTGGTGCACCAGAACTTACGGAACCCAGACTACGGAGTCTGGTGCGGTTGAAAAAAAAAATTGTGGACTTTTTTCCCAAGCCAGATCCTCGAGTCAAAGACGTAAAAAAGATTCAATTGGAAATTTAAACCATATCAGGCATGTGTAGTGGTAATACCATTCGGAAGTGGCAGCGCCCGGTTTTTTTACGTTACGCTTTAGTTACTTCCGAATGCCACTTCCGAAACATGGAAAGGACGATCCGAAGTGTGGTGTGAGTCTAGTTTAGTTGGGTTCGTTTGTTTTGTTTAATTTGTTTGTTGATTCTGTTTGAATGAATTTTTTCTGTATTTTGCTGCGCTTGGGTGTTTTCACAACAGTTTTCCACTTTTTTCCCGATTTTCCATCAGAAGATGAACTTGCTCTTGTAAACTTTCGAAACTTGTTCAACTGAAAGTGTACTGCTGTCTTAGGAAGGGACCAGTGGAAACAACTGATGATGGCTAGACCACGCTAGCCTCGGACCGCCACTGACTCCCTAAGTCGAAACAGCGTCTTTGCTTCACTAAATTAAACTCACTTCACGTGATCTGTTTGGGTAAGGGAAGAGCGTCTGCTCTGTTAAATGTTCTGTTTCATTCGTTTGCCCTGTGCTTGAAAGTGGTTGTAGTCTAACAGCCTCGCGGGTGAGTGAGTTCTAGTGTTGCATTTAGTCCGTTGCAAAAGCGTAACGTTAAAAAACCGGGCGCTGCCAATTCCAAATGATACCATATATCTTTTCATATAAATATTTTACATGTCACGAATTTGTATACTTTACTAATGACAGAGCAATTTACTTATACTCTTTAATCCTAGTGACAGTGCAATGTATCAAATTGCATCTAATAGAAAGCTTTGATAATTTAATCCACTTTTCGTGTTAAGGTCTCAATCACAGCAGCTACAATGTTAATTACATGGACTGAAAACGAGTCTATTGTTGGGTTAAAAGTCGCATTTCAATTACGCAGTAAATATTTAACGTTCTTAGAAGCTTATTTGTTCGAGCTAATTCAATACGAAACGACCAGATATGCAAAATAGGATATTAATATTGAAAATTGAAAATGTGCCGGTAACAAGAAGTTAATTAACCTTTTGCTCTGAATGGTTTTGTTAAATAATGATGTGTTGAGTTGATAATGTAAGATTTCAGTGTGAAAAATTCATTTATGACCTAAAATGCAACAAAGTTGCCTTAATTGACGGCGGCATATTGTTTGTTAGATTCGTTTCATTAGTGCTCTTCACCACTGGATTCCGCGGCAGCTGCTTCAAGCAAAAAAAGCGATAGGATCGAGGAAGAGTTGTTGGTGTAACAGACGAATCTGGTATGGTGATTTCAAAAAACATCACCAGTTCACTATCAACATTAAATAGCTCATCGATATTGAGCTGATGAAGCGAAACTAACAGTACCAGTTTGACTTATACAGCTGCGACAGCTGTCCCAGTTCTATCAACTTTAAATTATCTATTTAAACCAGCTGTTGCGGACGCCGGTGGTAATGGAGACCAACGGAGATATGCTTTATACTAAGAGCATCGAGACCGATATAAAAACCAATGTCTTTGGACAACTGAACGCTACAAAAAACTGACCTTGCTGTCCAGTGGTTGTGAGAAAAAATTAATCTTTTACTTACGTTGTTGGCTCGTCCAAGAAAATAATGGGCGGATTATTAATCATTTCCAAAGCAATAGCCAGCCGCTTCTTCTGACCTCCTGATAGCCGGCCAGTGTATGTTTTGTAACGTTTTTCCAGGCCAAGAAGTACCAAAATATTTTTAATCTGAAAAACGATTTTCATTTTCATTCAAAGTTCCTCGACCACGATGCCGTTCGTTCATACCATACTCGTTTTGTATTCTTTGGTAACGTTGTAGCCCAATTTCAAATTGGTTGCAATGGTCATGGCTTCACTAACGGTCAAATACGGTCGAAGTGCATCGTCCTGATGGATGTATGCGGCGAGGCTACGGAATGATTGCGAATTGCTCGATCGATTTTTGCCATTTACTTTGATTTTACCGGTAACACCTGTTTGGCTGTGAATAAATGGCGATTGTTTTCATGTAAAAATCGTGATTGATACGATGGCCTTCACTGCCTTATTTATATCTTCTATCATTAGCCTTAATTCATTGGTGATCATTCAATCAAATTTCCATTGAAAATTTATTCAAAATTGCTTAGAATGCCAGGTGTGTCATTAAGCATTATTAAAATGAAGATGTTACTATGAGTCAATACATGTTACTATGAGTCAACAGGAATGCTAAATTGATTCGTGACAGGATTCCTTACTAACTTTCAATAACAATCACTTGAAACCCCATCATCCCGTGTATGGAAGAAGATCTGAAAGAAATCTTCAATCATTTGGTACCATTGGTATCGTCTGATTCATCGAGCTGACTGTTCTCACACAGTATGAGTATATTGACTGTTATGTAGAATTTATTATAAATTCACTGATATAGAACATGTCGGTTGTTCTATGTCCGACTCAAATAATTGATGGCAATTCTCACTAGTTATACGTACGAAAAACGAGAATTGTTTTTGAATGAACGATAAACGGTGATATTCAAACCATGGAATACGCGTATTCATTGAGTAAGTTTTTGTTGACTTTGGGCTTTAAATCTGTGGTGAAATTGCACTTTAAATGATAAGGTACAATTACAACGAATTAAACTCGGATCTAGTACTTCGAGTGATGCTCTAGCAATAGTTATTTATGCAATAAGAGTCATATGAAGGTGTACTATCGCATTAGGTGTCGATTCTCAAACCGAGGCGAAGCCGAGGCTGTCAAGACATCGTGCTCGATTCGTGCTGCATACAACGTCTTATGCAATTCTGTGACGGAATGAAATGTTTCTATGTCAAAACATCATGACCCTATAATAGTGAAGGGTCGTGACGCAAGTCCGTTCACACTGAAAAATTTTACAAAAATTTTTTTCGCAGGACTGAGGAACATATACACGAATTTTTTGACTTTTCCCCCTTTGCTCCTACTACCCCCTGGCAGGTGTTAAAGAAAGTACTGTTAAGGAAATTGTTAAAATAGGGAAAAATTCGTCCTGAAACAAAGGAAAACCCGAAAAAGCCGAATCATCTGCCACTTTGTGACGCAATTTTTTTTTGATAATTTTTTTTCTACAATTTTTTCGGTAAAATTTTTGCTTTTCTTTTTGCGAGTCGAAGCTGTTAGCGTCACTCCATCGATATCAGTTCTTTTGTAAGTGGATAACAGGACTTGCGTCACACCTCCACTGTAAGTGGTTTTGGACCACACAAACCTTTTTGCCTGGCCACTGTTGTAAACATGTGGTAGCAGAAGTGCAATGCTAATGTTAATGCAGTAAAAATCGCTCAAATTTGCCACATCTCAACAGGCAGTGGCAAAAACATATCAATTTAAGGAGACTAGTATTAGTTTTATGCGTGGGCTTGTTAAGCGAATCATAAGAAAAATGTAATTGGATTTTCCATTGAAAATTTTCTATGTAAAAATTTCTTACATTTTCTTATGATTCGCTAAACATGTACATGCAAGGAGCTGTGCCTAGAGCACTATTATATTGAGAGCTATTTTGCCACTGCCTGACGATGTGACGGTATCATTTGCAATACGCTTTAGTCTTTAAGGGTTTGAACAGTGTCCCATGTCATATGGCATGTGGGAGAGGTCTATTATTTTCGTATTTTGATGAAACTCCCACATGCAGCAGTTAAATATTCTGTCACTTCATATATGGAGGAGAGTCACTGGCAACACTTTAGATTGAAAAAGCGTTCGAAAGAGGCAAGAAACAGTTCAATTCCGTCAGAGAATTGCATAAAATTTTTGAAATTTTATCAGACTGCACCTCAAGAGTCATTTATAGAGCATGTTACGCTCCGAGAGCGAGGTCTGAAAATGTCGTTTATCGGGAAGCCTATACTTCATGGTCGACCTTTGAATAGTAATAGCAATACTCAGCAACAACTCGGTGAAACAGAATCTCATTTTGGCATTGGAAGCATTAATCGAACGTCAAATTAATTGAAATTCTATGTCACTCAAGCAAATAAGGTCAGGTCATCTTCCATAAAATTACACAACAGTCGAAAATCAATAAATATTTCATTCAATAATGTCACGTACATAATTCTGCATCATAAACTACATTGAGTAACATGTTGTTGTGTCGACAATGTCGTACAAATGATTTCAATTAAAAACAAAAATCACCTCACGTTCCGTCGGTTTTTGATAATGTTCGCTTCGAACCCAATAAATGTTTTACTACCTCACAAACTGTACCAACTCATTTGCATTCATACAAAAAAAAAAGTGAACTTACACATATCCAGCCAATATATTCAGCAGTGTAGTCTTTCCAGCACCGCTTGGTCCCATTATAGCCGTTAGTTCACCGGATTTGAATTCACCATGTAGGCCATTTAAAATGGTTTTGGTTTCTGCAAATAAGATGAGAGAAACTTGATTGTTAAAACTAAACTTTTCGCCATTTCGCCAACTAACGATATTTCGATAAAAGTGCATATTACGACGATTCGAATTAAATTTGGAGGCCCGTGAAAAGTTTTGAAGTTCTACTGAAAGCTCTATAGCAAGCCAGATAACAGTGCAATAGTATTTTACATGCTACATGCGTCGAAAACCGTACTTTTCATGTTTTAAGCACTTCTTTCGACGCCCTCAGCATGTAAAATCCATTACATAACTCGAGATAAAAATGAAAAGTCTCGTTTTCGTGTGTTTATTGACCTCGGCGGAGCACGGCCTCATTCGGATTGCTCGAGGCTTTCGGCAACGACCCGGAAACGTTTAAAGGACATGAGAATTGGATCCTGGAATGTAAGATGTCAGACTTACAGACCGGGAGGATTAATGAAACTGACAAATGAACTCAAGAAGGCCAAAATCGACGTTGCAGCTATTCAAGAGAGCGGTTACAACCAAAATGCACAAATTTCCCGCTTCAATGGCTACACAACATTTCATAGCAGCAACAGTCGTGACCATGTACTAGGTACTGCCTTCCTGGTAGCCACGAAGAAGGAACACCTGGTTCTGGACTTCCGAAAGGTCAGCGAGCGATTATGCGTGTTACGTCTGAAAAGCCGTTTTAAGAACTACTCCATGATAAACGTACACGCACCTCATAATGAATCGGCGGAAGAGGTTAAGGACGATTATTATGAAGCGCTTGCAAGTGTCTACGATGAACTACCGGCACACGATATTAAAATCGTGATTGGAGATTTCAACGCCAAAGTAGGCAAAGAGGAAGGCACCTGGGCTACCTGGAAACACCCCAACGACAATCTGCCAGCAAATCAGATCGACCACCTTCTGATTAGCGGGCGACACCTCACAGACGTCATTGACGTCAAATCATGTTGGAGAGCAAACGTCGACTCCGATCACTATCTTGTTGTGTCAACACTGAGAGCACATCTCGCCCGGTTTCATAATGGACAGAGTGAAGCTGTGAGGCGATTTGCGGTGGGCAAACTTAAGGATGCACAGATAGCGAAGACGTTTGCAGATAACATCAGCACAAAGCTTCAGCAATTACGACAAGCTCAACCAGGCGATACCCCTCCCGACTGGCAATCGGTGAGCGCGGTAATCAAACAAGAAGCAACCGACACCTTAGGTTATCAGAGGCCTAACGATTTCAAGACCTGGTTTGATGCGGAATGTGCTGATGCGACGGAACAAAAAAATGCTGCACGCATAGAGAAGGAAACTGCGAGAACAAGAGAGCAAAAAGCGGCGGCGGGTGAGCGCTACAAGGAACTTAGGAGGATTGAAAAACGTCTGCACCGGCGTAAGAAAAAGGAGCTTGAAGCGTAAGGGCTTCAATTCCCGAATGACCATTTGCAGATCAGCGACCGGCACGTTGCTGACAGCCAAACATGATGTCCTGGAGCGATTCAAGGATCATTTCAATGTGCTATATAACGGGGATGTAGAAGACGACACTACCATGGATGATTCTTTTCTCAACGACGACGGTCGTGGCGTGGATGCACCAACGTTGGAGGAAGTAACAGCAGCAATATCCTCACTCAAGAACAACAAAGCTTCCGGTCCGGACAATATACCAGCGGAACTGCTGAAAATGGGTGGTGAGGAATTGTGTAACGTGATATTCGATTTAGTCTTGCGAATATGGAACAACGAATCGCTGCCTGACCAGTGGCTAGAGGGTGCCATTATACCTCTGCACAAGAAAGGAGACAAAACGATTTGCGAAAACTGCCGTGAAATTGCTTTGCTTAACACGGCGTACAAGGTTTTTGTACGAGTGCTACTCGGTAGATTAAATCCACGAGCTGAGAATGTCATAGGAGAGTACCAGGGCGGATTCAGACGAGATCGTTCAACAACCGACCAAATTTTCAACCTTCGTCTGATTCTGCAAAAAGGCAGAGAATTTCGAGTCCGGACGTACCATCTTTTCATCGACTTCAAGCAAGCCTACGATAGGACCAAGCGTAGAGAGCTGTATATGGCGATGAAAGAGCTGGGCTTCGAAACAAAATTGATTCGACTTGTGAAAGCGACATTGGAAGGCACCAGACGTCGTGTCAAGGTGCAAAATGACTTGTCCGATGTTTTTGCTGTTATGGAAGGGCTAAAGCAGGGCGACGCACTGTCATGCCTGCTCTTCAATTTGGCTTTGGAAATTGCCATGAGGCGTGCTGGTATCCAAACCAACAAAACACTGGCGAATGGAACAGTCCAAATCCTGGGCTTTGCAGATGACTTGGACATCGCCAGCCGCACACATGCAGCAGCAGTGGACACTTTCACAAATCTGAAAATCCAAGCGGAGAGAATGGGTTTGATGATAAACGAATCAAAAACAAAGTACATGAAGGCCGAGCCCGATTCGGTAGCCAATCAACAAGGAGACGTGATGAGCATTGATGAGTTGAACCTCGAGGTAGTCGACGAATTCGTCTATCTTGGTGCGCTGATTCGATCTGATGGCGACAACACGCCGGAGATACAAAGGCGAATCATGGCGGCAAGCAGGTGCTATTACGGGTTAATGAAACATTTACGATCAAAGTTGCTATCAAAGAAAACGAAGTGCCAAGTTTACAAAACGCTTATTCACCCGGTTCTAATCTACGGATGCGAGTCTTGGACGGTGAAGAAAAGCGATGAACAGTTGCTTCTATCGTTCTCCGTACCATTTTTGGAGCAATGCGCGAAGGTGAAAGGTGGCGGCGGCGACGGTACAACTTTGAACTGAAACGTGATTTTGGTGAACCGGATATTGTGGCAGTGGTGAAAGTCCACCGGTTGAGGTGGGCGGGGCATCTAGCACGCATGGATATGAACAGAGCCCCCTCGATGTTATTCCGAAACGATCCAGAAGGGCGACGAGGAAAAGGTCATCCAAAGATGAGATGGATAGATGGCGTCGAATCAGATCTACGGACGCTGGGAATAAGAAGCTGGCGAAGTGTAGCAGGGGACAGGGTTCGCTGGAACCGGATTCTCGATCAGGCCAAGGCCCACAAGTGGCTGTAGCGCCGGAGAAGAAGAAGAAGAATTGACCTCGGCTTCGCCTCGGATCAACAAAATTCACACGAAAACTCTACTTTTCATCTTTTTATCCCTAGTCATGTAAAATACTATTACATGACTAGAGATAAAAAGTTAAAAAGTCGAGCTTTTGTGTGATTTTTATTGATCCGCGAGGCGAAGCCGAGGTTAATAAACATACGAAAACCAGACTTTTCATTTTTATCTAAAGTGATGTAATATATATTACACACTTGTCACGAAGAAGTCGAGGCTGGCCGAGACTGATAGTGACAAGTGTGTACTCTATTTTATCAAATAAGCGAAAACGAGACAACAACATAGACCTAAGTGTAATTTTTGAATTAAACTTCTAGTTAAGTAATTTTGACATCCGAACACCGCGCGTATGTGATAATGGATTTTGTACCACCGAGAATTGAAATACGACGGATTTCCATGTCGATAACTAGATTGAAATGTCCAAAATTACAACACCCGTTTGTATGGCTTATTACAACACTCAAAGCAGTGTTGATATGGAATTTGTATGAGTTATTACAACATTCGTTTTAGAAAATGCAAAGCAACGTGATCGATCAAATTTGAAGAGTGATTCTTTACAATGAAAATTGTGATTTTTTGTGCTTTTGTCTATTTCAATTCTCGGTTGGTACAAAGCATGATGTGTTACACGTATTGTAATGAGATTTTTTCAGCACACGACCCAATTTTCCTTACTCGCTCCGCTCGTAAGGAAAACTTGGGTCTAGTGCTGAAAAAATCAACATTACAATACTTGTAACACAACATACTATTACATGCTGAGGGCGTCGAAAGTAGTGCTTGACACATGAAAGTACGGTTTTCGACGCATATAGCATGTAAAAAATATTGGCTCCCTGGCTCTCTGAAGAAATACATTTTTGCCTAGAGGTGTATAGCCCATGCAAAATGCAACAGCTGCAAATGTACAATGGAACCATGGAGTTGATAAACGAACTGATTTTCTTTGGGCTTTCCATCTGTTATCGACATCGATGACACATTTCCCTTATTTTCGAAATACGTTGATCAAATGAAGTAACAGATTGGAGTGTTAATATTGGTGAAATGTAGAAGGTAGAAAATAGTTGTTTAAGTTTTTTTTTCGCTGAAACGATATTTCCTCTTTCATTTGCAAAATGTAATCTTAACCTTAAGCCTTAGCTTAAGCCTTGTAGATAACTTATTAAGAATTTACTGTGCTAAAACGATTCTAATGGCGCAAAACTTTCTCGCTTATCAACCAATATCAACAAACAAAAATCTGAAGTGATTTAAAATTGCAAATTATTCTACATTACAACGCAATGAAAACAGACCTCGAGGGGCCGTTCAAATGTTACGTCACGCTAAATTATACCCTCAGCTCTCAACGTAAAATTGTGGTATTTCTGCATATAATTACGTCCTCCGAGAGTGATAGAAAATGATTTGGACGTCAGTGTCGGAATACTCGAAAAAAAAACCTTCAGGGGCTACATATAACTCATTTGCATGGAACCCAAAAATTCGAAATTTTCACACAAAAAATAACTGTCTCCCTCTCCATCATTTATTGAGGCTGACAGAGCGAATGTCGCAAGCAAAAATGCATGGAAATTTGTTCAAAATGAATGGAACCAATGCTTTGGCTAACCCCTTAGAAGTGTGCGTATTTTGTGAATGGCCCCTAATAGACATTGTGGCGTGTGAGATTTCTTAGCATTGAAATAATTTACTTTCCAAAGTTCACCTCAGCAATTTTCTTCACTGGTTAATGCTTGCACAATTACAGTATATCGTCCGTAGAATAAAGCAAAATGGTTTTCCGTTCTCGATTTATACACCAAACAGCAAAAATTATTTAATTTCGACCAACTTGATCTTATAATACCGAAAGGAAGTGTTGGTTTTTAATTGAATAATCGTGGCATGCATGGTTGAATCTCCATGTTTTCAAGGTTCGCAATAACAATTATCAATTTTGAAATAGCAAATTATTGTAAACACAGAAATGTGTGTTTGCTGTGCTATGCGATGTGATTACTGATTGATGAAAAGAAGAATGAAATTGTAGCCTATAGATCTGACCGGCTGTTTTCATTCAATTTTTAATTTCCATAATGCAAGATAATGCATATAATCTCCAGACATGTCGGTTTTAGGGGTTAACTCGGTGCATATAATTACAGTCAAGGAATGTTTATTGAATTCATATGCGACACAACAAATTCAATGTTGGAATTCTTGAGAGATGCTGCAACGTTTTGAAAATCCTGTTTTGTTTTTGCATCAGAATTTTGTCAAACAAATTTCACTCTAATATGTCTGTGTACGAGGGAGGAGGAGATGCCTTTGTTAATGGCCCCTAATGTCTTCGAAAATGGCAGATCACTTACCAATATACCAATAGGACATAGGGTGGAAATAGAACTTCTTGTGTGAATGCGAAGGTCTTTAAATTCACCAGAAGCCATCTTCACCCATTAATGCCAAGTAAGGTATATTTTACTCAAGAACTTGAAGAAAGTTTCGCCCTAAATTCGTTGGGCAATAGCAGATTACATTGGATGCTGAGAGGAAGCAATTCATTACTTGAGGTAACAATTTTAGAAGAAAAGCAAACTCCGAGGGAAACAACCATGGCGAATGGTGGGACAATATTTTCCATTGTTGTTTCCTCCTCTGCTAACTCACAATTGCATTTCGAAGCCTGTTTTCAAATATTGTGTCATTGATTGTCATTGCCATGACGATGTTGTAAACTTTATGTGAAGCCAATGAAAGTGTGATTCTTTTGACCTGATAGTGTATACATATGAGGGACTATTTTTTTGGGAAAAACTTTTTTTTTCTAAATTTTCCGATATTCTTCCAATAAATTTTTCGGAAAAGTTGGGAAAATTTTGAGGAAAAGCTGGAAGATTTAAGTAAGTGGGTCATAGTTTGATAACGAAATGTAAAGACACTAATTCAATGAGCACTTCTCTCTTTCGCATATTCACTCTATTTTTCGAATGACCGAAGCTTTATATCCTATGAACTTGTAATTTTGTGGTAAGGTCGGTCTGTTTTTGCAAAGACCATGAAAACGTAATATTTTCCACAGCCATAACGCTGATAATCAAATTTCTTACCACAATAAATAGTAATTCAATGGGAAAGATACACGACGATGAAATTATGAATGACTGTTGTGGTGATCGCAAATACTATTGAACAAAAATCGTTCACTAAACAAGAAACATCGTTGAAATTGAAAAAAACTATGGAAATGTGGTACGGACAATATCCACAGATACACATTTAATAAGACATGAAAAACGCCAAAAGAAAATGTTACATTGTATGGAAAAGGTTACCCAAGACAGCGTTACAAGAAATTTTTGCATACCAATTTTAATTGGAAAACTGCATGTCATTACACGGGTTACAAATATGTATTACACTGCAAAGATATTGATGAGAGAAATTACATGCAAATAAAGGCCATATTAATCACCGCTTTAATTTGCATTATACAGAAGTTGCACGCAAACTTAAACTGACATTTTTTTTTAAATAATTTCTATTGTCGGTAATGATAGACACAATGGGACTAAAAAAGCGACTGCCTACATTTTCTAAGAATCTATCACGCTGAAAAGCTTACTGAATGGAAAATTGAAAATTAATTTTTATCCTAGTCTCAGGACTGTAATAGGGCGCTGGTGGACAGAAAACAAAAGACGTCAAAATTGGCACATTAGTTTTTCCAAAGAAGAGATTGTGGATTTGAGCACTATTTCACAGGACTCTCAATGATTGATACTATTGGCAAGTCGGTCACTTCTGTCACTTCATCGATCAGTATTTCAATATTCCGAAGGTACAAAACTTTATTTTACCTGCAATCAATATTCCTGGAATTAGTATGTTTTCCAGGTAAAATAAAGTTTTGTACCTTCGGAATATTGAAGGACGATTAATAGGTATGATCCATCCAGTTCAGAAAACATCTGTTATCGACAACGATTACGAAATAAGCGATGATTTCTGGCTTGGCGTTATTTTATATACACTCGCGGAATTTTGAAAACCGACACATTTTCTGTTTTGTGGTTTATTGGTTTTTTGTGAATTTTACATGTATTTTTATATGGAGAAATCATAAACTCGAGTAAAACACATTAACAAAAAATGTGTCGGTTTTCAAAATTCCGTGCTTGTATCAAAAGGTGTTAGTGACGGGATGGCTCAGTGGTTACGTACTAGCCTTCCACCAAAATGATCCGGGTTCGATTCCCGTGACAGACAAATTTCGTATGGAATTTTTCTAGCGATTATATCGCATTGGTAACGTCCTTAGTTCACTCAAGCTTCATAATTTGGGTAGTTGCGGTGTGTTTGGTGGCTGCAACGATGTACACACTGAATGAATCGTATGACGTAACCCAAATACGATGAATTTGTGTACATATGTCTAGCCTACATTAAGGCGAGATATCAATTTCGCACCTAACTTTCCTCAGAGAGTAATTACATACTTCGAGGCGTGGTTCGGAAGTCACGTAAAGCCGGTGGTCCAGACTGAACTTGTTATTGGCTGTAAAAGGCTGTTAGAACGGTCTCAAAACCAACAAATAAATAAATAAATAAATAAATCTATTGAAGTACAAGATTTTAGATCAAATGACATTTTAACAACAGAATTAATATTATTTTACATGCATCTCTCAGCATGTAAAATCCATTACATAACTCGGGATAAAAATGAAAAGTATCGTTTTCGTATGTTTCTTTGCTACTTTTCATCTTTTTATTTACATAAAAAGGGATAAAAAGTTGGAAAGTAGATCCGAGGCGAAACCGAGGTCAATAAAAATACGAAAACATGACTTTTCAACTCGTATCCCGAGTTTTGTAATGAATTTTACATGATTTTGAAACCTAAAACAAATTTCTTGTGTTCCCTAGGTGTGTAATGAGCCACTTTCGACCCTAAGGAAAACAAAAGCATGTAAAATCCATTGCATAAGTCGGGATAAAAATGAAAAGTATCGTTTTTGTCTGTTTATTGACCTCGGCTTCGCTTCAGATCAACAAAATTCACACGAAAACTCTACTTTTCAACTTTTTATCCCTTGTTATGTAAATAACTATTACATGGTGAGGGCGTCGAAAATAGTGCCTGTAACATGAAAAGATTTCTTTGTCATACCGTAGTAACTACGGCGTAGTAATACGTTTGCCTTTACCGAGTTGTTACCTTTCATTTTCATAATTAATAGGTCGAAGATTTCTCTAAAAAAATCCTCTTACTTATGATCCATTCAGCTGCAGATTTAAACGTAAAGTGAAACAGGGCTATGCAAAACACTCAAATGAACTCAGACTTAAATATTGCACTGAAAAATCGACGACACAAGAAACGACGACTTTCCGAAAAAACGATGAGTTCCTGAAGAAGAGGTGAGTGGTCACAGATTCTTTAAGAACTCACCTTTTCTAGTACGAAATTTGAACAAGGCGAGTAGAAAAGATGACTTAATGAAGAAAATGTGAGTTCATGAAGAATCGTCAACTACTCATCTCTTTTTCAGGAACTCGCCGTTTCTGCGGGAACTTTTTCAAAAAGTCGTCTTTTCTATAACAAATCGAAATTAATCCCACACGGGCCTAAAATTTTAATCCCGAATTTCCTATCTGTTCAGGTGCAACATTATCCGTTGCAGAATACGCGATCTCCTTATTATTGCAAACCATGCAGAACGTAAACTTTTATCGGCAGTTATGAGTACCTGTAATTAAGCGATGATTCAAATTTCAATTTTGTCTGCACTACAATTTCTTAATGACGACATGGAATGTTTACCTAATTTGTTTTGGTATTTGAAACTAACAACAATGCCCCGTGAAATTATCTGCTATCGTAAAGTAAAGGACAGGTAGCACACACAAAAAGCTTATCGAGTCGCTAAGAAATACTACGGAATGGAGAAAGACGTCACAATGCGTTGATAAAAAGATTAGTCATCGATACGAAAATACTTAAAAAAAAAGCTCTCTAGAGATAACACTTCTACTCGTTATCTGGTCACAATAAAATTCATAAAAAAGTCAACATCTAGAGTGGTTTTTAATGTAGTTATAAGCTAGCAACGGGAGCAAAATGGTGTTTTGTGAAGTGAATTTCGATGCTAATCCAAATGCTGTCTATTACAGCGGTCAAACGTTGTCGGGTGTTATAAATATTACCAATGAAAAACCGAGAAAATTAAAGGCATTGACGCTACGAATTGAAGGATATGCAAAAGTAAATTTCTGTGACATAAGTGTGATGTAATCAGACACCTAAAATGTTGAAAATTTTCGTTTTAGTGTAAATGGACAGAAACCAAAGGTTCCGGCCGGCACAGGCGAACGGTTATTTATAGCGGAAGGGAAGATTATTTGAATACGGTGAAATATTTGATGGGAAATTACAATGGCGTTGAAACGGAACTTTCGGCCGGTTTCCATCAGTTTAACTTTTCGTGCGTGCTACCGCTTAACTTACCAACGAGCTTCGAGTCAAAGTACGGACACATTCGGTATCAGATCAAGGTGGAATTCGAACGGCCGTGGAAGTTGGACTTAAAGTATAGCTTCGGTTTTACAGTCATAAAAGTGTACGATCTCAACTACGACACTCCGGCAATAAGAGCACCCCTGAAAGCCGAGACCACAAAGAGTTTCTACATGGGACTGAGCTCCAAAGCAGTTTATCTCTCAGCAGAAATTCCAGCTCGTGGATTTGTTGCTGGACAATCAGTTCCGATTACAATCTCCACCAACAATGAGTCAAACATTGATGTCAAGGAGATAAAAGTTTCGTTGAAAAAGGTTATTCACTACAACAGTCAGACGCCCAGAACGAAGACACGGGAACGAATTGAGTCCACTTCTGAAATACGACACTCGGGTGTGCTTAGAAAAAGCAAAGAGAATACGGTGGTGAATCTGTTCTTTCCGGCCGTTCCGCCCACCAACATCACGTCATGCTCAATCATTCAAGTCACCTATATAATTCAAATAGTGGCAAAGGTAGGAGGAATGCATTTCAGTCCTCTTGTTCGGCTGCCAGTAACCATTGGGACTGTTCCACTACAAAATCAAACACCCATTCAACCAATGCTTTCCATTTTAAATCCGACTGATGGAGCCACGAGTCTCGCTCCTGCTCCGTCGGCTCCATTTGCTGCACACAGTCAAGGTCAAGACTTACGTAAGTGAACATTTTGTCTTGCAATTTTGTACGAATTGAATTGAATGTTAATTTTAGCACCGCCATCATACCAAGAGGCAATGGGTATGACATCTACAGATGGAGATACCGATGAAGGTTTAACGGATGAGAAGCCATTTAGTCCGTTGTATCCGGTTTTAAATTTTGGATACGCATACGCTCCAACGAATTTGGGAAATAACTTACCTGGAGGTGCAGCCCCACCACCATATAATTTAGCAAATCATAATAATAACAATGACTCTACAAGGAAGGAAAAGATGTTAGATTTAGTGCATTAAGATGGAGTCTCCAATCACAGATTTTTGTTGACAAATTTAATAAAACAACAGAGCTAAAACCAAGCATGAACAGGTCGTTTGAAAACTAGAATTTAATTCAACCAAACACAGGAACACTCTGCACAGTGCAAAGAAAATAAGAGAAAGTAAATCAACAGGAGGGAAGTATTTCTGGTTGTTTTTACATCGCGGATTAGCAAGGGGCTACTCAATCGGTACTACTTACGCGAGAACTAAGGCTCAGAATAGGAACATCTTAGTTTTTTCTGCACCTGAACTGAAAATATCTGAACCATATTCAATCAATTTTGAACTGACCTGATTTTATCTGAAACCTGATTGTAGTGATCAAGTCTGAACTAATCTAAACCTGACAGGTTGGCTTGAAAATTCGTATGAAAAAATCAGATTCCCTGAAACCTGACTTGACATGTTTGATTGAAACCAAATTCAGGTCAGTTCAGGCTTGTTTTCTAACCATGTTTTGATATTTTGACTAGATGACTTCATCGTTATTTAATCCAACTGTCAGTTGAAAATATTTAAATTTTTGGCGCACTTGGAGTGAATTGTTTTGTGAAGATCCAGTGTAGATCAAATAATGTGTCCTCATACAGGACATTGAAAATCACTATCAACGTAATGCTAAAAGAAAGGAAAAAAAACTCAAACGCATGATTCACTTTTAGTGAGTTCTCTTGAGGCAAAGAATAGAACTGAATAGCCCCTTACCAGTCCGCAATGTGAAAACAACCAGAAATACTTAGCTCCTAGTTCAATCAAATCAACTGTGTGCGACGTTATCAGTTTCAAAATGTGATGAAATAGAAAGAAATTTTTTTTATCAAAACTTCTTCAATGAAAGTAATTCGAAGAAACTTGTATTTTTATGCTCCTAATAACGAGCCGAACTGCTAATGAAATGTGTATTGCTTTAGCTTTAGGAATGGATAACTGGTTCTCGTTTAGTTCACGTTGCATATGTTCACTTTCTAGTCATTTTCTTATGTATTTTACCTCAATAAAACATTTTTTGTCTGGTTTTATCAGTGTCTCAAAAATTTCAAAATAATAACACGTTCCAGGGCCGGACTCGCTACCTAACGGCCTATCAGGCGATCTTTGAAGCTACGGTCAAAATTTTTTTTGTCTTTTTGCATACCAACTTTGCTTAACCTGAGACGAAAAGACGAACTTCGGAACGACAAACAGAGCTCTAGCTGCTTGTAAAAAAAGTTAACGGCCCATCGAGATCACTCAACATAGCTACTCCGGGCCTGACACATCCTGTAAGCGAATTAACTTCTAAGATTTAATCTAAGAAATATTGCCAAATGTCTGCGTTCTATAACTGACTTAGAACTTCGACCTCTTCTGTCTACGTTTTGACGATAAACGAGCCATCAGAACAGTTGGAGCGTTTGCTGCGACCGAGCCCCGTACCAACCCGTATATCTATTGCGTACGTGACCCTAGTGCGCCTGTCCCCATACTTTACCTGTAAGACTTTTGCATGAAATCTGTACATCTTAGAAATTGCGCATAGCGCAATTACGAAGCCCCGTACGACGTTCCTTTCAAATGTAACATAAATTTCAAATTGATTTAAAATTTTAATTTATTGAGTATAAATACCCTTAGGACCTAGTAGCGGCCCTAACTCACGGTCCATTCAACCGATTTTAATGAAAATTTTTTCCTGAATTGGTATCGACAGTACCTATTGTTTGCCGTTTCATTTACATTTCCATTTCCATCGCTTATTTTGCTGTAGATATCCCCAATCGACCTTAAAACACTTAGGCGGCCCTAACTCACGAGGGGCCGACCCGAATATGCCCATCTTCGAACTTAGCCTCACTATTTCAACTACCTTTCAGGGAAAATTTTTTTTGAAATCGGATTTGATTTGAAACACTTTGCCCTTACCGTCTGCTTCGAATTCCATCAATTACACACGGCATCGTAATCCTATAAGCCCCTTTGTACTTCGTACGGGGCTAAAAAGTGTAAAGTGAACTTGAATGCTTGAGAAAACATTTGATAATTTCGAACATGATTTAATTGAAGTGTGAAGTGGGTTTTTGTTAAATATATTCTTGCTGATTGTGTTTGAATGATGGATCCCCGATGTTTTGGACAGTCTCATTACAATATGAATGGAAACTGACAAAGTTAAACGATTCTGAAAGTAATGTTCTTAACAATATAATGCTGACTTGGCAGTAATGTTTAAAAAGAACCCAATCATTAATGTACACAAAACGTAAATTTGAATAAAATTGTCAAATTTGAACGAAACGTTGATTCGATCTCATCAATTTATATAGCGCCTCGTACGCTTATTGGTAGGCTTGCGGCGGTGCAAAAATGCGATATGTATCGCTAAAATGTGCTCTATTCAACAGGTGAGTTTAGAAACACGAACAGATCGTGTGTGTGAGACAAGTATCTAAGACGATAGATAGTATTTCGGAACATTCCACTGTTGCAATACTGAGGGACTGTAGTGCCATGGAAATGTTACCGACAACAAAAATCACTAACATTTGCCACATCTCAACAGGCAGTACAAAAACATTCTCAGTATAAGGTCATAGCTTCATGCTTGTTAAGCGAATCATGAAAAAATGTAATTGAATTTTCTATGTAAAAATTTGTTACATTTTTGTTATGATTCGCTCAACATGCACATGTTGAGTTCTGATAAATGTTTTATGCAACTCGAGATCATAATGTACGAAAACTGCGAACTTTAGATCACTCTGTTGCATAAAACGTTGTATGAATTTCGGTGCGAAGTACTTGATTAGGCTCACGATGTGCATTTTGACACACGGCCTGTGGCCTCGTGTCATAATTACACATCTAGAGCCTAATAAAGTACTTCGCACTCGATGTCATAAATAACTATTAACGGTTTTGTTGCCTGAAACATTTGCATTGCACTTTGGCCTTACAGGGTGTGAACGGTAGCCGCCTTTGTGGGAGGAGAGGTTTATTTTTGCAGCATTTCGACGAATATCCAACAATCTCTCCAGTGCGATAATGGACGTCCTTATAGTTTTTTCGCACTAGTGCGAGAAAGTGAATTCACAGTAAATTACGGCACATGTCACAATACATACTAGTTGACTAATTCGAATGCAAATTTTTCTTACTACTATGTTGACTAGACTAACTACTATGTTGACTAGACTAACTACTATGTTGACTAGACTTACCGTATTTGCGATTCCGCAAAGAGAACTTTCCAACCGTATACTTGATGTCCTGGAATTGCAGATCCATCGACGTTCGATTCGGAAATTCGATACCATCATCTGGCTGATCGACAAACACCTTAACATTGTTGACGGGAATGCATTCATCCACGTCTGTACTATCCCCACAAGTCATCGAGGAATTTTCCACACTAATATCATCGTTGCCACTGCAACAACCGAAACGCTGACTGTCTGTTTTCATTGTGTGTTTTGGTATTTTTTTAAATTTTTGTTTTTTTCTTAACTTTAAATTGCGATGAGAATTTTTTTATTTTTATTTTTGTTGCTTCAATCAGTTGCTCATATCAATTTATCATCACTGATGCTTATCACAGAGTCGTTTGCATTTTGTTCCATTTACTTATGAAAGTGCCAGATTGTCATCATTAATCTGTTGAAAGAAAAATTGTTGGATTTAATTGGCTGTAGCATTTTGAAAACATTCATTTCAAGGTGCAACATGACTCTCGTAATTTTAGATTAATTGAAAGAATTGTAAACAGTAAACATGAACGTTGTGATTAAAAAAAACTGAAATAAATTCTCCGTTTAAAATGCTCTCTATCACCCCATTGAGTTAAGTCATTTCTTTTTTGACCTTGCCGTCGATTAATAGCAACTTAACTGGGCTGGGCATTCACTTCATCTTCCACTCATAACATGCAAGATAAGAAATGTTTTCTTTGCAAATTCTGTTTCCTACTTGATGTGTACGCATTGTGCATTCACAAATAAATACAATCGACGCTGTCATATTCGAACGAAAGTCGGGAACTGGTAAAATAATTAACGTTAAATGATAGCGAAACATACGAAAAAGGAAGCTAAATTGAGGAGTTTCATGAGTCTCTTTTGACCAAAGTTTACTGACTTTGATCTGACCGGTCGAGTTAGGGTGTCTCAGAAAAACTCAAAACGAGCCCGTAGACAAAGTACACGAAATTTTCTACTTTTGAAACTCAATACTGTTGAAATCGCAACACACACACATGTGTGTCTCGGCTTTTATAAGATACCTCCTTGCCACAATTGTTGTTTACGTACTTCATTCTTCAAGCTCTATTTTCCTGTGAAATAACTCCACTCTGGTAAACATGTCATAGCAATGAAGTTGGTTCACAAATGAGCTGACATTAGTAACTTTACGTGTTACAGCATGTTTCATTTTCATTTACATTGCCTAATCACGTAAAGCATTGTACTTACGAGGTTACAAGTTGTTATTTGACAAGTGGGGAATACAGCCCTCCCCTTCGGGTCGGGCTGTAACACCCCCCTTATCAAATACACAACTTGGAACCTCGGAAGTAATATACTATTATGTCGAAAAGTACTAGGAATGTAATAGAATTCCATGTATGTCTAAATGTAGTAGAAAAATCTGCTCGGGCTTTAGTTTCCAAGCAACATTTGTTTATGATCTATAGATTCTAAACATTGCCCTATATCCTATAGTTTCGAAACTAAAGCTCAAATGTTATAGTTTTTTGTAGAATTACATTTCTAGTACATTTCGTCATAAAATTACCGATGTCAGCGCCCTATTTTAACCATCTTCACTGCTAAGGAAATTCATGGATATTTACGAGAGTGCAACGAAAAAAGTATTGAAAAAATTGTGTAGTCTCTACTCTACAGGACAACGGAGGTTTACTATAGCAGAGTAACCAGAAAATACGGATATCTTTCTAAGGACACAACTGCCTCAGGCGAATCAAAATCTTTTACCCCATTTGTTAAATCAAATATTGGACTGACCAAATACAAAAAACATACTCTCCCGAATCAAAAATCATTTTTCTTCAAGTGTACCATTTAAGTCTTGAAACCTTTGAGCCCGAATAATTTTCTGTTTCTGAATGGTTCTTTACAAATTATTATTAACGTCGCAATTACTCGAAAATCCGAGAATAATATGAGTGTCTACGTGTGCTATGTTATTTAGTAAAAGATTATTACAATTAAAATGCACAAAAGGCAAAAACATAACTGAAGTCACCTCCGAATCTCTTTTTAAACTTGTTTCGTTGTGGAAAATTTTAATTTTTACATTTTAAATTCTCATTTTTTATGATAATTGTCCAGTTTTTTTGGTTTCTTATTGTTGGTCATTTGCGACCGTTCATTTGATTTTTTCAAAGAACTAAGCACGCACTAACCGGTGTAGAACGTAATTTACGTTTGAAATAATGAAAAGACATTTGAAAATTTGGTAAGAAACTAGAAACTGGCCATTTTTATGGTATTTACGTGTCAAATTAAACAAAAGTCCAGTAGAACTTGATCTAACCAGCATTTTTGTTTTATGGTAAGTATATTTCACGTCTTACTTTACAAACATCACGAAAAGATAATTTCAGCTTAATTGGCTATTTGAGATGGAATCGGTAGATAGACATTATTTATGACAATAGGGAAATGGTGTTTGGAAATTAACTGCTCGTACACATAGCAACACGGAGGTTGACATAAAACTCTTTTGTTTTCTGGCCTTTTCCATTTGTTTTGAAGCTTCAAACTTTCGAAAGCTACGCAATTTTGATGATTGAAATGAATCGATCGACCAAATTGCGTAGCTTTCGCAAGATTTAAATTCCAAAGCAATTGAAAAAGGACAGAAAACAAAAGAATTGTATGTCAAACTCGCGTTGTTATGTGTAACTACAGTAAAGCTCGAATCAATACTCTCTCTAGAAAACAAAATTCGTTTAGACGCTGTCGAAATATCTTCTAATTTCTTTGTTTACAGAATCCTGCACTGTTCACTTTCACTGATTTCTAATTTTACATGTAAATTGCATTTTTATCCCCTTATGAGAGTAATTCTCAAATGTAATAGATTCTCCTACAATTCTATTACATTTCTAGTAAATTCGTCATAAAATTACTTTTGTCAACGCCCTATTTCAACCACATTCACTGCTATGACATTTCACGGATATTTTAGCAGAAGTTATATCACCGGAAAATTAGAGCACAAAGAATGAAGTACTATAAACCGAGGATTCCTATGGACTAGAAGATTCTACATAAATAATACTTAAAATGCGTTTGGTACCTCGTTTGGTACAGTTAGAAAGAGTAATGCTACTTCACTTCACGATAAAATAGCCAATCCTGCGAGGGGTCACGCACTTCTTCAAATTTAATCCATTTAATACATTTAATCCAAGAAATACATGGGATCATATTGGATTTAAATCCATTTAATCCCGAATGCGTCACCCCTCGCAATCCTGACATTATTGTAGACTATTCCAACGCTCAAAAAATGCCATTTTAAAATTTCGCGCGCTTCATAAATACTGTCTGCCTGCCTTATCTCGCAAATTGAGCTGTTGAACTGCATTTTATATTGCAAGTTCAGGTCTGAACCATTTTTCACAATTTTTCAAGTGCCGACATCCACCTAATTTCATTGCGTCATCCATGATTGCATAGCTGATTACGGACAAACATAAAACTAATGACACTAATGCTAGGAGCAGTGCTGTGGTGTCGAACACATCTTGGAAAATCAAATGCAATCGTCTTTTGAAATTAACTAATTATAAGAAAAATGAAATTTCTATCATCTAGCTTCGCAAACTCTCACAAAAATAACTATTGACATAATAGAGCCTATTTGAAACGAAGCTTAATCAATGCAATATCATTTTTCCTATAATTCTCTAATGTGACCCGTCTACAAAGCCACCGATGCCAACTAACAAAACCATATCACTTCTATCTACCATTTTGCATGATTTTACAAGACAATTGAGTCTATTTTCCAAAGCTTTAAAATCAACCTGTTCGTCTGTTCCTTAATTTTTGTTCAGTCGAAAAACTGCCTAGATTTCACATCGACGAAAATAGCGGCAGATCACAAAGCATTGTAAAAACCAAAAAGCATGAAGAACAACTCAAAAATGCTCTGTAAGGCGGATGAGTTTAAAACGATCAAATCAGAAAAGTCATCAAAACAATTACGACTTCTACACAATTTGTTTATTTAATCACTCAACTCGATATGATCAACAACCATCGAGGTTTTTCAGCGTTTATGACCGTAGTTAAGTGGTAAAAAAAAGATTCAATAGAAAAGAATGACGAATTCTATTTCCCGTCACTCGGAATTTTGTTTACCATTTAAAATACCTTCGACAATATACTGTTTTAAACCTCCAGAAAAACTAAATTTCATGATTGAGCGATGATGAGAATATCATTTTTTTGCGAATCGATGGTCTATGTCAAGTTCAAAGTCTTTTTTCGTGTCCGCGAAATTATAGCTTTGTGATTTTATGTAAAATAATTTTTTTTCTCATATTTGTGTGTACTACGCGGAGAATGTTGTTTCGTTCGATTAATCAGAAGTTGTTTGATTTAAATAAAATGGCACGTGAAGCGCTGTAGACAAGTCGACTGAGAAGAATCTCACCAATGACTAATAAGTCTTTGAATGTACAAAATGTTGCAATTTAATTGAGCTTTGTGCATGAAACATATCGATTGGACCTCAGTTCAAATCTACGAGCAAGCAATGAAACTTTCCTAACTTGTGTTAAAATATCTCGTCTTTGTTAAGGAAAAACAGTGCTACAAACTTTTTCAAGAAAGCTTTTTTAACGAATTCGATTCCAGAAGTCGCCTCCGAGAAAGCATTTTAGCATGCCTAGGAAATAGTATTTTACATGCCTTTGTCTTTCCTTGGGTCGAAAGTGCCTTTTACACACCTCGGTTTCGGAATTTTTTTTGACCTCGGCTTCGCCTCGGATCAACAAAATTCACACTAAATATAATTTTACAAGACTATGGATAAAACGATGAAAACCAAAGTTTTTGTGTGAATTTTGTTGATCTGAGACGTAGCCGAGGTCAATAAATTCACGAAAACCAGACTTTTCATCTTTTTATCCCGAGTTATTTTATCCCGAAATGGATTTTACATGCTGAGGGTATCGAGTCAGCAGAAGTAGTAGATTTAATGATTCGATTGTGATATGCTCCCCTTTTGTAGAGGAAAAGGAAAATACAATGGCAAGCCCTAAAGTTTTAGGACTAATTTGAGAGATGCTCGCCCAAATGGCCGGTAGCATTTCAATAGAGATTGGGGTTGATTTTGGGAATTTTTTTTGTATAGACCCCCAATGGGTCGATAGGTAGCAAGTGCAGTCCTGGCTCTTCTATGAACTTTACAAATTTACAAAAAGTGTATGTAGAAGCTCTGACTTCAGAATAGCATAACTTTGATTCGATAAATGGGTCATTTTTGACATGCCATAAAGTCGGTTGTACCATATTGTGACACCATAATAACACTGCACGCTGCGTGTATCTGTGCATAATTTTACAAAAATTATTACCCAAATTGCACCATGTATGCAAATTATCACAATAATAAAACATTCTTCAGTGGCAAATTGAATAATAATTGCGAAACTCCAATGGAAATGAATGCAACAAAGGTCGCACCATATACATACGATGTAACATAACACACTTTAACCGAGACTTTACCTTTCTTTTTGAGAAAACCGATCAGATGACCATGCACCATGTCATGTAAAGTGATCTAAATTCGCACACTATTAAAGAAACATACTCTCGCATAAGTATCAATATTGTGTCCAAGTAACAACAATGTCAATGACACGGTAAGTCTAACAACATTATTGTATGTACATCAAGTGGTATTGAAATTGCGGTTCGCGAATATGGTACAACTTACATATACACAATATAAATGTTTTTGTAACGTGTGTAGCGTATCATTTAATTCATACCGATCTGTTTCAAATATACAGTGTAGCACATACGCAGTCTAAAACATTCAATGTGCAATAATTATACGACGAGAACTAACAATTATGTTTTTCCAATAAAAAAACGCTGAAGGTCATAGAATAATCGATCGATGTCGTTTGTGAATATTTAAAGCTGAGAACATACGAGACTATTCAATGTTCGACCCCAATACTTTTATAGTCACAATTTCTTAGTTTTCGTCTACATTCGTTGGAAAAGAACAAATATGCAGATAAATCATGAACCGTGCATCAGCATCAATATTTATTCATCGCAACTCCACGACATACCGCGACATTTCTTATATCTAAAATCAAACCACGACAGAGTAAAGTTGACCAGGTAGGAGCGCTGATTTGACTAGCTAACTGACATCATCGAAAACTGTAATTTTAACTATAATCAAGACCAAGAGAAGCAATATGGATTTAGCTGAAATGAAATCTACATTGCTACGTCAACGGTGTTAACAAATTAGACCAGTACGACTATGAAGTCTGTTAATTCTTTGAATTGGAAAATACTTGTCATCAAACTTTTGCAAAATCTTTTACTTCATTTGTTGCAACATTTTTCTAAATTAGAAATTCCAGATAAGAGAGCATCGAGCCAAAATCCATCGCTTATTTTTATCATTGCTCACTTTGGCTCTTAAGCATTCAGCATTCCACTCAAGCTGTCAAGGAAACAAAGCAAAAATTGAAAAAATTCAATTTTGTCCTTCACACGGAGTACGTTTTTGGTAAGTGGAAATCAACCCTTAATATCTCATCAAAACTCAAATCTGAATATTCTCTTAGCATGCACCCTTAACCTGTTACAGACGGCAAGTATATGACCAGTATTATTATCAGATCTATTACTTTCATTGATCAAAGTATTTTTAATCTATTGATTTCAAATCTTGTACTTCAATCTTTTTAACATGCATTATCCAGAGCTTGTCATTATTTTTGTCGTGGTTATCGATAACAGATGAATAGCTGTATGTAACAGGTAGAACAACGAGTTGTTTCCGCTGCCCAGCTCAACATACATTGAATAATTCTCAGAAGAAATCATTAAAAATAATTTATTTCTACGCCCAAACGTAGCCTACATATCGGCGACGTGAGCTTTTCCCTTGATAGAAGTGATAATATTCGATAACGCTATGTTCGTTGTATCATTCAGAACTGTGCTCTAACTGTGTACTAATGCACATCTATATCCGCATTCAAAATTATGTGTTACCCACATTGGACTATTTTATTACAGACAATAAATAACTGATTATGTCCGCGATGTTCTACTTTTTTGGCTAGACAATTTTTTTTAAATAAAACTTTAAATTTTCGAAATTTCTAACTGATAAGAGCATTTACTGTGGTTTCGGTTGGGTTATCTTAACGATTTAACTATTAAGTCAATAATAAGAATCAAAGTGTTCCACATAAATAGTTACCCGAGCAAATACATTGTAATCTAGAGTAGTTCATCTAAATAAGAGCAAGGCTTACTGCGAGCCCCCAAATTTTTTTACTGCCATCCCCCATGCGGAAGTTGAACATAACATAGCAATTTGTCCCCTGCGAAAATGATCCATCACGTGTGGACTATTCGGCTAATTTTTCGTGAATTTTTATGTTCAGGCAGTAAACCAGATAACATTTGATGCTGCTAAGTAGTTCATTAATCCGGAAACAAGTTTGTGATCATCGCAAACTCACTCGTGTGTTTTTGGGCAAATTGCTCCTGCAACTGTTGCTCGTCTTCGGATCGGATATACAAACTCTACACTCGTCAAGACAGTTACCGAAGCTTGTCACTTGGGAGTTTGCTTTTATCACAAAATTGAACCTCATGCAATGAACTGCTTTCGCAGCATCCATAGTAACCTACTATTGTTCACGTTTTGACGTCATCTTTTGTTATAAGGCTCGGAATCGGGGGCCCTATTTATTAAGAGAATATTTTCGAGTTAGTTTGAAATGAAATTCTCGTCGTAAGGCCGCTGAGAATTAAAAATAAAAGTTGACAAGGGCTAAACATGCTCAGCGTTGCTTCAAAACAAATCGCGATTATCTCATAAATCTGTCTGATTCATTCTACAGCGCACGTACGGCATGAATTGTTTTGTTTTTACAAAGTTTCTGACCCCAATTTCTACTTTATTCAACTTAAGATTTACAGTAAACGTCAGTGAAATTAGGCATGCATTTGTTTCAGCTGGTCCAGGTCCACTCATAGAAATAAAACTATTCATACGGTCTTAGAAATATTACGTGCGAGAGTGCAACTATTTGATCTGTGAAGATGTAGCAAGACTTTTGTCTGCATAAGTAGAAAAACAGCTGAAGCAGATTTATGTCTAAGTTTAACTGATGTCGACTGTATTTCGATAACTAGTAAATTCGAAGAAAATTGTGAACGATCGTCGCGGACTGGGAGAGTAAAAGATCAACATACTCGGACGGAACATTATATAAGTTTTGCTAATTTCTGAATTAATTTACAGTTTGAAACGATTCCCGAAAAAACCGGAATAAACACGAAACGAAAAAAGGAATACCGATAACACGGTAAGATTTCAATGACTTTACTATCATTGCATCGCGGATATAGCTGAGTAATCGGCGTGGAATGTTTTGAAAACAATTTGCTGCGAATTTTTAGCAGAGCTCAGATGATAAACGATGCTGATAAATACATTCACAAAGTTCACAAAGGAAAGAATTTCGAAATTATTATTTTTCATTCAGTTCACTGATTCACTGATAAACCGCTGACCTTTGGAGCACCTGATTTATTGCAATCCCACCAGCACATTAACATAAATTTGTTTAGGTTTCTTTGCTGTATGAAAATAAACGTATAAATGCGGCTAGGCTTGATTAATTCGACTGTAGTCGACAAATTAACGATTGTAATTTCCGAAAAATATTCCATTACACAATCAAATTGAATCCATCGAAGGTTAGACTTTTGTCTTGAAGATGTTTTCTTTAAACAATTAAATTTTGGGACAAAATTAATCGCTGAATGTACCTGTGACAAATGTTACTAATTACAACGACAATCAATGTTTTCGTGTGTAAATTTTCACATCTTGAACAGACCTGAACAAAAAGCATATCGACATGACTAAATTCATGTTAATTGTTTGTGTTTCTTTTAAATTATGAAAATTGTTTCAGGCTGACATCAGCTGTGACTATGGATTTGATCAACGCACTTCAAATTTGTTCGATACACTGTCCAGTTTCAGTACTCTATATAGAGTACCACTTATGCTTGAAGTGCGTTGATTTTATCGGTAAATGTAAATACCGTCAGCTCATGACTCGACGGAATTGTCAAAACTTATAGTTCTATCAACTAAACAGATTCGGCAAATTAGCTTCTTTCTACTGAATGTAATTCTGCTATTATCGATCCATGAACGATGTAGAATACAACAAATCGCACAGCTATTTGTATAGAACGTCACCTGTTATCGAACAAAATGTACGTTAACGGATTGAAGTAAAAGATGTCGTATCAATTTCTTCAAGGAGATTCTTTTCTTTTACATGCTTTTGAGTTCCCTAGGGTCGAAAGTGGCTTATTATAATGACTAAGGAAAAATACAGAATTGTTTTAGGAGCTTACAGCATGTAATGGTGACAAGATAAAAGATAAAAATCGAGTTCTTGTGTGAAATCCGATGCGATCATTTTTATCCCGAGTAATACATGAATCACACAACCCTTGGATGGTGGGGGAGGGTTTAACATTCAACGCAAATTGTATATATAAGCAACATTTAAATATCACGTAAGCGAAAACGAGACAACAACATAGAACTGAAGTGTAATTTTGACATCCGAACACCGCGCGTATGTGATAATAAATATTATGCACGTATGACAAAGCGGTCGAGGCTTGCCGAGACGGCTTGTCATACGTTCACATCATGTCCGGAGCGATAGCGGAGGACTTGACGCAGTCTAACTTTCAAAAAAAGAACGAAGAAATTTTTTTGAGACGCGGCAACTATGTATAGCCGAACATTTCAGTTTCTGCCCTTTAGAATCCCCACAAAACCTATTCTATCATATTCTCGCTTCAAATACGAGCTATCACTCCGATTTAAAATGGACGGAGATACATCGTTTTGAAATTGGTCACTTTTCATACAAAATACACCAAATTGACTTTTTCCAAACAATCAAAATCTTTCAACTTACTTTGTATGTTTCTATCTATCTATCTATCTATCTATCTATCTATCTATCTATCTATCTATCTATCTATCTATCTATCTATCTATCTATCTATCTATCTATCTATCTATCTATCTATCTATCTATCTATCTATCTATTCTATCTATCTATCTATTTTTCTATCTATCTATCTATCTATCTATTATCTATCTATCTATCTATCTATCTATCTATCTATCTATCTATCTAATCTATCTATCTATCTATTATCTATCTATCTATCTATATCTATCTATCTATCTATCTATCTATCTATCTATCTATCTATCTATCTATCTATCTATCTATCTATCTATCTATCTATCTATTATCTATCTATCTATCTATCTATCTATCTATCTATCTATCTATCTATCTATCTATCTATTTCTATCTATCTATCTATCTATTATCTATCTATCTATCTATCTATTATCTATCTATCTATTTCTATTTTTATCTATCTATCTATCTATCTATCTATCTATCTATCTATTATCTATCTATCTATTATCTATCTATCTATCTATCTATCTATCTATCTATCTATCTATCTATCTATCTATCTATCTATCTATCTATCTATCTATCTATCTATCTATCTATCTATCTATCTATCTATCTAATCTATCTATCTATCTATCTATCTATCTATCTATCTATCTATCTATCTATCTATCTATCTATCTATCTATCTATCTATCTATTCTATCTATCTATCTATTATCTATCTATCTATCTATCTATCTATCTATCTATCTATCTATCTATCTAATCTATCTATCTATCTATCTATCTATCTATCTATCTATCTATTATCTATCTATCTATCTATCTATCTATCTATCTATCTATCTATCTATCTATCTATCTATCTATCTATCTATCTATCTATTATCTATCTATCTATCTATCTATCTATCTATCTATCTATTCTATCTATCTATCTATCTATCTATCTATCTATCTATCTATCTATCTATCTTATCTATCTATCTATCTATCTATCTATCTATCTATCTATCTATCTATCTATCTATCTATCTATCTATCTATCTATCTATCTATCTATCTATCTATCTATCTATCTATCTATCTATCTATCTATCTATCTATCTATCTATCTATCTATCTATCTATCTATCTATCTATATCTATCTATTATCTATCTATCTATCTATCTATCTATCTATCTATCTATTTTTCTATCTTTATCTATCTATCTATCTATCTATTCTATTATCTATCTATCTTTATCTATCTATCTATCTATCTATCTATTCTATCTATCTATCTATCTATCTATCTATCTATCTATCTATCTATCTATCTATCTATCTATCTATCTATCTATCTATCTATCTATTATCTTTTCTATCTATTTATCTATCTTTATCTATCTATCTATCTATCTATCTATCTATCTATCTATCTATCTATCTATCTATCTATCTATCGACGGTCGATCTCGGAAACTAGTCAGCCAATTTCCATGAAATTTTGCAGTAGCCTCAGGGTGGGCACAAAAATGATAATGTGATACGCCACAGGAAAAATCAGCATTTTGTTTTATTGGCCTTGAAGTGGTTTCTGAGTGTGGTTTTCGAGGGTCGGGAACGCGTTTTCGGCTGTAGCTTAGCTGTATTGAAACCTAAAGAGGCGCGATCCATCAACTGAAAGGTATTCGCCACACGAATCAAACAAACAAATAATTAGAAACATTGGTGCAGATTCGGTTGAGCTAGAGTGGTCAGAGTGATCAAATTTTGAGCTACTCGAGCGTAGGATGAAAGGACTAATATTTTTTGGCTGATGAGATATAGAGAGTTACTTTCTTCGGCAAAGTCTCAGATTTTTACGAGTAGAACAGATTGGCATATGTGAAAAATGACGAAAGTTAGAAATGGGTGGGTCAATTAGGGTCTTAGAGTTATTTCTTGAATGGTGGCAGATAGAGAGTTACTTTCTTCGTCAAATTTTCAAATTTCGTCAAATTTTTGAATTAGAGCTGTAAACTGTTACAAAAACCAGTGTTGACTACAATTCTAAAACGACTGATATCCCAACAAAAATCTCTTCGAGAAAAGTGTAATATGTATTAAATTAAAGTGTCAGCTTCGTTACGCAAAAATTAAATTTTACACCCAATTAGTTCAAACAAGCTGGCTTAGTTTTATCGCATCATCTGCCAAATAATTTTTACCAAAAAAAATTTGACTGGAAACAACAAAGATTTTACCAAAAAAGTCTGCGTCGCATGTGACAGATACATTTTTTTTTCAGGTCTGTTCCTGAACATCTGCCACTTTGCGACGCAGACGTTTTTGGTATAATTTTTGTTGTTTCCAGTCAAATTTTTTTTGGTAAAAATTATTTGGCAGATGATGAGAAAAACTAAGCCAGCTTGTTTGAACTAATTGGGTGTAAAATTTAATTTTTGCGTAACGAAGCTGAAAGCGTCAACTCTAGCGATATCATTCTTTTTAGAAATTTTACTTCAAAGACTGCGTCTCACTTTTCTCGAAGAGATTTTTGTTGGGATTCTTTTTTATCGCATAAGCGAAAACGAGACAACAAGATATGCGAATGACACTTTGACAATTTACAGAAGTATAATGTTTGTTTATATATCCTAGGTGAATAATTGTTTCGGGGAATCACACCGCGTATGCGATAATATATATTATGCACCTGCGTGGGCCACAATGCCTATACGTCAAAATAACAGTCTGGCAATAGGTGCATATCATATTTTATCTGTCGAGAACAGATATATCGAGATAAACAAAAACTCCCTAGAGGGATAAGCTCGAGATTATCGTTCTAGACAGATAAAATAGAATACACACTTGTCACTATCAGTCTCGGCAAGCCTCGACTTTTTCGTGACAAGTGTGTAATATATTTTGTAAATGTTAACAGAGAGTAACCGATTAGTAGAGTCGCTTTCTGGCCCAACGTTTTGTTGTAAAAATCGGTTCAGAAAGCGACTTCTCTCTCTAAGACTTGTAGTTATCACTTGTAACATTTACAATAGTAACAGACTTGATGGGACATTTTTTGTGGATGGGTGTGGGGAGGTTGTATTTCGAGTCGAAGGCGAGGAGTGCATTCCACACGTCTCAACAAAAAATTTCCTATCAAGACAGTTTTGAGCAGGACAGTAATGACACAAAGAATATTCCTCCATTATTCTTTCGACAACGTTTCGACCGTTTTATTGTCTACGTGCCAATGGTAACGTCGCATCGTGCCATAGTAACAAAACGTTTTACGAAATCTCATTAAAAATCTTCATTTAAAAAAAAAAAAAAATGCAAAATCATTTCGGGTTCTGACACAATACAACTGGATTTAGCAAACGATTTAGCATGGGCAATAAAAAATCTGTTTTATTAATTTGGAAATCATTGAAGATGTTCTTTAGAAGTCAATGACGCAACAATTAGATTTGGTTTTAGGTCACTCCCATGTGTAATGTCACGTTCCTTTTGAGACAAAAAAATATTCTTGTTTTTTATTACATAAAGTTTTATGGCCCACTCTTGGATTTTCTATGACGCTTATCGTACGATGAGTTTGTCTTTTTTTTTGTTCTGTAATGTCGCAGTTCCTTTGGACGACGATCATTTTTCTGTTTATTCTGTCGAAATTTTTGATATTATTTTTTAATAAATCAGGAGAATACATCATTGGGTACCAATGAGTAATTCACATAGTCGCAACGCATTTATTGTACATTTGACTGTACCTCGCTAGATTGCATGTCGTTCCTGTTGTTAAAATTTTACACAGCAGACGTATGATCGATAGTTCTGTTACTTCTCTGTTCAAAGGTGGTTAGATTACAAAATCCTTTACTTCAATATTTTAAGCAAACATTTTACTGTCTGCAAAGGTCAACGTCTTGTTGTCTTTGTCGATAAACAGACGGCAGTTCTTAAATATGAACAGCTAGCTGTTTTGCGTTACTCACTATTCATTCTTATGGATGTAAAGGAAACGAATTATTATATCTCGATTATAACTTTCAGTGATTAAAATTAAATTCGTTCCATTGATTCAACATGCGATATACACATTTCCGAACACGTTGCTAATTGGATTGACACAGCATTCAATTTTGAAAACTATGGCATTCTGTTGGTGATACTTCCTAAGATTTTGGAAATAATTCGGAAACAAAACTAAAAAGCTCAAAACTCTCCTACAACTTAAATACAAATCTCCGGTTTCTCATTTACATCAGTATTGCCAGTCAGGACCCTTTTAAATGACCACAAGGAATCTGGCTGGCAACACTGAAGTAAATTTGAGTCAATTTACCTCAGTGTTGCCAGCAGTTTGTTTCTAATAACAAACTGTAAAGACACAGCGACAGCATAAACGTCAAATTCACAGGCTTTAGTGATAAGAGCTACCACATACGATTTTTAGCATGTTTTAGCTCATACAACGAACACAAGTCATCTATCCGTACAAAAGAAACATATACCCTACCTACAGTGATTCCATCAGTCTCCTAATATTTTCTATGTTCATACTAATAGCAGCGCTATGGTTACTTGTCTCAGTATTTCAATTTAAATTTTACTTAAAAAATGTTTAAATTTGCTTACATGTATGTAAGTTGACATTACATGACCATATAGTACTGCTCATAGCATTCACACTTACATGTCAGACGTCAAACAGCCTCCGTAACACTTACTTGTGTTGTATGTACGAAAAAAGCATGCCTCCTATACGGAAGAAATACAAAGTCTATTCAGATACCATCATTCGCTAAATATTTCTTATGAAGTGCTAGGAGAAGTGCTATGCCATGGCCAATATCTGTTATGTCTCTTCATATACCAGAACCAAATTTTTCACAACTCATTCTATGACGGCTACCAAACAACTTTGTATGAAATCTGTGTACACATTTTTTGCGTACCACTCATGCTTGAAGTGCGTTGATGTAACCGAGTGAAAATTTTAGTTCGTCGAAAGTACCTATGCCATTCTTATTGGTGGTATTTGCAAAATAAAATTTTAAATTCTAATTGTCTGTCTATATCAAGAATAGCTTCAGCAGCGCCTACACAGTTCAACACTTTGTTGGTATGTGAAGTGTTAATTCATATCTATACAATACTAGCAGTATGTCCGTCCCGGTTTCCCGTAGGTTTTAAGTTTTTGAGCCTTTTACAAATAAGTTGAATATACATATTCCCTGAGTGACTTTTTGAGCCAGTCCAGTCCTGTCTGGCTGTGAGTCGAGTAGGGAGTGATGATTAGGAAATTTAACAACTATCTTCAAAAGTCTTTACGAGTAATAATTCAATCACCGAGGATATTCCTCTTCAATTTTTTTCGTCTACATCTCATTCTCAACTTGTTTTGCTCACTTGCATCTCTCTTTTCTGCATACAACTGGTTTAGGTAACCTCCAACTCAGCGAAACATAATTTTCACTTATATATACTTGATGTTTACCACAGTTAACTATTTAACTCATAGTCCTATTTAACTACTCCACTTTTTGTAGTTCAGCGTATTGACCTTTTGAACACCAAAATTCTTACCAAGCACGAAACATACGCAATTTATACGTCAGTAAAACAGTCGAATGAGTCAAGAGAGTCAATTTTATGAAATTTGAATATATTTTTATAGTCGTCATTCTCACCATGCCAGAGTAAAACCCACATCAACCATTTTTAGTATCACACATTTGATAAGAATAAATTATCATACAATTAGAATGAGAGATTTGAAAAAGAATTGAAATAGCTTTGGGACAGGGTGTTCAATCAGTACAAATTTATCACTTGTTTATTCCAAAAATAGTTATTTGTTTACAGAGGGAAGAAAATAGGAAATTCCAACAATAGCTTTCGCTCGCGAATCTTTCGAGTCAGAATTTCCTATTTCTTCCAGATGTGAACAAAACCAACGCACTGTCTAGCACCGAAGCTGACTTTGACGTCACTCAAATAGAGGACTAAACCGATCAAAGTTGGCTATTCTTTTTCATGCAATGGCTATCAAAAAATTTAAAAAAATAGTCAACAGGTGTGTTTTTGGCCTTCTAATTGAGTGATGTCAAAGTCAGCTTCGGTGCTTGACAGTGCTTTGACAAAACGGTTTTCATGTCTGCGTGGTGCTTTTGTGCATGAAAGCAAAACATCAACTTTTCAGAAAAGTCTTTTCTAAACAAAAACAATGTGACAGTTTGGGTTAGAAATTTTCTATTTTCGCACCTGTTACAACAAGAGACAAAAAATAGACATTTTCTAAACGGAACCGAACTGTGATCAGACAAAACGTCAACAAACCTTTACTTTCTCGTGGACTTTTGAAAGAAGAAAATGAAGTTCATCACACCGTCCATTACAAAAAATATTTCTGCAAATTTTGATCTTCAGTAGCTATTAAGTAAAGAAACAAACTTTGCGTCTGATTCTCTTTCCAGCTTTTCTTTGTGCGAAGTTGCACCGGACGGCTATCATCTGTTATCGATAACGATTTTAAGAATAAGCGGCAAGTTCTAACTAATGCAATTTTATGAAGCAAAACAAATGTTCTAAAAATGCAGTACAAGATTTCAAATTAAAATATCTGGAAAATAGTTTTATTAAATGAAGTAATAGATCCAATAGTAAAACAGTGCAGACCGTTTTCAATCATTTTTTGTTTGCAATTAGTAGCAGACATGCTTCTCTATCATTACCATGCATAAATCAGCAGGGAAACGACCTTCCGAAAATCGTCATTTTTATACTTGGACGAGTCTCCAGCTAAGACTGGACCACTTGGACGAGCTTCCCTTACACCAATGGGCCCATTTTTTGTACAATTAGAATTAAAACCTCTACCGATTACAACCACAATCTGTTTTCCAACACTCACTTCGTTGGTGCCCTGACTCCTTGTGCACGGAATGGCCGAAAATCAGTAAGACATCAAGCACATCAAAAGTTCATTCAAAATTTATTTAAACTCCATTCAACCACTGTGTGCCCAAGAGTTGTACTGCGCTGATAAACTCATAGAATTTTGGAAAAATCGCAAACAATTTTGTTGTGATACGACTGGTAAATATACATCATCGTCACATCTGTTTAACAGTGTTATGAGCATAAAGAGCCGCAAAAATTAATAAAAAATTATCCCGCGATTTTGAAACGACTTAATCGGAAATGCTGTTGAGTGCGTTTCCGGTAAAATGTAATGGTTTTTTCAGTTACGTCCTACGATCACCTTTCAAATGACATGATCAGTTAAAGCCACAAGGCGTTGCTTATTGTCGAACACTTACCCTGTATTTGAAAATCGCTGTGAACGGTTTCTGAGTTGGTTGTGTAAAGTCGGCTAATCAAACCACTTTTTATGTTCTCGAATCACAAACTCAGTTGGAAGTGATTAGTTCAATAAAATTTCAAATTTGCATAAAATTTACAAAATCGCTTTTTAACGACACTCAATTTCCTCCCGTCAAAACAGTAAAAATAAAATTTCTAAAAAAAACACAATTTCTTCGTAATCAATTGGATTTCTCTTTCAGATTTCGTTACTGTATTTTCACACACATTCTAAACGCACATCCATCTCATTATTCTCGACTTCCATGCACAGCACAATAATTCTTTTATTCTGTAACCGAAGTTTACAATCATCCACTCAACAGAGAAACGGATTATCTCTTAAGCAACCAAAATTTAACAAAACAAAAAGCAGAAGACAAAAAAATTGTTTAATGGGTCCGTACGCGACGACTTCCATAAACAGACTGATGCAGTAAACAGATAATGAATAACTGTTTCGCTTCCAGCATTTATAATTCAAATTTAAAATAAAAATTATTTTCCTTCACATCAACGTGAAATTAATGTGTGTGTGCGCGAATGTATTATTTTCTTAAGCGATACAGAAATTTCGTTTTATGGAAAACAATATAATATCGCTGTAAGTCGCACACACTATCACAATTTATGTTGATGCCTCCCGTTAAGAATATCTGCTTATGAATGACGTATTCTTCGTTCTGATACCATCCATTTTTCTCTCTTTGGCTTTGTTAATTCTATTGACTGATTTAACGAAGAAGGTTGCACATCGAGTGTATAAATAATAGAAACCAGCTGCAGTTATCGAAAATAAAATGTTTGCCACTAAACCGTGTGTTATTAGAAAACGTTGTACTGATTAGTGTCTAATAATAGAAAATTGTGTTCGACCAATTGAAATGCAAACCTGAAACATTAGGCACATTGTAATCAAATCACTTGTCCAATTAAATTATTAAAATATAACTGATGAATTCCGCATTGCACATTAATTTTGTTCCATCTAACTATACATTTTTCCTCAACAATTTATGAGTAATTGCCAACATATTCTCAATAGTACAATGATTATCGGGATATGGACAAGTCGAAGAATTTGATGAATTTTCGAGTTTGTTTTATTGTTATTAAAGATAGTAGTTCGAGCTGGTCGAACATCCACGGAGTCTATCTACTTGGGCCTATTGCTTGCTTTTTTACATTTGTGGTCTAAATGAATGTACCTGTAGGTTCAGGATGTTTTGTGGTTTCAAATGTTTAATCAATTTGTAATTGATTAAGTAGCCTTTAGGAGCTTCCGTTTCGAGTTGGATCTAAACTAAAATCTTTTTGATAGCGACGACTCGTCGGACGTACAATTTTATTACAGAACTCATAGCTTTCGACCGTCGAAGTTCGACGCCATCGTTTTCATTAGACTTGACCACTATTAGAGGCACCGGTGCTTTACTGAAAAGTATACATTTGGGCGTTTTTTTAAACCCTGGATTTTTGTTTACTTTTGATGATATTTTTCCACCAGATTTCTTTTTCAAAAATGTTAGTTTTGGTTGCAGAAGTTTGACCAGTCCTGAGAAAACTGAGCAGTTTATGAAAATTTCGTTAAACTGCTCACGTTCCTTAGAGCCAGTCAAACGGCTACAGCCAAAACTACTTTTAATGTACCACATTCGTGGTCGTTATTGCGGTCGTACATTTTTCGGAAAGGATTCTGATGAAAAGATATCATCAAAAATGAAATACGAGGCACACAAATGTAGGCTAAAATTTTAGCTTAGTACCGGTGCCTCTTAATGCGTGGAGTAACTAAAAAATTGACTCATGAATTTCAGAACTATAGGCTACACAGTTGGTGAAAAATGCATGAAGAATGATGTTCGTACACTGACAAAAAAGTTTTGAAAAACTCACCTGTAGCAGATAACTTTGTCTCCAGGTAATCTACATTATCTGCCGCAGCTGTATTTTTTGTATGGGGCGCTACAGCTGTGGCAGATTTGTTCACTGTTCGAACATCATCAAGCGTAAATGTCTCTGCACCATCATAAAACCTGAAGACAAAGTTACCTGCTACAGGTGAGTTTTTCGAATCTTTTTTGTCAGTGTACCACAAGTTGCAAAATGCGTGAAAAATGTGTATATCGCAGTCCAAAGTTAACAATTTACATCTTATTAGGATCCAAACTCAGCTCTATTGGTAATATACTTACCAAAGATACCAATAAAATGTAAATTTTATTAGCTTTAGACTGTGATTAAACACATTTTTCACGCATTTTGCAACTTGTGGACCGAACAACATTTTTCATGGATTTTTCTGTGTACTCATCTTATAAATCCTTTAAAATCCATAATTGGTTTCTCTGTCTTCACGTGCAATGCGAACTGTTTTATATTGAAATATTACGGCTACCCAGCCCATATAGTCTCTTTCTAACTTCTAACTTCATTCGACCAATATTTGGGCCGCTTAAATTTGTATGTGCCCCAGTCATCTAACCCTTTTCAGCGCTTAATGAACAACGGTTGAGAGAAAACCTCTGAATTTGGTGTGGTTTATTAATAAAACGCTTTGAACCATTTCCACCATATGATGAAATGCTTTTACCCTCAACTAATTACATAGCATGTTGATCAGATGGGTGAACTCTTTTTTTTTTAAATGGTTTATGTTCATTTGAGTTAAATGTTTGCATCTTGTGTTGAGTGATTTTGTAATTACTAGATTTATTTTTATAACAGTTATTTTGAAGTGAAGGAAATAGACACGCACCTCAAGCAAAAGAGCTTCGAATGACAGCTCCCAAATAGAGTACTAATTTGTATGAAAATAAATTCTAGATTTTTTCACAGTGCCATAATTTGTTCGATGCAGTTTCAGTACCTTATTCAGAGTACCACTCATGACTGAAGTGCGATGATTTCACCGGTTGTATAGATTAGTTATCGGTCATCCCCACTTCAAAAAATTGCCAACTTCAATTGATTAGATTTATGAGTATACCAACGGCGTTTCTCCTGTTTTACCGTTGAGTTTGATAATTGGAATTTTATTTAACTGACTCAAGCTTTTTCAAATCCAACAAGACAAAAAAGAATCATAAAAAATCCTCATTCAAATCAATTCAAATAATTACTTAGTTCGTGAAGGTAAACATTTCAGAGACTTATTGTTTCAATGAACGTTTTCGTAAAGCTTACTTCAACGACATAATCTTCAACGCAACGTTAAAAGTAGCTTTTTCACAAACGTATACGAAGTCTTGGATTTTTTGCTGTGTGTTTTGAACGAGTGTATGTAAAGCATTATCAACCCAACTTTTTCAAAAGCTTTGCAGCTTAAGCCATCTATGTGTGAGTACATAAGCTTGCAGTTCTAAAATATATTTCTAAATATTCTGCAATTCAACTAGGCCCCACCATTTGGGTGAGTCGGGTCACTTGAATGTAGAGACTATTTTTTGAATATTTTCCCACTTCCTGCGATATTGCCTTTCAATCTATTTGTCTTGTTTTCGTGTATTTGTTGACTACGCCTCGGAACAACGAAATTCTCAAGAGTTTTAATCGCTTTGTTATGTAAAAGTTATGTAAAAGACTACTGTTACTCTACACACGCCAAGTTGAAAAAAACTATTATATGGGAAGAATTGGTATGTCTTGTAGTCTCATGCTCTTTGCGTTATAAGAAAACGTGACGCAAGTCCTTACCTCTTAACTCACCAAATGTCTGACACGCAAGGAGGGCCTAATTTTTCATGAATCATTCATAAAGCCTGTCACGCGTGATGGATAAAAAAGTGATAGAAAGAGACGCAAATAGTGACATACTTTATGAACGATTCCTAATAATTGACACTTTACCTGGTGTATGATCGAAATTCTTATCTTCAAGTTAGTTCTAATAAGCCAGATCGACGTAAACATCATTTCGAGCAGCTCCATCTATGAGCTTAAGTCAAAACTATTCATGGGACAAAATGGGGTAAATGTGCAGGTTCTCTCGGATTCCTACTTTAATGTGAATTTAGTTTCGTTATGTTTCGTCAAGTTGCAGCTTGTGGTGAGGTGCATTCGATTCTAAACAAACTTAGCAGGTGCAACAACATTAGTCGGAAGTAAATATGGCAACATTAGAAAAATGAATCTACCTCCGGATTCGCAATTACTCTGATCCATTCTCTGGGTTTCCATTACCATCAGTGTTTGTGTAAGTGTCACTTTCATCAGTTGTAAAGGGGCGAATTATGTTCATTTTCATAGAAAATATGAAATTCAACACATAACTAGTCCTAATTTTTTTCATAAGGCGCCACCTTCGTTTTCACAGCCTTGACTGTATACATCATACAACTAATGGCACGATTTATTCACAACCTGTCCATCTGAGGCTTAAGTGCAAAGTTGACTTCACCCACCTATTCTAATGTAATCGTAAGTGCTCTACTGAAGAGAACATGTCCCTGCACTTGATGTGAACGGCTTGTTAACGTACATGGATATGAAAATTCCTATACTAATCGCTGATGTATCCAATTTTAACAAATTCGCACACTTGCTAGCTCCCATTTGATTCAGTAGGTGACGTAGCGTAGCAATTTTCAAATCAATGGATTTTATTTGGTATGTCCACTTACCTCTACGCTGCACTCAAATTCAGCCGAACGTTGGGGACGTCCCAGTCCAATGTATGCTCATCCAAAGTTTGTATATGAGGATGTTACGCCAATCGCTATTATTTCACTAGGCCGTATCGCAGTAAAAAAGAATTATGGCGGCTATTGGTAACTCTAACTGTATTTTAGTCCGTAATTTCAACTGAACTGAAATCGACGCTACAATTTTGAATGAGCATTACAGGAAAGTTCAATGGATTTTTGCGACAACGGCCCCAGTTGCTTTCTGCTTTGCTCCAATTCATGAGTTATGAACAATGACAATCTACCAGTTGTGATTGGGAAATAGAAAAACCACAATGACTGCGATGGTCTTTTTATTTTAATTTTTTTTTTTTTTGTATAAAAATTTCATTGGCAGATAAACGTTTGGTGTAAAAATACATTACGCTACATGTCCAGTATTTCAATTTTAATATTAAAAATATAAAACGAACCCATCAAAGTATTTACAGCAAAAAAATTGGAAATTTTGGTTTTTCACTCAATTGGTCTACGCTAGGGTAAAAAAAAACGTTTTTGGTAAAGTCAATGCAACCATCGAACATATATCGAAAAAATGTTTACTTATACGACAATTGCACCTTTTTTGTTCTAAAAAAATTATTCATTAAATTTCGTTAAAATTATTGATCGTTTATCGTTAAGGGTATGTACACCGGTCTTTCTATCTTTAAAAAAAATTATTGTCAGTTTACACAGCATTGAATATTTTCAAACTAATTACATCCTGCCTGGTTTTACTCTGCCGTGATTACATTAAATCAAAAGGTACGATCCTGTCATTTTGTTACATTTTTTCCCGCCTCTTTTCTTTAAACAATTTCAGTCTAAAAACAATTAATTAATGAACCCGACCGCACGCACACACGCTCACTCTTTTACCGCACAGATATAACTTTCCACCGTAGCACAAGATATGCGCACACTCGGAAGAACACAAAGATGATCAACAGCGCAACCAAATCGTACCAAAACTGATCGCCTTCCATCGTAATTTCCGCCAAAAATTTTTTGGGCTTTACGTAGTGACAGTACATCGCCTCGTCACATTCTAATTTTTCTCTGTCGTTGCCGTAAATCGCTCCCACATATCCTTCCAAACCGTATCGCATGTACGATATGTATGTGCCCCATTTCATATAGCTTGGAATGTCACGCAGTGTAACGCCAAAACCGGCAAACATCATCATTGGAATGGATAAGGTCGGTGCCAAGAAGGTTCCGTTCTGAAAGAGACGAAAGATTTTTTTAAATGTCTCACTTCAATGTATCGAAAGGTCAGAAATTCCACGTACTACTACATCGAACCAAGCGCCGACACACAGTCCCATTGTTTGGCCAACAAAGTCCAGCATCAGACTGATAGCGAAGAACATGGCAAAGCGGGAAAGTTCCATCGGTTGTCCGCTCAGTACATAAATCATAACGGTGAATATTATGCAACATAAAATGGAAAGGGGAACGTCTACGAGTGTCACAGATGTGTAATACATTTTCAGCGAATACCATCGATTGAAGTGCTCTTTGAGGAGAATCGACAGCTCCATGGGAACTGAAATGATTTTATTTTCTTTTTAATTGTCGGTTGGCAAGAGGATCTATACCACTTTACAGTGGTTCGATAGTTTAAGTTGTAGAATAGGCTCGATACCAACAAACAACAATTGTATGAATCTAAGTTCAGGCAGGACCACTGGCTGGAACTACTTCAAACGTTCAACACTATCCGACTTGGGTGCCAAATTGACAGTGTTAATCTACACGTGTGTGTTTGTTAGTATTGAGGCTAGTTAGTGTGCAGGATTCTGTGAACTTTTCATAAATTGTGCATCGCCCTTTATTGACACTAGCGAATGACCACTAACATTTTCGTTCTATTGCTACGTATGAAACACCTCGTCGATAATGCACAAGAATTTATGTTGATCAGACACATTCAATTACTACTCCACAAGACGATCCAAACCTTTCGAAGCACTTCCTTCCTTTCAGAAATTCTTTTCGAGGAAAATGAGAAAAATTTTCGAGATTCGAGAAAGTCAAGAATATTTTCGAAAATCGAAAATTTTTCTCTGAATTTTTTCTATTTAACAAAATTTTGTCGTAGAAGAACACATTACACTTATTCACACAACATATAGGCACTGTTGACATGAGTCATTGCAAGTGTGGTGTCGATGGACAGCTGAGACTTCCAGAATTGCAGAATTAACCATTTTAATTACAAAAATTTTTAATAAGTGTGTCTCAGGTGCCTCTGAAACATGCAAATTCTACCAAATATGAGGGAAAAACTTTGAGCTACTGTCGACCTCTACGTTGGTCTCGAAAAATATTTTTTTGGTCATTGGTAGAGATAATGTTGCTCTACCGCTACAACTATTTATTAGCTTCATCCCTCAAGTATCCATGCCTCTATGACTGTTTGAAAATCACGTTTTTTCAACTTTAGTGTGTCTCTGCCGGCTTCACTTGTACAATTGTTATTTGAATTTCAGGCACTATCGATTGAACCACAACCAGTTTTTCACCAATGTCACCAACGGTACGGTTGTAAATCAAAAATTTTTGTGGAACCTTGTTCAGGGCTCCGAGCTGATTTATAATATCCAAAAATATCAAAAGTGCATCGAAATGCTCAGTTAAAATTCATTTAACCGCACCGTGTTACCCAAGTTACCGACCAATAGGAATACGAATTTGCCTCCAAAAATGTTACTGCTCGTCCATTAAAATCAAAAAATTCTCAAATTGACAATTGACAATTCTGGATTTCTTTTTGTTCGTGTCAATAAAAGGCCAGACAAAAATTCTTTTGGGAATGACTCCCAGAGCATTAGGTCGGTATTGACCTCAGGAATTTCATTCCTCGTCGATTGAAACCTATTTTTTGAAAGTCGGTCCACAGTTACTCAAGTTATCGTGCCATAAAGCGCTACAGACATTTCCGTATTTTACGATTTTTGCTTACATTTCGTACATTTCGTAAAATAGATCATAGTGAACTTCAAGGCGTATTTTCTTACGTAAGATCCTTGACTTAACAGTCAAGGGAATTAAGGAAAATTCGAGAAAATCTAGTAAACTTTTCTCAAAGATGGTCAGGGCACCGATGCCGTAATATTTTGGTAAATGATTAAGAAGTGTCTAGTCTTCGAATGCCAGGACCTACCTCGATAAGTAGCCATACATTTTTGTATGTATGTGTCTAGCGAATTATTAGAGAAATGAATTTCTGCAACCCCTTCATCACTCGACATCAGGAACTACTTTTGGGACATTTTCGCTCATTTTCTTAAATTTTCCAGTTTTCCTACACTTTTCTAAATTTTCCTAAAAAAATCCAAGAAACTACGAGAAAGTGGTCTACCAAAAATAGTCCCTGCTTACCATACATGTCGCATCAACATTTCTCTATAAACCTGACGTGTCTTCAATGTCACAAAAAAATTGGACGAGCACAATTCGTTGAATTAAGTTTTTCATTGCACAAGTCTCGCTCACACTTCTAAAAATTAAAGACCAAACTTACAAGTCAACACTGTCAACATCATGGTTGTCATACCCTGATGAATTAAAATAGCAAAGAGTAAATTGTAATTGTCCAGGACTCGAGATCCTTCATTGCCAGCTTTAATGAATAGGCAACCCAGCATCAAGGCAACGAAAACATTTACACCAATTCTGAAGAATGGAAAGAAAATTTGTCCAAAAAAATGTGTTTGCCTCACATAGTTGAAGCGACAACAAGCCTCCTTGTTCCAGACTCACCTCAGATGCGTCAATGTGGTGTCTCTGCCCATCTTTAGAAAACCGCGTTTCATCAATATTTTCAATTGATTAAACGCACTAGTAGCCTCCAATGCATTGTTTTCCTTTGAGTTCGTCGACAGTGGATACATTTTTCGTAAGTCTTCCAATTTCATAATGGCAGACGGATCATTCAGCCATTGGATGCATTCCCCATTTTCCATACTCTGTACCATTAGACTAATTTTGTCATTTCCATACTCTCCACATGCTAATTCGATAACTGAAAGTGGCAAGGATTTTGTTGAAATGAAAAGCGCAACGTAATTCATAACAAAAAAAAACAATTGATTGTGAACCAATGGTCATTATAGATTCAAATGCATTGTATGAAACCAAATGAATAAATTATAAACCGAAATGCGTCAGCAGAGTCGACGGTTCAATATTGTTTATTGTTTATGAGACTGAGAGCACACTTAAGGTTCAATGCTAATTGTAATCGATTAAACGAATTAAATTTTCGTCTTGTTTTCGAATGGCATTGGCGGACGTATCTACATTAATAAAACGCGTAATCACACACGTGAAGTTTTGATAGGGGTCTGTAGAGTAATTCTTCGAAAACGAGATAAAATTCTTCGTCGAAATAAATGACATATGATCCAGTTACTAAGTACTCACTACGAGAAAGTTAATTCGTTACACGTTCACCAAATTCTCATTAGAGGAGACACATGTATTGGCTACAGTGTAACGTATAGTAGCATAACTCCAGGCAATTTTCATTTATTAAATGGGACTGATGTTAAAGTCAAACCGACTACCTGTGAAAGGCTAACCAACAACTCTGTCAGTACACACTCGGAGCAATTCAGCCGCACCATAAGGTGCACTAGGAGTCAAGTCACCTAGGAGAGCTTATCCAGTCACATACAGATATTCATCTGTTATCGATAACAACGACAAAAATAATGAAAAGCTCTATTACACTCTCGACAGTGCTATGAATCAACCGATTAAAAATATTTTGATCGATGGAAGTTATGCATAGATCGGATAATAATTCTGGTCATATGCTTGCCGTCTGTAGAAGGTTAATGGCGTTGTAATCGGTAGAGGTTGTAATTCTTATAGTAGAATTGGTCGCACAGGTGTAAGGGAAGCTGGTGAAGACCGTCCAAGTTTAAAAATACGATTTTCGGAAATCACACATGAATCTGCAGGGAGACAATCTTTCAAAAATCGTCATTTTTAAACTTGGAGCTCCTCTTACACTCATATGGGACCAATTTTTTGTACTATTAGTGTTAGAGTTTCAATCTCTACCGATTATAACCCCGATAAGTTCTTCAGCACTCACTCAGTAACCTAGGTGCCTTGACACCTAGTGCACCGAATGGTGCTGTTGAAAATCACAAATTTTTACAGAACTCACAGATATACAAGGCTCCGATCCGAACTGATAAATGATTCCAAATGTATCTGAGGTTGATTCAAATTTTGATCATATTTGGTCTTATGCCTACATTATCCTCACAAATTTCGAAAATTTACCAAATATTAAGGAAATTATTCACTTACTGTAATCCGCCGGATTGTGGTACTTGGGACAAGGTAGTTCCACAGATTGCAAGTATGGTACAATTTTGTTGGCACTTCCTTGATAAAGACATTCCCCTTGAGAAAGAACGTAGACCTGTTCGAACTCCTGGAATAGCTTAGCAGATGGCTGATGAATTGTACAAATGATGGTGCGTCCTTGACTCGCTAGATACCGCAGAAGATTAACAACTTGTGTGCACGAGTGACTGTCCAGACCTCTGTGAGAACAAAGAAGAATTGCGAATGAAGAGAGAGAATTATTATGACAAGAATTTTAAGCAATTTACGTTGTCGGTTCATCCAGAAACATAACCGTTGGATTGCTAATTAACTCCAGTGCTATTGATAGTCTTTTTTTTTGGCCACCAGACAATCGGCCAGATAATGTCATTTGATGCTCGTACAGTCCCAAAACAGTTAGAATCTCTTCTATCTGTAAATGGATAATTTCGATTGGATTCAACATTTAAATCGTTAACGTTACTTCGTTAACGTTACTGCGCTTACCCTTTCGGCTTTTTCATGTGATTTCATATGGCTGCCCAGTTTAAAATCGGCAGCGATCTGCATATTTTCTAGTACCGTCAGTAGCGGCTGTAGTCTGTCGTCTTGTGTTATGTAACAAGACATTTTACGGAATGTCTCTGCAAATTCAATGAATTTGAGGAATGCATTGGAAACGGAATAGAAATTGAAATTTTACCTAAATTGCGTATTCGTCCATTAACGTACACAGAACCGGTAACTCCAGTTTTTCTGTAGCCAGATAACACATCAAGTAATGTTGATTTTCCAGCGCCTGCAAAAATGTGGCGTTAATATTGAGACGATCACTTTTTAAAAGTGTGAAGGGAGCAGATTCACTGGATTCACCCTTCAATATACTTGGTGCATTTTGAGAAAAATAATAGAAAACGTTACCTGATGGTCCCATAATAGCTGTCAACTGTGATCCAGGAAATTTTCCATTGATGCGATGAAGAATTTCCTTCCTTCCTGAAATTAAAGAAAAAAAAAATCAAAATTTTTGTTTCTTTTTGATACCTAGTTCTTTGTGTCAGGGTTTCAATTTTCCCAATTTTACATTCACATTCCTTGAAATAATTCTACAATTCCAGACTCACGCAGTTAATGTGCATCTGTTTTACTATGTGGTTCCATTCCTACGAAAACTTTTCCCGTCAGGTTATATTCGGATTCCTATCACCTCAAATTGGGAATGGATGCGGGAGATTTATATCAAATAGAATACATGCGGACAGTCACTGTTTGTTACACAGTAATCAACTCCGAGTGAATTTTGTTGACAGGCCCGTAGCTAGGACCAAATCTGAGAGGGGGCTCAAGCCCAATACAAAAAGTTAATTTTTTATTAAATGTATTATGAATGGCGCCGCAGAGGCTATTTTTTCTGGAAGGAAATTTGAAGCCATTCATCCAACAGGTTTCCCACAATCACCTTTCTTGATGATGCATACATATCACTAGGCAACACAGGTCATGTATAGGTATGGTGACATAGTGCGTTGGATAGGTCTTGGTGCCCTGAATACGGAACACACCTCCGTTCGTCCCAGTCACGTCTGTGTGGAGACGTAACCCATTAGAATATATGACAATGAAAGTGCACCGATCCGATTGGCCGTTGGTGTGGTAAGGTATTCGGACCTCCTGAGTTCAAATAACAACTCTATTGATCTCGGTGACCCATCTGTGGTTCAGACCAGGAATATTTTTTGACTGTGTGGTTAAATTTTTTTTTCGATCTGAACCACAGATAGGTGATCGAGACCAATAGAGTTGTTATTTGAACTCAGGAGGTCCGAATACCTTACCACACTAACGGCCAACCGAATCGGTGCACTTTCATTGTCATATATTCTAATGGGTTACGTCTCCACACAGACGTGACTGGGACGAACGGAGGTGTGTTCCGTATTCAGGGCACCAAGACCTATCCAACGCACTATGTCACCATCCCTGTACATGACCTGTGTTGCCTAGTGTATTTTATTGCAAGCATTCGGTCGAGTTAAATTATTTATAAAAATGTATGAAGTAAAGTAATATTCGCTAGCGGAGCGAGCGAGAAATTTTTGCAATTTTCTACTTTCAAAACATTCTTTGTCTCACTAATAAGCGCTACGAGCCATCTTGATATTCCGGCATTGAGTGGAGTTAAAATCAGTATCTACCTTTTAGAAAATGTTCTTTAATTTTCTTTAGTTTCACTAAACTTTCTCGAAAATTTGAGAAAATTGAAAAAAAATCTAGAGATAGACTAAAGTTGTAGCAACGTAGCTGTGTTAACAATTTTCCTAGATGTTCAGTCAAGACACCTAAACAGTAGTTACCGTTTAGACCATCCAATGGCAATTGTCTGGTTTCAGGTAACTTCTAAAAATTCGTAGACTGCTGAAAAGTTAGCAGGGAAAATTTAAGTTTCATAACCAGACTGCTTAAGTTCAAATTGCATGGGGCTCGCCGATTTTACTACTGAAGAAAATTTCGAAAAACTTTCATTCGCAAAAGTTACCCTCACATCCCAAAATCATACTCATGAATTACGAGTCCCGCATAAAAAAATCTACTAGAGCCTCGTTTATTTTTGGCCGCCGACTTCTTTGTGACTGCAACTGATCTGTATAAGTTTGGGACTTAGAAATAATTTGTATTTTATATAAAATTCTTAAATAGAACTCAAAATAAGTTTTTATTTTTTGTTGGTTTCATGCGTTTCCCTCGTTCTATTCGTTCCACATGTATTCTTCCATACAGACACATGTATGCTGTCATATAGAAATCGATGTGGAACGAATAAAACGAATTAGCCCACAAAAAATAAAAACTTATTTTGAGTTATGTTTAGAAGTTTATACGTTGCAACAGGACATGAACATTTCCATAATTTCAAATTTTGGTTTTATTGTTGATCTTAAGCATTAGTATGAGATTCGAGTTTTATTATTTTCAAAAATGCTGATATAAGAAGAGATGAAATCTACAAATTGGAATTGATTGTATGTCTTTATTCTATCGCACTTTTAATTCGAGTTTCCATTAGTTTCAATGGTTTCAATGTTCCTTGTTCTTTTTGACTCCACACTAGTTGCCACTCAAGGCAGTTATGAATTTGAATGAATTAAAAGGTAACCAAGATTACTGAGTCTACGAAAGAGAAAAAGATAAAATCTATATATTCTACATCCTATCCGGAGACTGTTAGCACCTTTTCTCAACTTTATCATTTTTATCCATTGCCAGGGTGGGCTCAGAGGTAGTCCAGAGGGGGCTCAGCCCCCACTAGCCCCCCCGTAGCTACGGGCCTGTTTGTTGATCTAAGGCGAAGCCGAGGTCAATAAACGTACGAAAAAAAGGGACTTTTTATTTTTATCCCGAGCTACGTGATGGATTTTGCATTCAACTCTCCTTTTCCTTACCAACAGAATTAAATCGTTTGATAAAATTAAAGCAAAATGAACAAATGTTACAACAAAACACCGCCACAAACAAATTCCAATTTTCCAAATGGGTGCAACTGCTTTCTTTTCTGTACGCAATAATATGTTACAAAGTATCTGAAATCACTTTATAACTAACATTATGGTTCAATTAGAATCGAGAAAATTGTGTTTAATCATTACGCCAGTCGTCGGTTGAAAGTGTGTGCACACAGTCCACTCATGCCATTTAATATGTCAAGGAAATTGCTATTTCTATCAGATTTTTTCTGGTGATCAATTATGCATAACTTAGCATTTTATATTGATGAGAACGTTTTGAAGGGATCTGGTGGGCGACACTGAGGTAATCTCGCTTCAACATTCTCTCAGTGCTGCCAGCCACGTCTCTTTCAAATGACCGGGAACGAGTGAGTATTATTGCGAATAAATTTCAGTCATTTTCAGTAGTCAAGGAACGAGGCCCTGGAATCTTTGGAACGTACTTCTTAGATATTACCCAGTTCCAAAGAAATTCTAATCGAAAAGATGACAAGCATATTCAGTTTTCGCTGTTGTCTGTAAGTGTAAACTTAAGCAAGCCTGAACTCAGCTGTCAATTTCTTAATTAATCCAAGTTTTGCTCGATCTGAAAATTTTTGCTCGCTCTGAATTTAGTCTTTTGTAGACAGTTACATCATCTGTTATCGACAGCGACAACAAAAGTTAGCGATGAGCTCTACGTTCTGTAGTCTTATATTGCAAATTCTGTTTTAAAACAAATGAAGTAACAGCTTTTCTATCAGCAATTCAATCAAAGAAGTACTAGATTTGATAATCATGTTGCTAAGTATTTCCAAGGTTCTTGAAGTATGCCATCGAGAACTATTACGAAACTGCAACAGAGAAGTAATTTATGGTAGGATAATTCCACAATATTTAAACAGAAAAAAATCAAGAAAATTGATTTATCTCGTAAACGAGGTTTAACGTTTTTACCGACATATTAATGACGCCATGATTCCAGTTAATAGTTTCTGCTTGGTAAGCAGATTACAATAAATCAATTCACGTCTAAAGCACTCGATTTGCATTTCCGATTTTGCTTAGAACGAATATTTGAATCAAATTACCTGATGCGTTTTCCAAAGAATTTTCGTGATCTACGTCTCATGAGAATTGTGATTCATAACTTCTAAACACGGAGTAACGCTTCGAAGAAATTTTCTTTTAATTATTCTCATTTTAAATGAAATATTGAAGCTTGATTCGTTGGGAAAAAAGTGAATTTCATTGAGCGCTCGAACACATTAAGCCTGTAAATTATCTAGTAATTTTTCAGATAATAAAAGTCGAGACTGTTAAACGGCATAATTAACACAGCATCCATTTAGCATCAATTAGAGAAATATTATGAAATTAAATTAAATGTGATGTAATTACAGTGTCCATTACAAGTTGTAATGATTTTTATGGCATGCGGTTTGTGAAAGTGAAAAAGACGAACGTATCGAAACCTTGATCAACAAGCTAGGAAGCATAGAAAATGCTTCTTATTTCTTATTAATCGAATTTGATTGTTTAAGTTGTGTTATTCGAGCTATAGATTTACTGAAGTGTGTCGCCTAATGATTCATTAGTAATGAATAAGAGTAAATGTTCTCAGTGGACAAATGGAATGTGTCCTCACTTTACATTTGTATTGCTGTTCGTTTTCGAAATAGTTATTTTCGCAACAAGTGACGAAAAGTAGGACTTTTGTTTGCCTTAACAACCACGGGCCTGACACTATTCACGATATTCTTCATTTCTGCTATTCACAGAGTGTCCACTGTCCAGACCGTGTTAACAAAGCAAAAAAAACAAAAAAACAAAATGTCACTCATTCGTTTGTTGATTTGTCCAATTTTCTAAAATCATAGAATGGAATTCTGCTGGTACGTTAATTCAATGAAAGTATAAACCAGGTTTGGTCCGTTCAAGATGGACATTCGACCATACCTTGTGTTGACGTTCATTGCGTTAATTGTCTGAATTCTTCATCGAAAGAATGTACATTTCGAAAGATGCCAGCAGATGAATGCGTAAAAAAAATAGGATGAAATATGCTCAGTGCGCGGAAAATGTAATTAGTCAAGGACTTAAATCATTTGTTTTTTGTAGTATAACCTTAAATCAAGTGAAAAACCGGAAGACTCCGGTCATTTGCTCATGCCATTTCAATAAGATGAGTTGCAATCCGATTCCCTAACATGAAGAAAAAGAGCTAAATTCAAGTCGAGATCATTCGGAACCAGAAAAAAAGCGAGTGAAATTGAACATTCAGAAATTGAACTTTTGACTTACAGTCTTTAACATTTCAAATGTCTCACTGTCATTTTTTTCAAAGAATGCCATTGTGAATTCGCAATAACACAATGAAATTCTCAGAAAAATTTGACAGTGAGACATTTGAAATGTCAAAGACTGTAGCACAACGATTCAAGTATTCCGTTTTGACTGTTTCTAACATCATAAGGTCTTGGATATTAGCCATGCATGAGATACTCTTTGTGCATTTAATGAAGGATATGAAGAACGGAAGAAATTTTTCAAGAAGAAGATATTCAACTTTGAAGGTTTTCCGGCTGGAAACACGATTTTCCATTTTCCGGAAAAAAATTAGTTCCATAACTTTTCGTGGCAAACAACATGGAATAAAGAACAATCTTAAAAAACTTAGGGCGCACGGTGCCATTTTTTTCGACACAAGGACCTGGACTAATAGTTCTAAACAGGCAAAAGACGATCGTATCATTGGCTAATCATCTGCTATCGAAAACGATGACAAATACAAGTGAAAATCATTGACTATTTTCATATTATAAACAAAACGCATTGTTAAACAAATGAAGTAAAAGATTTGGCATCTTACGACAGGTAAATAAAGGCGTAGATTTAATGATCAAATAATATCAGAACAGAAACAAAAGAACCATCAGCAATTATATCGGTTCGAATCCCCATCCTATTGCCTTTTTCGCGGTCATCATTTGTGATACTAAATTTTTTGCTTTTTTTTTACATTTTCAATATGAAAGTTTCATCTTTTTGTCATTAATTTAAAAAAGATTTATGGCTAGCGCCAAATACTTTATGCTAATCGATTATTCAAGCGAAAAAAAGTCTAACCATCGTCGTCGTCAAATACGATATTCAATAACAAAGTCAAACACCTACTGAACCAATTCACAATATCATCAGAAACTGAGTTTGCTGTTTGCTGTTTACCTCTTTCTTATGGTTATAATCATGAACAATCTTTTAAAATGAATATGCAGATTGAGGAGGAACTTCTTGTATTTGTTAGCTGTTGAGTATGTTTTTTGGTTGTTATTTGTTATTGAGATACAAGAATACCTTCTATATTGTTGAATTTGATAATGTAAATTTTTGCAAAATATTTTTGATGAAATGTTAGTAACCCTATTCAATAAATTTTCCCTTTCTCAATTGGGCGTGGGGTAATCTGGCACACAACACAAATTTATGGTGTGCCAGATTCACCTCTAAGGAGCGAATCTGGCACAGATACTTTGGCTTTCGAAGAACAGGATTTGTTCTTAACATTGTTGGAGTCACTCCAATGGAGTGTTTCGCACCTACGATACACTTGCTCGTGTTGGTGGTTCTCTCATCTTAGGCGAAAAATCACGCAATCGTGGGAAGAACCCGTGACAGCAATACTTCTTTTTGAGTGAAGTTATAGCTCAAAATTCGACGGTACAACGTACAATAACCTGAATCTCTCAAATATTTGAAAATTTATTTCTGGCAGCAGATGTGAATGCACATAATATTGCAAGATATCATGAATTTATTCTAAAAAATGAAAAATACACACAATGCAATCGTGCTTATCGCATACCACACCACACCGTTTACAATTTCATTTATGTTTTTTGTTGCCCCAACAATAAACAAAAAAAGTTGAAAGTGTGACTCTGATTACAACTAAATGTGTGTAAGCAATCTCAACTGACCCAAAAATATTTAAACGAAAACTTATCACGTTTGAACTAATTTTTTGTTGTAAATTTTTTCACTTTATTTTATCGCATTGCCTCTGCAGTTTTTTGAATTATTCAAACAATAATTGAATCTGAATTAATTTGAATTACGATTGTGGTTATCATAATTGAATTGAAATGGTAACAGGTGGTTGTCGTTTTTTAGTTTCTGAAAGAACAGGTTAAAACACCTCTCGCGTTCACGTAGCCTGTGCAGCCACAAACTTGGAGGAGAAGATCCTGAGTGACTAAAATTTTTATTGAAAATGTCTGCTAAAAACCGTTCAACTTAGGGTGTCAGGGTGTATACCTGAGTGTCGAATGTAGAATGAATGATTTTATCCAATGACGTAAAACTCAGTGCAACACTTCACTATTTCATAATATTTCAATTTAAACTCGCACCTCAAAAGAAAACATAAGTCTTCATGGAATCGTTAGGACGTGCAAATATTGATGATCTCGAGGCTGTATTTGCATAAAATTATTTAAAAAGTTGTTTCATTCGCATCCACTTTATAAGTCATCTGAAAGTAAATTTTCGTACCAAAACGTCAGAGAAACAATCTAAATAATATTTACCGAAGGTGTTCCAAATGTATGTAGATAAAATAAGTAACGAATGCTTAATCATTAGGTGCGCCCTAAATGTGGGTTAAGTCAAACGTTTTTATTCAGTAAATTCTTTGCGAATTACACTCAAATTACGCAATAGTCTGCAACGTTTGAAAAATGTTAATCGTCGAACATTCATAGCAGCCTCAGGGCGAAATTTTATCTTTTTATCCTTACTGTGACCAGTTGTTAGGCCTTAAAAAAAAGACTATCGTAGCGTGGGTACTACACTCTGCTGAAACTTCGAAAGCCTTTGTTGCGAAAAACATCGTGTTTAGCTCGGAGAAAAAGTTGGATTTTCGCGGGGGAATTTCTCTCGCTACGCTTCGGCCACAAACAAAACCTTAGAAATGCAATTTTCAACTTTTCTTCCTTCGTTGACAAATAACTATATGGCGATTTCAACTCTTGTTAAGTGAACAACTATTTAATGCCAGTTCAGGTGGAGGCCTTCTGAGGGGCTGATAAACATAGAAATCATTTTGCACTCAGAGAATATTCTTTGCCAAGAAAATCCTCACATCCTCAAAAAAAAAAATCGAATTTTGCGACAATAACGATCTGATGAGGAACAAGATTTAAGACTCAAAACTCTAGTTTTAAGAAAGAATTGCAGTTTCAGGCATCAGATTGATCCTTCCTATATTAAGTCAAACTGTTGCAAATTTGATCTTAGTTAACTGGTCATGCAACACTACTGCAAGAGACGGAAGTCTGCATTTTTAAACGCATATACTACGACGATTTCCGTTAGCAACATTTTTTATCGGGCGGAAACGGATTTGCTTCACAGTTTTTCACGCTCTATTATCTCCAGAAAATTTTATTCGTTCTCGATAGAAACTCAGGCATCAGCTGATGTGTGATTTTTCAAATTTTGAAAATTTACCATGATCAAACCGCCGAGTTATATAGGAGCACAACCAAAATTTTCGATGGATAGAGCATGAAAATATGTGTAAACAATCCGTTTCCACCTGTTAAAAAATGTTGATAGCTTTTAAGTTCCAAATTTTTAAAGAATGTCCTTAAAATTCGAAGAAAATCCTAAGAAAATCCAGGAAAATCCTTGAATAATAATAAAAATCATGAAAAATGCTTGAAAATACTTTGAAATAACAAAACAAACTGATACGCACAGCTACATTGACATCGAGTCAATCATGGAAATCAAAGATAAGCGTGTACCCCGTGTGGCACAGATGCCACACTGTCCCATAATTGTTTGTGGCCACAAGTCACCCGAGAAAATGAAATTTTCTTCTTTTCTTCCAGAGGTCAACCCATAATTTTTCACAACAAAGGCCTCGGAAGTCTCGGAAGTTTCAGCTGAGAGGAGAAAATGACTATTTTCTCGACAGCGTTGTGAAAAAAATTATTTTTACGATGTATTATCATCGTTAACTTAACTTTTAAAAGTTCATTATTTTACTGACCGATGACTAAGCCCAATCTTTAAACTCAAAGGAATACATTTTATGCAATTTTGTATTGAATCATGATGATATAATATAATAGCTCCAGTTATATCGGTGAATGTTACCTGCGATAGTTAAATTTTAATGGAATTTTAATACCTCTTGCTGTAACAGTTATATGCAGGAAGCTAATCGCCGGCGATAATCTTTTTCTCTCAATCAAATTACGCAATACTTTTGCAAATTGTTGCGAAATGGGTTACACATTATGCGAGTAGCGGTAACCAAATGGAGTCAATGTCGTCAGTACGAAAATGTTATTGAAAAATGTAGAAAGTTTGATCCCGTCAACTGCATGCATTTTCCTATCTCATTTTGTATTAGTACACTCGTCTATCATCTTACACTTGAATTTTAATCTCGTTTTTTGTGACTTCAAATCAATAATCAGCCAGAAAAAAAACAGAAAGAAATGACAAGGTCAATTAATCAATTTATCGTTAAAGTCTTAACGTGGAATTAAAATAGACATTCAGCGGTTTAATGTGCGATGATGATGGTTACGTCACTATTTGGTGAATTTTTTTTATGATAATCAACGATAAATTACAAAGTTCGAAAGATAACGAGCGGCCACTCCAAAAATCACTTAATAGTCCGTCATGTTACAACGAAACGAGCAGTGAAGAGTACATTCAGAATTATTGTTTACAGTTGTTATGTGCGATGTAAGATATGAAATGATACGAGTAATCAGTCTATAAATAAAACAATGGAAAACATCGAGCATTGTCTAACGGAAGAAAATCGATTGTTAATCGACGTCCATTCAATTTCCAGTAGTTTCGGTCACTTTTCTGTTCCTTTGTCTAATAATTACCGGTGGACCCCACAGGTGAATATATTTATCGGGTAAGAAGGTATTCAATTGGAACGTTCGACTTGCACATATCAATAAGATTGCAAAAATTATCAAATGAAAAATTCATCATTGACTCACATTATCGATATAGACGATAGGTCCAACACACTATCGCAGGCAGTTAAGGTCAATGAAAAATCGAAAGTAGATTGCATTGAAATTAAAAAGTGTGGTTGCATACGCGAAAGCTGTGCACATATATTATTTATCTGGTCGCATTACATATAGACGTCACAACCACTTGCGTCGTACAGACTGATTTTCAAAGTCCTTGATGTTATCTTTATGATCTTATTCATAAAAACCGTTTGATTTTCTTAGCTACTATTGTGCCCACGTAAAAAATAACAAATTTTATATTTAAACTTTAACGGTTTGTCCATAAAAGCCGTCCAGACTCAGGGGGAGGCGATAGAGTCGTCAAAACCGAACAAACAATGTTTGAAGTATACAGTAAGGAAGAGGGTCAAAAATGTAAAAAAAAAGGTACGAAGGTCTTCAATGGACAGTTCGAGTCCGTTACCGCTGTTCATCTACGTCTATCAGAAAATCAGAGAAACCAAAAACAACAACTTAGATACGAAAGTGGGCAAAGCACCTAGCAGGGTAATAGAAAAAAATAAAGTAGTACTTTAATCGAAGTATGCGAATATTTCCATACCTTTTTTTCATAATGTCATTGCAAAATTACCATTAAGGCTGCTAATGGTAATATTGGTGTCAAAAAACTACTCTATTTGACGTGTAAAAACCTCTATTACCCTGCTAGGTGCTTTGAAGTGGGATATTTTACGTGTGCAAAACAGTGAAGTCCTTGCACCTTGCCACACGTCTTGTGACTCATGTCACAAGTTTTCCAAATCAACAAAATCCTAAAATCCTAAGAAATTAGAGGCCACTTTGATTCGCACATTCAAAGGTGTTGCACATGTGTACACCATTCCAAGTTCTTAGGAAAACTTGTGACATGAGTTGTAAGACAACGGATTTCACTGTTGTGCAAATGTAAAAAAAATCCACACGCTGACAATATTTTTAGTTGGAGCTACTTTCAAATGGGGTAAAAAGGTCGATTGCGCTACGAGCCACTGGTCTTATCACTTTCGAGCACACATTTTGTGTGAATCGATTTTTTCTAACCTCTACGAAAACTTTTACATTGCACTGACTTTCATCTTTGTCGTCTTGATTACATATATTCACTAAGTTCATCAAAACTACCTTATCTCCTCCTTCATCTATTATATTATTATGCGTCAGTGAGTTCCAGTTCGGTCTAATCCTGCTCTTAGGATAAGGATAAGGAAAAGGTTGAGTCAGTAGCACTCAAGTTTTCACAATAAAAAGCCCCGAAATTCATATGTGGCAGGGGAGTTCGTTCATCTCTGTCTCAAAGGCAAATGATAGTTCTACGCCGAATATTTGCATAATATTAAACCTTTTATGAATGACAATCTATCACTTAGATTAAACATTTAATTGCACAGATTTATCATTGTCAAATTCGTGCACACATCTTCCACCGTTCAGTAAACGGAAATGAGAAGTTGTCATCCCAATGAGGATCAGCTAATGCATTGGGACTGAATTTTCGGATGGCTGAACGATGAGTCTGAGTGAGAACCCGAATTTGCATTTCAATTTCTCATCATCCTTTAAGCTGATAAGCTAATCGATAAGCTAATCGATAAGCCATGCTAAGAATGCGAATAACAAAAAGAAATTGAGATAAACTATTCCTATCGTACAATGCTACAACTTGGGTCGACCTGCATTGGCATTAGCATGATTAGCGTGAATGAAATCAACCGACGAAAGGAAGGATACATGAGACAAAACGACTATGTCAGGATTCAAAAAGGTACAGAGCGTAACAGAATGAGAAAAGGTAAAGTCAAATGGAAAAGGTAATTTATAAAAACTGATAAAGTAGCTAGTCCGACCACATAGATCGTGCGACAGTGGTTCAGTTAGTTACCACAGAAAGTACTCTGTGGTATATAAGGAAATAGTAGATATCATTCAGAACACACATGATGGTAGCCGAGAGAGTGAAAACGCTTTAATGATGTGTGCTTTGAATGTAATCAAGGAGAACGAAAAGGAGGATTAGGGCCTGACTCACAATCAAGCCAAAGTCCTCACGTCCAATGTTCTCATGGGATCACTTACAGGAGCACGTTTTGGTTACTCAAGCCAAGTCAAGTCAAGACATCTTCCACCGAACACTTTGCGAGTCAATTTTAACGGAAAACCACACGTCTTCATTGCGACACATTAACTTTTCCACTTGATATTTCCATACCGACATAATTCCACTTTTCATAAATATGCGTTGTGGATGTGTATGTATGAAATGTGGTTTCTAACGTATAATTGTATGCACGCAGAAAATCTAGACATTTCATGCTTCAAACGAGACATTAGGCATAAGATATGCTTGCAAAAAAATGTTTCGTTTGTCACAATATGTTTTCTTAAAAATATTCAAATGCTAAGTTTAGTATACCGAAACCGAACACTAATTTTATGTGCTTCAGTGACACCGTTTTCTACGAAAAATAATTTTAATCAGCAAATGGCTCACTGTACAATTTATAAAATAGTTCTATTTGTCAACAAGCTAATATTATTTCATCAAATACAAATGAAAATAAGAAAAAAAGAATTAATTACAGGATCAAAGTACAAGAATTATTTACATATTTCAGTACTTGCAAGTGTTATGAATTGATTATAATTAACATTGAAAATCACTCGAGAGTGTTTCGCTCAATCTAAAGACGAGATCACAGTATAATTTGAACATAAATCTTTTGCGTGTTTTCCGTAGTATTTAAGTTTTGTTAGAAGTGAAAAACACCATGAGAACCGATTTTATCATCATGTGTGTCAGTCAATGGTCATGTGGAATTCGGCAAAAAATTATTTTTTTCTATTTATAGAATCAAAGGGCAGAATTGAAAGTAATTCTAATTCCAATACCTCAAACCTCATTGTAGATTTTAACTTTTAAGTGATTTTAGAAGACTGATTTGTAAGAGAAACGAAGGGAAGATATTTGTAAATTTCGTTGACAGAGGATTTTCGATTATTTTAAAGGATTTTCCTCTCGTTTTCCAAGGATTCTGGATGGATTGTCTAAGGATTTGTTTTTTAATTTTCAAAGATTTTCGTTTTTTTATTTGATTTTTTTTTTAGGTTTTCAAGTGATTTTCCATTGATTTTCTTTCGTAAAATTTTGAAGGATTTTCTTCAACTTCTCAAAACTTTTTTTTTCTCAAAATTAAGAAAATTAGGAAAATGCAAGAAAAACGTCTTAATTTTTACGAATTTTCTTGAATTTCCCAAAAAAAAAAAAATTTCCTGATTTTCCAAAAGTGATTGGTGCACAATTTTGGCTACACATCGTGGACATAATTGTTTCTGACAGTGTTCTTTTCCTACTAAATACAGAAAACAATTTGTTCGAATAATATTAATAATTTTCTTCGTCGATTTTAAAGCGAATTACCATAGATTTACCATATGTAGACGCTCTTGATTTATGTGAAAATCCCATGATTCCAATTACAATTCTGCGAAAGTTACGCCTTCCTAGGCAGGGCCTATTATTGGTGAATTTACTGAATTAGTGTTAAAGGGTATTTTATGTTCGAGAAATGGTAAATGGTTCGAGGCGAAGCCGATATTCGACTATAAAGCTTATGTATTGACGTATGTATATTGCAAACAGGGATGTTTATACGCGAATCGCAAAGCCTTCTTTATATCGAGTATTGCGATGAGATAAAGTGCGTTTTTCAAGCGAGAAATATATAATTTCAGTAAATTGTGAATTTTGGTAAATTTAGTAGTTAGAGACAGTAAAATTTCAGCATGAAGTGCTTCACCTGTCTTTTCCAATGATTACTTCGAAGATGAATATTATTACAGAAATATTGAAGTGAATTAGCTCAAAATTCTGTTGAAACAATATCACGTAGAAAGAGGGAGATGAAAATCAATTCTTTGTAAAGCAAACGTTATCACATATGTTTGAACGTGAACAAATGAAAGTCTTTTCAAACCATCATAAGCCACACATATGCGACTTGGGTTGATTCTTTTATAGATACGAAATGCAATGTATCTACATTGTATCGAGTACCACTGTCGCCATGGTCTGATGAGAAATGGTATTTTTGAACTGCATATTAATGCAAACTGTCGAAAGACGTATTTAAATTTTGTCTCAGATCGAAACAGTGGTCGAATGTCTTATGTTCAACTCTTTGTAGCTTCTCCTTTCTTTTATTTCTTCAATAAAAGGGAAACACATAATACTCGACTGCGATAGAGGTCATTGTAGGCATAGCTTTAAAGTGAATGTTTTTGAAGAATATTATGGAATCTGTACGAATTTTTGAATTTTCGGAAATTTGGAATTCAAGAATTTTATGGAATTTTTAAGAGTTTTGAGAAATGTACAGAATTTTTCAGAACTAATTCTAAAATATGAAAATTTTCAAAAAATTTCAGGAATTTTAATGTATATGTTGGTAAGAGCAAAAGCTCACAAAACGTGAACTATCGAAAATGTAAATCTCGTGCAACAACACGGTAAATATGAATAATGACATATCATTGACACCAAGATTGACACGCACAATGAACGAATGAGATGGATCGAAAAATAGTCGTAAAAGAATACTGAGATGTGTCTGCAACGACACAAATAAAAGGCAATTTCGATGCAGATTTTTTTAATTGTGAATGTTCGAAATAAAAACAGATTCTCTCATAAACTAATGATTTAAGCAATAAAAAATACACCAAGGCTGGCGCATTTAGCAACTCAATTTATTCAAAGCGTATTATTAATTTGCTAAATGCATTTTAAGATCATTTTAGTACAGTGTGCCGGACGGTTGTAAAAAGTAAAAAAAAACCATTACTTTCCGTATCATTAACTTCACATGACGAAGTCGAACAACGATGATAATTATATCTACACGGGTACGGTTAATAAACATCTTGCTGATAATTCCGATTTTGCTGTATAATGGAGATTTTCATTTTACGATTACGCATGGCGCTGGTTTTGTTAGAAATGCATTTACAACGTTTGTGGTTGAGTTCATTACATCAGTAAAATTCATTTTTTTTCTTTTCTTTAAAAATTAGTGAATGAATCAAGATAATATGGAGGTAAGAGTTTACCCTACGGACGACTATCATCTGTTATCGATAACGATTTCGGAAATGAACAACAATCACTGATTAATGCATGCGGTCTTATATCGATAAAGACCATGTTTAAAGAAAATGAAGTAAAAGATTTTAAATAAATCTCTTGAAAATACTTCGATCAAATGAAGTAATAGATCCGATAGTAAAATCCAACACGGATTCAGTGTTGTTAATTGTAAATATAAACACAAATTTATCTACACTGTGTGTGGTGTGACATAACAATCTCACAACCGATTGGTGGACATAGTAAGGCCAGAATGTGATTCAGAAAACGTAACAGTAGAATGTACTTCATTACATGAGGTTACAGTCTTGTGACAATATTTATTTGTTCAACGAAGGGAAAACAAGTTGGAAATTGCATTTCGAGGAATTTTTGAAGGAGCGTAGCAGCCACAATTGAACCGCAAAAATGAAACAAAATTTCCAACTTTTTCCTCACAGTGAACAGATAATTATTTTTGAAAAATAATTTTCCCGATTTTCCTAAATTTCCCAACATTTTCATACAATTTTCCAAAATATTTTTTGTAAAAATTGAAGAAAATCTAGAAAAATGTGAGGAAATTTAGTAAAATTGTGAAAATGAATTTTTAATAGTCCCTGGATAAAAGCTAGCTCACAAGTGTGTTTTCAAACGAGCTTCGGTAGCTGTGCTTTCGACAAGTGTTGAGTTTACAACTGCACTTGTCGATAATCAGTCGTCAAAATAAATCGCTCAAAAAACAAACAAGTGAGTGTGTCAAAAAGTTGTCACATACCAAAGTGAATCTCATAAAGGAATTCAAAAATGTTCTTCATGTAATGGATCATTTTCGCAGGTAGCAAACTGCTATGGAATGGATTCGCTTTCGCATGGGACTGGCAATAAAATGTTATGTGCAAGACGAATAGCACTACTAGGAGATACTACTTCCAAACAAACAAACAGACAAAAACAATGCAAACCAATAATTATTTCATTGCGCATGACACACCGGCGTCGGGCATTACATAATTTCCATTCAATTTTAAAACTTAGTTTCGCACAGCGTCAATTAAACTAAAATTTAAGAAAATTTTCTTACCTTTTCGAAATCCCAGATTGACTGTGTACACAACATTTTTGAACTGTAAGTCAATGGGTTCCCGCGACGGTAGATTGGAAAATTGCGGCGGTTTGCTTACACCGTTTTCACCATTCCCATCCCGATGATGGCTCGATGGTGATCGATCATTTTTCAACAATTCACCGCGATTGTTGTTTATCGGTATGGTGGTCGTTCGGTACACTTTGTCGTCGTTGTGATCGGCCGAAGACAGGGCGGCCAATGCAATTTGTGCTTGGCTATTTTGCTGAACGAATTCCATATTGTCAAAATGCAATATCGAGAGTGTACTTGTCGTGATTGCTGTAACTTACTGAATGAACCGATCGTCACTCATATACTTGTGTGTATTGCGATATGTAAAGTAAGTAAATAGTTCGCTCATATATTTAGTTCTATTTTATTAACAAGCATGTCATTGCACTTGATTTTTAAACTATAAATATTTAAGTTCACAAAACGAAAATTGAGAGCAAATAAAAATTTTGAACAGCAAACAGTATGACTAGAGTAGGTATACGTACACTACACACTTGTGTGTCGTTGTTTTAAAACCAGAGTGCATTCACTTTCCGTTCAGCTGAATCGACGATTTGAATCTCTGGAATAAAGAAAATGTTCGGTGTGATTAATAAATTAGCATCATATGAGCAGACGGCAAGCATATCTGGTTGTGGTGTGCAATTTAATATTGACATCATTTTCAGCAAATCTCAATAAATACTAATCAGTACTCTCATCTGTGTACGATTGCTGTTTTTTTTTTCAAAATTAATTATACCTCAACGAACATGTGCAATTTCTACTATAGCAGTTCAATGTGTGACCTTGTCCGTTATTATGTAGATACGCGAATGGACAGCTCTCACAATTTACAATTTTATTCAGAATAATTGTCGACTGGACAATGGACATTCAGCCTCAGATGGGAGAGATCTAATTTTTATTTTTATTTTAGAAAAGTGTAGCGATTTGGCAGTGTAATGCACAGAGAGGACGGGCACAAAATCCTCAATGGATTTTACTTTGATCCTCAAGGATACTTTTTGGCAAATCCAAAAGATTGTCTCAAACATTTTTGCACAATTTTTAAGGATTTGCTATTGATTTCCAATTATTTTCAATGATTTTTCTTTGATTTAGTCTGGTTTTACAGTTTTTACAGAAATTTCAGCTGTTTTTCATCAAAAATCAAAACTGTTTATAAGGTTTTATCACTACAATGCACATGCTTGTAGCAGCTTCAACCGTATAAGTTTTGGTTGTATGTGTGAATCAGCTGAAAAACAGTTGAATCAAATTCATGATTTCAAAAAGGATTTTCTTCGCTTTTCTTTTCTTTTGATTTTCAATATTTTACTTTGATTTTCAAATGATTTTCTCGAAATTTACCGGCATTTTTTGAAGATTTTCAACGAATTTTAGAATTGTCTTTACACAACAGATTTGGTAAGAGCTGAGACAATCTTTGGTAGCAGCTCTTATCACTAAGACCACTAATTTCGGCGCTGAATTAACAGTGTTAATGCTAGGAGCCGTACAATGATATCATTCTGTACCTGTACCATTCTCCAGAAAGCAATTTTTATTAGATAAAAAATTTAATGATAACGATCGTCATCAACGAACTAAAAACTGCAGTTTCTGTGAAGTTTGTGTGTTTATTGACCTCGGCTTCGCCTCGGATCAACAAAATTCACACGAAAACTCTACTTTTCAACTTTTTATCCCTAGTCATGTAAAATACTATTATTTGTTGTAAATACATGTTCGAGTCATTACGTGGAAAACTTACAAAAATGGAAATAATGGAGGCTTGTTATGAATTGGTTTGAATTGTTTTTCAAAACATCGATTGCTCTCTGTGTAGAAATCTGAAATATTTCAACCGACATAACCATGCAAACATCTGCGACATGTGTGATTTAGTATTAAATAATAGTAAAACCTGTCTAAATAAAACCGCAAAGACGAAGTGAAAATGTTGCACACGTACAAAGAACTCAAAAAAATTACCTAATTCGATTAATTGCATTTTTTTTAAAATTTAGGTCGAATTTACTGGGTAAAAATCAATCTGTCTAACCAGGTGTTATGTTGAAGGTGCTTCCTAATACAATTTGCTCCAGGATTGTGAATTCTTCACTTGGACGCAGACTTGTGAGTACAAAGGGACGCAGATTTGTGATTAAAACAATTTTTTAAAGGAAACCTCTCACACGTTAAATAAAAGTCTTTTAGTCCCAGGTACGAAATGTACTATTTCATGTGCGCATTGTGTTTTGCCTTATTTTCTTCATTCAATAGGCCATGTGAAAATTGTGTCTTTTTTCGACGACTGGTCGAATGACATCTCTAGTCAGAAACGTGAAGCTCTTTCTCTCCAGTGGGTAGAAAATAGAACTTTTCTCATTTGAACTGTCACTTTCGAAAATAGCATGGCAAATCGATGTTTTCGTTTCGTGAAAAAAAAACACAAAATGCACACACGAATAACGGTGTGTTATACGTTATTGAGGAATTTCGCGCCGTGTCATTCACAATAACCCACAAAGTGACATTTTCCTTATACAAAATGTGTCATTTTGTCAATTATTGTGAATGACGCGACGCTAAGTTCCTAGCAGCCAGCTGGGAGAAATAGGAAATTTCAACTCGAGTGAAACATGTTATTAGAATTTTCTCCCCTCGGTAAACAAATAACTATTCCCGAAAATAGTTCTTGTTACTAAGTGTAGTTCACACAAATTCACATGAAATTAAGTAGTGGTCAGTGATCAGCTGAGGGATTGCTACATTCAGTGTTAATAAAACTTTAGTTCTAAGCTCTTGATGAGAACTAAATGTCCTATTGGTATCAAATTATTTAAAAAAATTTTAATCATAATAGTGATTCATCATCATTAAATAACATGTAGTCTGTGACAATGGGTAATATTTGAATATTTTAATCAATTTAGATGTACTTTGCTTAAATTCCATCTGCTTGTAATTTATCGAATTATATAATTCGAAATTTGATCAGCTTGAGAAGACCTCTGCACCTTTTTTCTACAAATATTTTCATAAATTTACGTCAACGAAACTGTGCGCAATGCAACTATTGTTTTTCGAATAGTCGGAATTCGCTATTTGTTCAGGTTGTGCTCGATTAAAGACTATAAAAAGGCCTGGGTGTGAACAAGCGAACCACATATTGTAATTGATTAGTAATCGAGCTACATTCACCCAAATTAATATTTGGAGGAAAATTAATTTTGAATTCATTCGATAAGTTACCGTGTAATCCGACGAAATGAATGTGATATGTATTGTGACTCTAGTGATTTTTTTGGCCGGAGTTGAGGTAAAGTTAAGTAGCAAATACCACAATAAAGTTGTCACTTCGACGTGACGTAGCGTAATTTAATCAGAATATTTAAACTAGGACATAATATTGAGAAATGTTTCACTAAATTTGTCAGTGTTTCAACGCTCTAGAGAGTAATGAAATTTGGTTGATCTTCGAACGATTAAAAAACGATCAAAAACAATAGAAGACTCGTATTACAGCAGGTGCTCGTATTTGGTAGTTTTACACTGTTTATACCAACGCAACGGCTTGTGTGTGCTGAATTTTTCACAGACTAGGGGTGGATTTTTGAAAAACCTCTTCAGAAAAGAAATTCTTTTGGTGCTTGTTGAATCCACAAAGTAGATATATCAGCTCTCATGAGACACAGAGAAGTGTAATTAAAACTAAGCTCGATCTGTCCGTTATCAAGAAATATTTCCTTCTCAAATTTCATTTTAAGCATCTGCTAATGTATTTTCTAATGGAAATCCCCAACGGATTTTCTTATGGAAGATTCTCAACGGATTTTCTTATGGAAAAACCTCAACGGATTTTCTTATGGAAACAAAAAGTTTACCCTCCCTACCGTAGAGCGCATACAATAACAAAACTCTCGACACTGTCGTTCCTGATGAGTCCCCCACCCCCAGTGTTCTGTTTCCACATAAAATTCACGGGAATTTTATGGAAGTGAACTAGTGAGTTTTGAGATTAGCTGGACGAGACGGTGTCTCTAGGGATAACGCGACTTAGACGATTTGATTTTGATTGGTTTAACGTAATTTTGACTTAACGTCGACAGAGATTTTGCCTTTTTGCGTTGTTTTCTGATTTAACGAAATACGTCAGACGAATGGCTCGCGATTAGTATAATAGCTTCGCGCTGTGGGATAGTGCCAATGTTAGAAATAGTCCGTTGCGCAATTGTAACGTTAAAAAGCACTTCGCATATGTCAGAGTCACGGATTTTCTTATGGAAAATTCTCAACGGATTTTCTTCTGGAAAATTCTCAACGGATTTTCTTATGGAAAATTCTCAACGCATTTTCTTATGGAAAATTCTCAACGCATTTTCTTAAGTTTCCATTCCACTCAACAAAAAGTACTCCGTGAGAGAGCCTTGAGAGAGCGAGCTGTCAAATAAACAAAGTAAAAATTTAAAAAATTCTATTTTGTCTCTCACACGGAGTACTTTTTTGGTAAGAGGAAACTAAGTATTATGGAAAAACCTCAAAGAATTTTCTTATGGAAAATTTTCACGGATTTTCTTATGGAAAATTCTCAACTGATTTTCTTATGGAAAATTCTCAACGGATTTTCTTATGAAAATTCTCAACGGATTTTCTTATGGAAAATTCTCAACGGATTTTCTTATGGAAAATTCTCAACGGATTTTCTTATGGAAAATTCTCAACGGATTTTCTTATGGAAAATTCTCAACGGATTTTCTTATGGAAAATTCTCAACGGATTTTCTAGGATTCGGAAATGATTTTCTTTTTAATTTCAAAGAAATTTCTAGCATTTTCCAATCATTTTTTTTGTGGATTTTCAATGAATTTTGGATTGTCTTAACGAAGGAATTTCTTTTCCTCTCACATTTTCTGTTCCGTTAAACTAAACGATGAAATCATTTTGCTTATTACAGCTCAGTTATGGTCAACTGCTAGATTGCCTGAATCCCTTAGACACTCATGAAATGACTAATTGTGCGGAACCCAATGGAGGTATGCAAAACAATTCCTCAATATTCCACCGATTGACTACATTAAGTTACTTCTTCTAAATAGCAAACGGCAAACCTATCAGAGCCTGGATGGGACCGTGTTTCGATACACCGACTTGCAAAATTCCCAAATGCTGCGGAATAATTACTGGCCGAGATAGTCTTTTCAGAATCGAATATATAGCGGATATTGATCTTAATAACGGCACCTTTGACGGTAATTTAGGTGCTATAGGAATCGGTAAGGCGGTTAGAGGTTGCGACAAAGAACTGTTGGCCATTGAACTTCCATTGTTCCAAATAACTGTACCACCCTCACTTGCGGGTTATTCGAGAACACTTTGTGAGCAAACTCAGTGTCCTCAAAAGTGCGGTCGTCGTTATGTCATGGACATTCCATTCCGATTTGTAACAACAGTATTGACAACATTAGTAAGAATATTGATCGATTCAATTTATCAGCGACAGATTTTTAATTTAAAATATTTTTAGGGTTTGAAAGCAACTTTTGTAGCTCAAGTCTACAATGAAAGGGGAGAACAGGCTCTTTGCTGGGGTCTATGGGCGGAACTTGTCAATGCGGATTTAGTGGAGAGCTTAACGAAAACTGTGACCAAAATCACGTCAAATCCACTCGGTGCACTACTGAACCCATTCGATACCCTTCAAGCTCCTTTGGTTGGACTCATTGGTCAGAATGAAAAGCCATTCCAATATCCTAAGCCATGTCCTCGTCAACCAATATGCAGAGGGTAACTCTGGTGCATCACTGCATATCGTTTTCAATTTCAAATTTCTATCTACTTGATGATGTCACGCACATTGACTTGTATTTATTGGTTGGAATAAAATGTACATTTGTCGTTTGGATCCATGTTTGAAGCTTTTTATTTTGCTCGAGCCGAAGGAGAGGGATGCAACCACACAAGGTAAATTAGTTCTAAACAATTAGCTACCGGGAAATGAGTTTTAACGCTCATTTTAATGAAGTAATGGCGCATTTCCCAGGGGCTTATCGAAATTACTTGGCATTGGGACAATAGATGATAGAGGACAACAAAATACCGGATTGTAAGATATATTTCTCGCCTTCGGCTCGAAAGACAACGTTCCCACACGCATCAACCACAAAGGTCCATGCAGGACAGTAGTGTACCATTATATGCTAACATTCGGTACGTACTTCCAAGTTATTATTTTGACGAGTGTGAAGCAAAAAATGGAATAGAAAGCCGAGGCATCTGTTGTGAGCCCGGCATTGTAAAATAAACCAGGAAAGAGCACTTGATTTTACTGGGGACCTAAATTATCTAGTAGCCTTATTTTTTGCGAGTAAAATTTTTCAATTTAAATCGGAGTTCATTTCAGTTCATTTTCATACAGTGTATTAGGTCACTTATTTGACATTTCGAAAATGAACCGCTTCTGCCTGGTTTATTATACTCTGCCGTGGTTGTGAGATAGCGAAAATAATGGCATTACCTCTGCACTACCTTCTACCTTGGTGAATACAACCTACGTTAGTAGAAGAAAGTTTGAGAAAAGAAGATTGAAATTCGTTAGAGTCGACAAAGAAAATTATTTAAATAGAAATCTTTCTTCAGTACCACCTTGACCAATGCTGTGGTCTTCTACACAATGCAACCTTCGTCAATTTCATTATCTTACACAAGTTCACACAAACATTGTTCCCACACTAACCTAATCGATATATTCCACTAATGATTGCAGTTATCATTTTCGTATCAGACTCAACATGATCATCGATCTCTTACTTTGAATTTCATTGTCTAAGAGATTGTCACTTTCACAAATGGATTTGCTAATTTGTTTGATCAACCATCGAAAGACAAGCAAAAACTATGCAATTGTTCACAGCCAATTTATAGTGCCTAATGACCATGTCGTTATTAACATAATTTTGCATTTTACCAATACATAAGATTTGATAAGCGATTGAGTTAATTTCTGCGGTATTTTAAGCGTAAGGAAAATTTATTAATTCGAAAATGGTTGATTGCTCTGTCGAATGATCAAACTATATTGCTAGTTGAATCGCAATCGATTTTCTGTTCAACAGTTGCACGTCTTAATTGATAAAATTCAATTAGCAAATGGTAGATTATTGCTTCAATGAAGGTTTTAATAGACCTCTCTGCCTGCATGAGTGGTAATGGTAATAGAAGTCTCTCATACACCTCATTGCGACAATGTTGATTGAAAAATTAGTTCGATTAATAGCTTTCAACCGTCAAACTAACCAAAAGAGAGGTCGAATTCGAAGATATTTTAGCCCATTTGGAATGAAGGGTGCAACGAAATCGAGTAGGAAGATGGTAGGTCGATTTGACCATTTTTTAACAACAACAGTTTGAGCTGAACCTGGATGAACCTCCATGAACCTGTAGCTGAATTATTAGTAAGTGTTAGTAAGAAAGTATTTGGTAACGTTAAAACATTTTCAGGTCAAAATTAGGTAGTGCCCTCATCTGAGCCTCGTGAAAATGATTTTTGACAGTTCTAGAAATTCGTGAATTCGTCAGGTCGACCCGGCCTATTGCGATTCCTAAAGTGAGATAAGACGTTTGAAATTAAATCTTCCTCTTTGTGTGGCCATTGGCGAGGCTTTGGATGTCGATCTCGATATACCGTTCACGACATCGATCATAATCAAGAGAAATTTGACTTTATTGCTTTTGATCATCGATATAATATACTGTAGATAATGAGACAAGAAGTACGAAATTTCGGAAATATAGCACACATACAAGTGCAAAAAATACGAATCACGACACAAAACGAAGAGAAAAAGGAAATTGAGAAATGCAGAGTTTCAATTATTTTCAAATATTTGTATGACATTATTTCGCGCGCTTTCTCAAAACGTAAGTTACGTTACACATACATCCATGTGATCTTTCCGCATTAAGTTGCTTTGACATTACTTATCTACCCTATATTATATCGATGCTTTTGATTAATATGGATTGTCTGCCAGTAATAGCTAACATCACTACAATATTGCTATCGGTATAATTATTCGCTAGCCTCAAATTTTGTAAGCCCGTAGAATGACTACATGTTTCTTAAATGAAGTACCAGATTTTGTGTCAATAAGTTAAAAATGTTTCAAAGAGAAAAAATTCGATAATAATTGGTAACTATGCTTAGCAGTCTGTAAAAAATTGCTTTCCATACTTACTGACATTACAGAAATAATGAAAATGCATTGTCGATTGTCAGGCTGTCATTTGTTACCGATAACAACACGTCGGAAATAATCGATCAGCTCTGAATAATGTGGTCTTTTATAGCAACAAGCATGTTAAAAATAATGAAGGAATAGATTAGAAATTGATCTATTGAAAATGCATATTTAACATATGAAGTAAAAGATCTGATGGTAAAACTGGCTGTTGTATTTGGGCCGTCTGTGGATGTAAATATCAAAGATGCACTGAGCTAACGTAAAATAATCTAATTCGAAAAATTCGATTAAAATTTGTGGTAGAAATATAACTTCTGTTAATCGATTAAAAAGAGCTCAATGATTGATCGGAAATTTTGTTTGTTTCGTAACGGAAAGCCCGACTCGTTTCAACTTAATAAATCATTTCCAAAATAATGCCATACTTCTCATGATGTGCTGATTTCGTGTAAAATTTGCTTATTGAACTTTGGCTAACAATTATTTGCTTAATTAAAGCTACTGACACACACTTTTGAGACGATAAATATGTGTCACAGAGAAAGAGCAACATTTTCCATCTTATCTATCTATATACAATGACTTGTGTGCAATATCTTTCGAATGTTTTTTTTTATTTGTTTTAAATAAAATTGAAATTAAATGACGATTTCAATGAAGGCAAAAAAAAACGTTTTTTAATTTATTTACATTTGAAAATTTGACGTAAATTGCTTGCGATAATGATTCAATTGAATTTTGTTGTGCAGTGCCTCGTGGGGTTACAATTTATAGATATTTATTTGTAATGTATTGTGAAATGTTTACGATTCAAAAGTGAGTGATGTGTTAACGGCAACAACAACAAAAACCAACAATAATAATTATTATTGAAAGAAAAACTCATTATCTTCTGCTGCTGCTGGCCGTTATTATATTATTGTGTGCTTAGCATTATTTTTAGCTGAGTAAATAATTTTCTTATTTTCAAGGGTTTTTCTGTCTCTAGATGTGGGCATTCTCCTCTATAATAGAGCTTTCCTTTGTCCTTTGCTTACCACAATACTAGAAAATATCAATTCTAATTCAATAATCAATTCGCTTCTTTCGCTGATGGGACAAAGAAAAGAAAAATCTGAGGATTCCGGGCCTGTACATCTACAACTACGTTCATACCAGGGAAGGTTTATTGCTGGTTAGATAGATAGATTAGAGTTTTCGGGAGGCTTCTTCAATTGAGAAGCAGGAACCCAGATCAAAGATCCTTTGTTCCCTACTCCCTGATCTTATACTACTTCTATCAAGGAAATTTTCAAGGAAAGTTTTCGATAAGAAGTGGTTAAGGCACTTGCCATCTAATGATGGTTAATCCTCATCTTGGAGGTACCTGAGTTGCAAAATCTGAGATTGATAGAGAGTGGACAATCCCTATCATGATATGTACTCCAGTCTCAGGTGCGAGACCACAAGAACGATCAAGAAGGTAGGGTCGATCTATTCTATTTAGATTATCGTAAAGCCTGCAGTGGTTCGTGATCGCACCAACTACTCGCCTTATTTGTGATCTCATAAGTTTAAGGAGTTCATTGCTGCAGGATTATGACATAGCTTTTCGGAATGTATGGTATGTCGTACATGTTGTTGATGTTCTTGTTGCAGCCATTGTGTAACCAAAGGTCAATTGATGGTTAGGTCCACAAGAACTTAATTAGAAAAAAAAAATTAAATTTGATTCAATTTTCTACGACGCAGTATGTACAGTAAACGACGGACAGCTACTGCCAGTGTCTACTTTACACGACATGTTTTGAATGTTAATTTGTTAACCGGCGTCGACGATAATCGTTGACCTCAGATATTCTCATGTTGCAGCATGTTTTTAAAAACGACGGAACAACAAGGTTTAGTATCAATCTAATCAAAATACTCAGATAAAAAGAAGTAAAAGATTTAGTAATCACTGGTAATTGCGCAGGTGAAAGGCTTACTGTTTGTTAACCCAACAATTCCGACGGTACAATATGGAGAAGATTTCAGCGCTGATTGCTAAATTTGTTGAAAATATCAGCGCTGATTGCTGAATTTGTCGATGAAAATAAGCAATCATTTCTAATTTCATCACTGAAAACAGTGATGATTTTTTAATCCTACCAGATAAAGTCATTGCTAAATTAGTCGATTAAAAAATTTTGAGCCAGGGATGAATCATCAACGAAATGTTTCACTAAATTACATATAATCATTCTGTCGTAAAAATCGCCGATCACTAACAATTTTTACTTAATTTCTCTACTTCTTCTGAATTATGTATAGAAGAGAAAGATCGACATAAAGCTGGAAGAAAGAAATGAGTAATTTCTGAGCCGTAGAAATGTGGGTGTGAGAAATAAATAAACAGAATCAACATCATTTTTAACATGATAACAAATCTAGAAGTAATTAGATCAAATTTCACCTTTTGCAGTGTGCTCCACTACTTCACGATTTCTGATAATTTCCGTTGGACATAGTAGAAAAATTAAAATACTTTATACTTATAAATAAGTGGATAAGTGTTAATAGGTACCTATCAACACTTAGTCACCTGGATAATCTAGAAATAGTGATCGAATAAAATTTTATCTTTTTATATTGTAAAAGTTGTACATTGTAAATTTATATTCTAGACTCATGCTCAAAGTAATTCGATCCGAAATCAAGTACTTGATTATTAAAACATAGAAGAAATCATAGTCTGAAGCTAACTTGTATCTCCATACATTGAACAGACCGAATGTTGTACAAAATGTACATCTGTCTCTTTCGCACTCACACACGGTAATATAATGAATTTGGAACTGTTTGGAAACGATCTACTCATATGTTACCATTGTTAAGTGTAAGCTAATTTTTTTGCATAATTTTTAGAGCGTCGTGTCCGTCGTGTCGTAATAAATACGCACACAAAAATTGACATCGGAGGTGGTTAGATAGCCACACTACATACACAAATAATTCCCATTTAACTTGAGCAGTACAACTTTGTATTTTGACGTTCCAGAATTTTTTATTGCTTCGAACCATAACGAAACACACTCAAAACAATTTATATTACAAATTCGATGTATCTTCTAAATATTCGTGTTCATATAAGTTCGCCTTCGTATGCATTTTTTGCGACCAGTTATCTCCGGTAGTTTGTGCATAATTTATGGTTAAAATATATGTAACATGTAAAGTTATTTTGCCAATTTTTTTCGGATCTTGATCAGTGAACGTTCCAACTATCATCATTTCGATAGATCACAGAAAACATCAAGAAAACACTAAGAACATAACTAAAGTTAGGCAACGAGATGAGCGAAACAGCTGATTGATGAATACTACAATTCTGTAAATAGAACGACTCATTCAAAAAACGTATGTATTTTTTACGAAAGTAACGGTTTTTACAATTCAAATTATATTGATTATTATTATCGAGAAATTCGAGAATTACGGGTAGAAAAGAAAATGGTGAATTAGGCGATTGGTGACGAAAATTATTTAAACTTTAAGACCATGATATGGCGCGAAGCAATCCACGCACAATGCAACCTCACAGGTTGAACAAATGTAATAGCTTCTTACTTGCTCCTTTTTCTCCGCGCAATGTGCACATCTACGTCTCGTCTCCTTCTTCATGGGAAGGTGATCCACATTTATCATTTTCTTCTTTTTTCGAGAAGGTGGTCCTGCTGCTAATTTGCGTTGGTTGCCTTCTTTTTTTCCAATCGCAATTAATTCCTCTGCAAGCGGTATTAAATAATCAATCAGAGGAGTTTTTTTACCTTGACATTTCTTATATAAAATCCACGAATTGCTAACCGCCATTAGCAGCAACCGATAAAAAACTCGCTTCCACCATTTATTCGTTTTACGATCAATCTCATAGTACGTGGAGTACTGATCAGATTTATCGACACCTGCCATAAAACGATTATAATAATTGAAGGCTTCAGGACATTGAAATGTTTTCTTAGTGCCATCTTTTTGAGTCCTTTCAGTAGTGCCTATGACGTGTTCATGGCAATTAGACAATAACATCACCTGAAAATAATCACTGAACTTAAATGTGAGCTTGAATGTTTCACTCAAAGGCACAAGCTTTTTACGGAGGCAAGAACTGGGACATATTAAAAAAATATTGCTACAAAATTGTTGATAAGGAAAAGCCGAGTGAGAAACTACACTATTTACTGGGACAATTGATATTTTGCTACTCCAATAGAAGGAAATAATAAGCCAATAGATGTCCCAATAGACAATGGAAGTAGAGGGGACAGAGTTTGCTCGCATAGTTTCCATTTTTGGAAACACACCATTTCTCGAAAATAATTTTGTTAGTTAGAAAAGGATATTGTCTTCGAGATATAGGTGCTACTCAATTGAAACTTTTAAATCTTTGAATCTTCTCCACGGAAGTATACTAATTCATTGAAAAATGGAAGGAATCATTTTATGAAACATTGCAATTCTTCAAAAAAATCTGAATGCTCCTTCGTATGGATAATTTGATGTATAATGTTATTTTACCTCCTTTGTGTCTTGCCATTTATAGAAAATGATACCATCAGCGTTGCACCGTGCGATTGATTCACCTCGGGCCAATTTCGTAGTGCCAGTCAGAACTGGTAGATTTTTTCTGTTGTTCATGACAGTACCAAGACATGCATAGTCCAGACTTTGCAACAAATTTACTGACGTAAAAAATCTATCAATGACAATGACGACGTTTTCTTCGCGAATCGAACTACAAAGAGTTGTAACCACCTGAATAGAATATGATAGACAATACAGATTTCGTGTTTTACAAGCCTATCGTAAATATACAATACACAATAACAGGATTATTGACAATAATGAGACGTATAAGTGCATTGATTGATTTGACTTATTCGAAATCATTATTGTCGACATGACTACAAATACGTTACTGGTTCGTATTTTGGTTGAAGCTACCGAAAATAACTGAATGTATATACCCGTTCTCCCAAAGTTCCTTCCACAGGTTGTTTTTCTTGGCCTTGATATATATAAAAAGCATAAACATATCCTGTATCAGCATCAGCACGACAATAGCCTTTCATCCCAACTTTCACAGGTTTGATTGGAACGTATTGTTTCATTGATGTTCGCCCCTTAAATTTTACCATAAATTCGTCGATGCTTTGGTGAGTTGCTTCTGAACGGTACCGATTGAAAGTATATATCAAACAACTAATGAGCTCGCTCGTGTAGTACGTTTTCTCTGCTCCTTTTGGTTTCGAAGGATCATTAAAATAGAGTTTCGAATGTAGCAACATGAATCTGTCACGGGAAATTGCATTGGCTATTGTCTCATTTCGTAGCGATTTACTTTTCGACCAGTACATAGCCATATGAGGAACTCGATTGAATGACATTACCAGCAGGACCCCTACAACCACCATAATTTCTTGAGCATCAGTTAGCTGAATTAGCTTTCCTTTTTCCTCGGATAACATTTTAAGTCTTTCGTTGGTACACTCTGCTATCCAAATAAAAAGACTTCTTGGAAATAACTTTAAAAAAATGTCCAAAACTGATGAGTCCTCATCACAATGCAAAATTTGTGGTTCCTGGTATTGTGGAATAGACATTCGCGGGGAAAATGTTGAATGTACACTACTCCATCCTATTCCTATCTGTCTCTGAACATCTTCCTCAGCAGTTTCGTCGTTATCGTCATATTCAGATTCATCTTCATAGTCGATATCATAAGAATCAATGCCGCTTCCGGTATCATCATCAGATGATTCGTCACAGTCAGAGAAACTATCTTGTTCACCAGCAAAATGTCGTTTTCTGTTTCTATGAGTGCAAAATTTCAATAAAAAAGTGAACACATTTTATTCACTTCTTTTCATATTCATATATACCGATTCATATTTTTACGCTCACTGATAATCACTTCTGCGATGGTAAGCAAGGTACCTATTGACGCTTATTCAATTTCTTGAAGCTAAATTTATGAACCAACTTATAACAAGACGGAAAAAATTGCACAACGTCAGACAGATGATAAGTCAATCTAGGAGTTCTTAGATTGAACTTTATGTATTGCAGTACAGACTCCAGTTTACACTATAAATAATTTTTAATGTCTTGGGACAAAATTACTGAATTTTCTCGTAATTTGGACACTCTGCATGAAAAGTTGTATACGCATCAGTTGTGGCTATTTTAGGGCTACAAATCGCAAAATTGCCAAAAATTTACCGTCCACGACAAATACATAAATAACTATTGTATGAAACTGGGACGATAAGCGAAATATGTGCAATTTGGTGAATCACTTCGTGAATTATTTTTTTTATTAAATCAGTTAACAGTTAACAGCAGTCCGTCGTATTTAGCACTGTTCTAGTAATGCGCAGTTTACAAATCAAAGAATATAAAACAACACCGAGAGAACGTGTGCCCTGTGGGCGAGTTGGTTAGTGCGTCTGACCGAAAACTCATAGCTCGCCGGTTCGAATCTCTGTTTTTTTTTTTTTTTTTTTTTTTTTTTTCATTGTAGAAGTGGAGAACAGCACCAACATCAAAGTAACGAAAGCAATAAATGAGTTGTTTATCAAAGGGTTGTAACTGTTGCGACTATTTTTGTACCTAAATTCAAACTCATGCTACCGCTAATAGAACGGATAATTTGGAACACTGCACCAAATTTGATAGCCAAAAAGATAATTGAACACTTTTTATTTATAAAAAAAAATGAATAAGCGTTAATAGGTACCTATTAACACTTATTCACTTTTTTAGTCAACCCAGAGAGAGACTCGACCCGGGGACCTCATGCATGTCGATCTACGACACATGTTCTGAGCCATTCGGCCATGTCAATTATTTGCAACATATAAATTCAACTATTAAAATGAATGGATCTCAGAATGCAATAATAATAATGAATGAATGAGCAGTTCGTTTTTTCCATACATTTGGATTTTTTTTTATTTGTGTCTCACCAAGTACACTAAAAACAAATGTTCTTCAGAAATAACAAACAACATTGAATTCGTTTCTTAGCATCTTTCTAATTTCAACCAACCGATGATCAAAATTTTGACCACTGTCAGTGCGATCGAATGCCAAAATTTGTGTGCAAACTAAACACAGCCAACTTCACAAAGTGGGGTAGTTTTTAAAATATTTTTTAAGATAACAGTTAGATAGAAAATGCTAATACACAGTTTTAGTAACCGAGAAATGTTTATATTTGAAGTTATTTGTAGGAATTTAAATAACTTTCCGTTTTTGTGAGGTTGGCTATGATTATTTCGCTCACAAAATCGTCAAAGTAATCCACTGCACTGTGCCTTACTGTTTCGCAAACCACAGAGATCTATATACTATTCATAGTAACCCGATCACGCAACTTTTATCAAACAAAAAAATATTTGCTCTGTCATTCTACACTTTTCTCACCTTCGTGTAAAAGCCTGAAAACTCCTGAAAACAAAAAAAAAATAATGGAACAACGCAATTGTCAACACAAGAAGATGAAGTACGACTACGAAAAAACTGAGATGGAGTAAGTTTTTCAAGACGTTACGCGGTTATACCGATTATAATTTCGCATCGAATAGTTCGTCTCTAGATGCGTCCTCGGATGAATCATTGTCAGACGAAATAATTGGTAACGACAGTTCCGATTATAATCAGCGGGCAAAGTTCGGAGGCGAATACATGGTGCAAAACATTAAACGCGATGAGCGCCCTACGTTAGGTAATATTGAGTTCTGTAGTAGAAATCTTGAAAAAAATCGCTTACAAATGGAATCATTACTAAAAGGCAAATTTGAGTTGGAAAGTACTGAAGATAGTGACTTCAGCACCAATCATGAAACGATTGAACATTGTAAGCTAACCAGCACCCCGGAGAAATTGCAAGTGCCATCAGGCGTAAAATCTCAAATTGGCAAGATTGAAATGATGTTTGCTTCTTTTGTAAAAAACTCTCAACACGAACTGCAAGTGTTGACCAATTTGATTGAAACTCCGTCCAATTTTGGCGTAGAAAAGCAAACGATGACGACCAGTGAAGTTTTTGGAAATTCGGAAAGCAAGTTAGACTCAGGTTAGAAATTTCTTATCAAAAACTTAGACGCAGGTCACCTTTACCCTTTAAAACTTTTGCAAAACCGAGAAACAGCTCTTTTCCTTTTCTGCGCATTCACAAATGTTTTTTGTGAAAATCCTTGAATGAGTAAAGAATGACTTGCCAGATTTTTATGCCAAATCTTTAATGATTTCAGCAGAAAACGTTACCGTTGCAAATGTTGAAAATGATAAGATTAATAAGAGCGACACAGGATTCGAAGTCGAATGTTCTCAACAGACTATCGTCACTCTTCCTATTCTTTTTGAATATCTGCCAAATGCTGATTTCATGACTAAAAAGAATGTTTTCAATGTCGATCCGAATGCTCTCAATGCCGACGAAATTGTTAATGAAGTGGCGGCTCCAAATGTGGCAAGTGTTTTGAGTATCTCAAAAAAGATAGGCGTGACACCTTTTCACTCATGTAGGAAGGTCCCACTTCAAATGTCGATGAATTTGAGAATGGTGTCCTGAATGCTGAGATTATTTCCGCCGCCGTCGATATCCGTTCAGTTGTCACCGCTGAGGACATGAATGAGCAGCTTAGCCCTATAGATGCTTTTGATGTATCTAAAGACTCAGAACAGCGAATTAAACTACCAATGAGCAGTATCCCTGTCTATAAAGAGAATGAAGTTCTATTGGATAAAGAAGATGTTGAAACGGAAAAAGGTGCAAATATGCCGCATGCGGAAGGCTTGGTGAGTTATTGCCGTAGCCTATTTGCTGTCATATCTTCCAGATTTATAGTATTTTCAGGTAGAACTGGTAATAACATTCTGAAATCAAGCTAAATCATATTAAGTGGTTTAGATGTAGCTATTTTTGCTCAATAGTTCCGATATAAGTACGTCTCCAAGCTTTTGAGATAATTTTTGAACTTTAGGTTGAAGCTTTGCTTCCTCTGACAAATGAATCTGAGCCAAAATATATGAATCGTGCAATCGAAACACTTTTCGATCCAAAATTTTTCGTTGACACTGTTGGTTGGCAGACTGCGGAAAAGCGGATCAACATTAAAGGCAGCTACATTCTTGGATTTTGGAAAAGTACAAAATTGTTTGACGTTCATCCTTTCTTCTCTGATTTACTTAAAACTGACTATGTAGAAAACTTCGAAAATATATTTGGTCCAGATGACAACAATGCAAAATTCATGGGCCATTTTCGACGATACAAAAGCGCTAAAAGAGCAGCGGACAAAGCCTCAGAAAAAAAGAAAAATGCGTCATCCGAAAAAAACTAAATTGTTGGTTTGAATTTTACAGCAGAATAAGTTTGTTCGTCTGTGTATATCTTCTTCAATTTAGTTTTTTGAAACATCCCTACACTGATGTAATTTTTTGTCGTTTAATTTAATAAAAACCTATAATTTCAACGATTTCTTAATTCCGAACCAATTTTGATAACGTTAATAGCTGAATGTTCGAAGCATGATTGGTAAATATAATTAAATCAAATCGCTACAAATGTATCCCTAAATTGCTGTTCCTAATAATATAATAGATATTGACGCGACGTGACGTAGGCGTGTAGGTAGGTTAGCAGAAATCATCGTTGATAAAAATACTTCTACGAAAAGATCACTACCGTTTTACAGTGAAATATTCAATACTTATTTCCTTGCTGATTTCATCGCTAATTTTATCGCATATTTCATCGCTAATTTCATCGCTAATTTCATCGCTAATTTTATCGTTGAGTATTATCGACACTTTTTTATTGATGAAAATCATCGATAAAATTTTCATTGCTAAAATCGTTGATTAGAGTTATGAGCAGGTTCGATTGGGTTAAAGGATGTGAAATGTAAGCATCTCGATAAGAATTGTATTTTCATCCATTGCCTTCTCCTATCTTTCAAACGTTATGGTACCTATGAACTACTATACTATTAGCCTCCAGCGATCGACATAGTTCAGATAAAAATGATTTTGCTCACTTGTCACACGAGCATCGAACATAAGTTCGTTCATCTTATCTAATTGTAGCAACAGATTCGTCTTCATATTTTGATTAGCTTTTATACATCAAGTCATCCCATTTTATGTAATTGTTGTATTATACCTTGGAAGTGTTTTTGACCTACCACTTATCGCATTTACCGAACCGAATCCAATACATAAACGAGCCATCAGAATAGTCGGAGCGTTTGCTGCGACTGAGCCCCGTACAAACCCGTATATCTATTGCGTACGTGACCCTAGTGCGTCTGTCACCCTACTTTGACCGTAAGCCTATTGCGCCGGTTAAAGTAGTTAAAGTAAAGTTATTATGTAATATGTACATCTTACAAATTGCGCATAGCGCAATTACGAAGCCCCGTACGACGTTCCTTTCAAATGAAACAAAAATTTCAAATCGCCCTAAAATTTTATTTTTTTGAAGGGCCTAGTATCGGCCTCAGTCCGAGGACCCAAATTTAAAATTTTTTTCAACTAAATTCTATTCGGCCTTTGATTACCTTCCAAATGAAACAAAAATTACGAAAAACGAATGAAATTTACTCGAGTTCTATGTAAAATACACATAGGGCCCTAGTAGCATTTCACTTCTAAGGCCCTAACTCACGGTCCACTCACCCGATTTTAAAAAACTTTTTTTTCCTAGATTGGTATTGACAATACCTATCATTTGCCGTGTCATTTACATTTCCATCGTTTATTTTGCCATAAATATCACCAAAAGACCTTAAATCACTTAGGTGGCCCTAACTCACGAAGGGCCGACCCGAATATGCCCATCTTCGAACTTAGCCTCACTTTTTCGACTATCTTTCAGGGAAAAAAAAAATTTTGAAATCGGATTTGATTTACTCAAGATATCGACGTGACAGACGGACAGACGGACAGACGGACAGACGGACAGACACAATTTTTATTGCAGATTCGTCATCTATGAACATAGGCAAACACTTTGCCCTTACCGTCTGCTTCGAATTCCATCAATTACACACGGCATCGTAATCCTATAAGCCCCTTTGTACTTCGTACGGGGCTAAAAAATGTTCAACGAGCGAAAAAATGAGTTAACGAAAGATGAAGCGGAATACTTTTTTGGTAGGTTTAGTAGACAATTATGAATGAGCAGCCAAGTCTTGGTAAGACATTGATTTCATTGTAATTCTTTAAAAGCGCCGTGTATTTCACCGTACAAAAAAAAATCGAGCAAATCAACAAATTATGTCTGAGTGGCGAAAATTCGCTTGTAATCCACTCAAATATGTTGAGGAACTCATTTCTGTTACTATGAGAACAGACTGTTTTGACTAAAAATTTAAAAAAACGATGGGAAAGAAGAAGTAAAATGATGAGAAATCGTCGGTAAATTAGTTCAACTTGTGATTTAGAAGAAATCATCGGTAAAATAGTTCAAATTTTCAGTAATTTTGTTTAAATCGTCGGTTAATCAGTTAAGACTGTCGATAAATTAGTTCAATCATCGGTTAAACAGTTCAAATTGTCGATAAATTAGTTCAAACTGTCGGGAAACTAATTCAAATCATCGGTAAAATCGATCCAACAATGAGCAAAGTAGAAAAAGTAGGTAAGACATGATAATGGGCAATGATGGATTGCTGCGTAAATAACAGAAACTGAAAATGTGCCACATTGCGTAAGGCTTAGTATCCAACTTTACGTAAAGCATAATTAAAACCAACTACTAGCTTTCAGACTGCCACAGCAGTAAAATTCCATGACACGTCTATGTGCTAACATTTCAAAATCGTTTCATTATTCAATTAAAAAAGCCTCTGTCTCACTTATTCGTCGACAATTAATTTTATTTACTTATCGCATTGCTATTAATATGCCACTTAATAATTATGTATCGAACAACGTCATGCAATTAAATGCATTTTATTGAGAACGAGTCATAGATCGCCACAGCAAGTTTCGCAATATTATCGAAAAATGAGCAAAATCTAGTTGTTTCTAAAAAAATTACCAAAGACGCAGCCAACGCATGCAATATAAAGTTGAAAAAAATAAATGGTCCGCGATACTTTGATGACTTTTGCATTGGACAACAAGACGTTGAAGAAGACGTAAATAAGTAAAGAACAAAGCCAAATGTGTCCAAATTACAATAATTTTCATAAAATGTGCCTAAATGAAAAATTTACGCAGTAGATGTGGAAATTATCGATTCGAGACGTACGAAAAATTTGGCCGAGTCGTCGTCTTATGACTGGTATGGACAGGAGTCTTGGCCTGGCTCACAAAGATATGTTTTCTCAAAAATACGGAATTACATCCGCACAAGTCATGTCAGAGAGTAGAAGCAGTACTGCCAGTGGCAGTTCCCATCGATAATGTTCAGAAAAAATCACCACGTGATTATATTCATCTGAGTTAGCAAACCTTTCGACGGTGGGGTTGAATAGAATTTAATTGACATTTGAATACACTTTTGGGTTCCACAGGTTCCACAACGTTTTCTGGTTTTCAACCGCAGCACCATTTGGTTCCATGGATTCCATGGAACCTAAAGCATACAGAAAGATTGGTATAGTTTCGCTTTCTCCATTGGTACTAGTACCATTGCTATCAGACTATCAAAAACTACCGATTATAACTCCAATCAGATCTCTAGCACTCTCTCTAGCCTTGGGTGCCATTGGATCATTGAAACCAAATGATGCAGTTGAAAATTAAAATAGAAAGTTTGTGGAACCTTGTTAAGAACTGATCCAAAATGCATTCAAATGTCAATAAAATTCCATTCAACCGCACCGTGTTACACAGATAGCAAGCAAATATAACCAACATTTGTGACTCGATTTTTGAGACATTTGTAAAAGTGAACAATAAAGAATCTTTGCAGATTCGAGTAGGTCAACGATCTTACATCGTTATTTTTCATTTACCTTTCAAATAACCCAAAATCAAAGAGCAATACACTTCAATTTATATATCAAGTTGTTCGCACACACACTCACGCCAACTATATGAGATTCATCTCGATAACAATTTGTATCGGAAAATGTTGCTCAGGTATCCAAAACCATTGCATAAATGTAACATTATACACACGAGTATCGAGTGTGTATGTTTCTCGTGTAATTGCAATTATGCAGAAAATATTTGCTTTGCATTGCGTAACACAAAATGTGCAGAGTTCTTCTTAACCGTACCGCTTCGGAAAAGTAAAAGTGCAATTGTTTACAATAATTCTGTTGCACTTTCCGAATGAGGCGAGAAACGAGTATTAGTTTTGCAACCAGAAACGTATATTATATCGAATTCATGAAGCAGATATAACAGGTCGGACTGACGTATATAATGAAATGTTGAATCGAGAATTTTTGCTTAATGATTGCGCGATTGTAACCCATATAAATGAGACTGTCGAAATTCTTGTTTTTGGTTTTCAATCAATTTTTCATTTGGCTGTAACTTGATTAAATTTTAAATGTCTTTAAGGAGTGCTGCACTTTGGAACCTATCAATTTTGGTTCCGTTATTTTTAAAAGAAATAAAATTAAGAACGTAATCAGATAAAAGATCGACATGTTGTTGAAAGTGACCGTGTATACCGCTAGTCTGTGGCATTTTTTATCAAAAGTGAATCAACTGAATCATCAAAAAGTACAGCAACATTGTATTCCACGAATTCGCAACATTTTATTTAAAAAAAAGCCACAAGTTTCGATGCACCCGTGTTACACGATAATCAGAGCTACAATTTTTTATTATCAGCAACCAACAATGTTTTGAAAACAAAGAAAATGATTTGATGCAATCACCTTTTTTGTATCTAAGTCGCTTCTTATCGGAAATTAATTGTTTGCTGATAAATGAGAGTTCAGTATTTCTAATTGATTAAATTTAAAGACTTTTGAATTTGTGGTCTTAACTTAGCGGCTTTGAAAATGGGAAAATGTGTTCGATTTTGCAATCTATTGAGGTGTTGACTCAGCGCAATATTTTTGTATAACGCAAAGCCGTTGATTCGTTTCGAACAAAGGAAAACTGCATTAATTGGTGTCAATAGGTCGACAACTTTTTTATGGGCCTAGGGAAGCTAGTAATTGTGTAGGTTGCGTGTGTGAAGGCTAGGTATACAGCTACACACTTGACGATAAGACAGTTACCGAAGCAAGTTCATCAAAAGACACACAAGTGGGTTTACGAGTAACACAAAAAAGTTGTCTCCGAATTAATGAATTACGTACGTAACACCATCAAATGTATTCGGGCTTATAGCCTACCCCATGCGAAAATATTCTTCTCGCAATAAATCATTTTCGTAGAAGGCAAACTATGATGGCAAACTAACTCTCGCATGAGGCAGACAATAAAATGGACTTTTCACACACGACGAGGAAGAGGTAAGTATTGTCAGATTTGTAGCCTGTTCCAGTTCGTGATGAAACAATTGTTGTCCGTAGAGTAAACTGTTCGAAAACTTCATACAGAGTGTTCCAGAGCGAACAGTAATCACACTTTTTGAGCAGTTAGCGCGCTTTTCGAACACGCAACGGTAAACTCTATGAAAACAATTTGTTCCCACTGCCTCAACTATTCGAAAATTGTGCCAACTGTTCGAACTGGAATACCCCATTATTCCTTTCGATCTATTTTACTACATTTTTTAGCATGCATTTTACCACAATATGATAACATTTATTAATCAGAGCTTGTTGTTTATTTTTGTCGTTAGTATCGATAACAGATGAGTAGAATTGTTCACTGATTTATTGTAAATCAAATTGTTCACGTTCAATAACATGAAGGATGTGCTTGAACTAAAATTAAATGGAAATTGAAGTTTCGCTTTTGTCTATTTATCGACTTTGACGAATTTTAGCAGTCTTTGGTTTTTGTTTTGGATTAAGGAATTGATTGAGATCAGTAACTATATCAGTCCTTACTCCCAACCAACGTTTTGTTGCAATGGTAACTAATGTGTGGATCTTCGGAAAGTCCGTTGACGTAATGGCGCCCGTTATTAACTGTAAATGTTTCGAAAATGTCGATTTTTCCACAGACTACTGAACGCAAGGTCGATGCCGTAAGGAAAAATAAAGGGATCAGAAACTATATCAACCTATTAAGTCAGAAGAACATTGAAAATTCACTTGAAAATGTACTAGATCAAAGGTCAGTTCATATTTTTACTGGAATCTGACCTTTGGTCTGCTTCATTTTTAAGTGACGTCAACTTCTGACGTCAAAGTTTGATAGAGTTTTTTTCACAGTTACATTTTCAGACAAATTTGAAATTCAAACAGAACGACAACGTTACAACGAACAACGACTGTTCCATGAAACCAATACTCTCCAAGGCTTTATATACTTTGGTAAGGTCACGCAGATCGCTATTTTATTAGATACGCGGGAACACACCTTTTCCATACAAACAAATTCACCAAAATTGAATTTGTTTGGCGTGGTGAATTTTTTGTATGAAACGTGGTGTGTAACCCGCGTATCAGCATCTGCGTGACATCCCTAAAGTATGAAGCCTTGATACTCTCTAGGTAGGATACTCTCCAGCATCGTAACTGTCTCTTTACGTGTATGCGAAAGCAGGCTAGGGTGTACATCACTTCAAAAGGATGTGTTCAAATTTCATCCAATCCCACTGCATTTTCACATTCAATTGCATTGCTTTTATCCTTCGCGCGAGGCGTTAATTTACTTCGACTTTTCGCTATAATGATGAGGATCGGAACATTTTCCAGCCTTCCAATTCATTCAATTTTCTTATGACTTCTTTTCTTAACAAAACACACAAAGGGAAGATGATACATCCGCGAATGTATGTTGTGTAAATAAAAACACTTTTAACATTTCAATATAAATTCAACATACCTGTGTGCTTATATAGGTCCGGTCAATGAGTTCACTGTTCTGCTTTATTTGTCTTTTATTCCAACGACAAAAAGTCAATATTTGTACCGATGACACTTTAAGTACTTCTTCACCTCTTAAAACTTCAAATTATTCATCAAAACAAAATAAAAAACGGAGAATATTTCCGCTTCAATTAATCAATTCGAAAAAAAAATTCTCACTCTCAAGTCACATTATACGATCACTCTGTGTGTTAACGGAACGATTCACTTTCATCGAATTAATTTTTTGGTTTTTTTGTTTTTATAAAAGAATTAATTTTGATTGTTGCCGTCGTTTTATTTGCATTTATTTAACTACGCCGAGAGTTCATTCATTGATTTAATTTATTTTTTTATTTTGTCGTTTTAAATTGCTTATAACGATTCTATTGCACTGACACTTTGCACCGATTTATTAACAACTATAATATCATCATTGAGCACTTTGTCTAAAAACACGTCTGAGTATCGAGTTATGTCCGTACAGAATAAACCAAAACGTCCAGGAATTGATAAAAAAAATTCAGTCCGTACAACCGAGCGGCTGATTAACGATTAAAAGTTTTTCTTTTCAAATTGCCCACAGAGCTTATAATGTCGACGATATACATTATAGTATAGCAGCGCAGCGCCTATGTGTACGATGTAAATATATAATATGCGAAGAAAAAAAGAGCACCCAACTCACAGTCAAACTTAATTTTTAACTTGGCTTGTTCATAAAAAGAAAGATAAACTTTTTTTAGCTTTTCAATTCAATATATACACAAACACACAGCCACACATGCTGCAAGTTTGTGCTACAATTATTCATTTTTTTATTTACAGCGGCACACTGGGCTGGAGCGTGATCTGTACAGTGATTTTGTGTGTGCGTGCTAGATGTTTGTTTGTGGCTTTTGATTGTTGTTTTTATTGATGACAATTTATATTTGTTCAAAAATGAAGTTCAGTTTTTATTATGGATGTTATGGATGCTGCTGAGCTGATACATAAATGTTTGTTTATGCTGATTGTCTCCACTGATGTTGTCACACAATTTTTGTTATTATTATTTGGTGGGCCTTAAATAGGCGTTATCAATCATTTCAGTAACTATTATGACAGTATACCAAGTACATACTGTATGGAGTGTGCATTTAACGGAATCTTTTCAATTCTGTTTTCTTTTCGATAATAGATACCGGTTGGATATCCTCATGTATGAATTGAGTCATTGAGTGATTTCGTCATCAGTTATCATCGATAGAAACAACAGCTCGGCTGAAATTGATATTATAGAGAGCAAAGTGCAGGGCTTTGTACGGATATGGATAAGAAATCCGATAGACTATTGATGATAGAGTTACCGTACATGAAAGAATAAATAGTCGGCATATATTTAAGAACCAATGTAAGAGAAATTTTCGGACTGTTCAGATTTCTAAGAAATATGATTATCTAAAATAAGGGGCTGTTTACATATGACGTCACGCTATTTTACGGAATTTTCGACACCCTCCTCCCCCTCGTCACACAAAAAGGGTCAAATTTAACCCAAATTTGTTAGAACCGTCACGTTTTGCTGTACCCCCTCCAATCATTCGAGTGTGACGTCATATGTGAACAGCCCCTAAGCCTTCCTCTGGAGCTCGCGATTTGATTGAAAGTTGTTAGAAGGAGGGGGTTAAAAATGACAGATCCAAGTAGATTACATGACCTGGAAGGAAAACGAAACAGCCGTCTCATTATTGACTTCAGTTTTACCAAAGTAATATCACCAATACAGACATGAAAACTGAACAAAAATTGTCTGGTTGCGTAAATAAATGTTAAAATTTCAGAATTTTTCTCCTTAGGCCATTGGTATGCAACTCGCAAAATTGCTGAAAATCTACCGTCCACAACAGATACGTAAATAACTATTACTCTAGCTACTACATAGCGATGCGAAATTTTTCTTTCGTTCTCCTGTCACATTGGACAGAAAAACAATAGTCATTCATGCAACGAGGGAAAAAAGTTGAAAATTGCATTTCGATGGTGTTGTTTGCAGCCGTGATTCACAATGATACAGAAAATGGCACGAGAGTCCTCATTATCAGCGAGGACCACCACCCGAGAAAATGCAATTTACCAATGAAAGTATACAGGTATGGTCTATTGTCAAAATTTGTATGGAGCGGAGAAAATAGCGATTTCATATAAAGAAACTCACCTCTCCATGAAAATCATTGAAAGGTGAGTTTGTTTTTCCCGATGTCAACCTAACGTTTTTCACACAAAGGTTTCCGAAGTTTTAGCGGAGGAGAGAAAATTCCGTTGTGAAAATTCTTAATTAGCTATCCTTCACGTTAGTGGAGTTACTTTAGTTGTCAATTTTTTTGAATGTAAAATCATCAGCAAAGATGTGTTCGTTCCCGGGTGCGTATCTAATAAAATGGTAATTTGCATGACCTCCCCAAAGTTTAAATCCTTGTGCACTCTGCTCTACGTAGCAGTAGATCCAAATATAAAGGGGAATCATTCTAACACATGAGACGTGTGCTTCACAGGGCCGGGTTAACACAATGGGTTAGGAGATACTCAGACCACTCTGTCGCTTTAAAAGAGAAATGGAATGCTATGACACACATCAATCTCATGACCTTGTAAACGTCAAACACGATCTCAGCTGTCGACATGTCGAAAGAAGTTTTTTGTAGGAGATAGCGCTAGTCTCTCTTCGCAGAGATTTCCTGGTGAAATTTACAACAAACGCACCAATTCATACTTCAAAATTACGAGAGTCCAAGGTTCAGCAAACGCTCTTGTTACAAGAGTCTTGTATTTGAGTCTCTTTCCTTTTCCTTTTCATACAATGTCAAAAAAAAATTAGATGCACCCTGGTGCAATTTATAGATATTTGACCTTTGTCTACACAATTAATTTTATTGTGGTGGAATTAAATTATAAATTTATTGACGCGTTTATTTAACCACACTCAAACGTACAAATATTAACAGTTAATGGATTTGTGCATATACGTAATCGAGTTGAACAAATGATAAAAATAGTACATTACTTGGCATGGAGCAAATGATGGAAATGGTGCTTCTTCTATGAATTATCGGTAAACACACAAGAAGTACCATTTCCATCATTTGCCCCATTGCCAAGTAAGGTATTTTACGTGTTACGGCATGTTTTATTTTCATTTACATTGCCTAATCACGTAAAGCATTGTACTTACGAGGTTCCAAGTTGTGTATTTGATAAGTGGGGTGTTACACGTTACAGCCCGACCCGAAGGGGAGTAATATACTATTATTGAAAAACTTGAGGTGAAGTCTTGGCTCCATGTAGTAAAGTTAACTTTACCTCACGTTTTTGAATAAAAATAATCAATTACTTCAACAAAATGTGTAAAGGAACTCAATAGCCAGGGACAAATTCCCTTTATTGTTTGTGATAATAATATTTTCATTGAATATTTTCATTGAATTTTCTCAATGTTCGTTTAAATATTACACGGAATAACTATAAAAAGTTGCACCTTTTTTTAATGAAAGTAACACCTTTGTTTATTGTAATATTTGCTCCGAAATGTCTTCTCATCTGTTATCAGCAAAGAGAAACAAGCGTTGAGCTCTGACCTGGGTTTTCTTATATTATAATGAAATATTTGTGATGATAACTTCGTAACTTCTTCGTATCCGCGTCCATCCGCGAAAAATGGCGACCGTTGTTTTGTGTCAAAAAGTGTTAGCTCAGAGTAAAGGTAATAAATGTTTGTGGTGGTGTAATCTACTACGAGAAAACACAATAGTTCACTAAAATTGGTACATCCTCACAAACATTTATCATTATTACTCAAACGCAACACTTCTTGACGCAAAACGATACTCCCACTATATCCAGAAAGGACACACGGATACGAAGTTATCATTGAAAATATATTATTTTTTTGCACAAAAAGCTACAATTTAGCACTGTGTCGATTCGTCTAAATGAAATATTTTGTTTGGTAGCACTATAGGAAATATTCGAAACAGTTACATTTGTAGCCAAAAGTTCACTCAAACTTCATAATTCGGGTAGTTGTAGTGTGTTTGACTTAAATACGGTGAATTTGTGTGCACAAATCTCCAACAACAGTTTATTGACTTTTATCAATACTCTCTCGGTGTGTTTGGGACTAAACCTACCTTGCCCGTTTCTCTTCTATATACTCATTGAAGAGTATAACCTGAAGTGAATCATAACTCGCCGATCCATGAAGCAATTGTTTTCTTCTCGAATTTATTACCTCTTAATACATTCATTCCTGAACCCAATACCACATCTGTATATAGAAATACAGTTAAAACAATGCTCTGACAATACATCTCGCAATGAGAATGGACTTTTTTACCTGTCGTCTTAAGAAAGACGCACAGGGGTTTAGAGGGTCTACGGATTATCTGTGTAAGAAAAGAAATTTCGTCCATTGATCCACCGTTCACTCAGAGTCTCAGCGTCAGTTTTTTACCATATTCAAGACTTCAACCGAGCTAAATAGAACAATAAAAAAAACGACATAAGGGCCATATTCTAAGTCCAAGTACAGTAAAATCCGCGTAAAAACGCAAGAGCGAAATAAACAAATACGGAAAGTCGTCCGACTCTCGTTTATCCCTAGAGTACCTAGAGACAGCGTGTCGTTCCGCTAAATTCAAAAACTTTTGAGTTCATCTTTACAATTCCCATGAAATGTAAAGTGAAGAGAAACACATTGGGGAACTCATCAGGGACGACAATGTGTGGTAGTTTTTCAATTTATATGCGTTCTACGGTAAGGTGGATAACTGTCAATCAAAGGAAAACGCACGACTAGAAAAACACAAGGTCAGTAAACATAACAATAGTCACCAATCGTTTACGAACCATTACTCAACATTTTATTGAAAAACTATAAAACTATAAAATATAATAAAGAATAAGGATCTGACCTTTACCATACATCCACTCGTTCATACATCATCCGGTACCTCATTCATTTCATATCACTTTCACCTCAACTCTAACAACAAGAAAACAAAAACATTCACACTGAAACAAAAGAAAAAGAAACAAATGACACTAGCAGCACACTCAATACTCTCTCTAGCAAACAAACTCTCAGTTGTCTATGTCAAATTCACACCTTATTTCTTGTATTTTACAAACACTATTCTACATTTTGACTGACTACGCTGTAATCTACAAGTAAATTCCAAAGGCTACTTGATTCTTTCACCACCTTAATAAAAGTAGTTTGTTTGCTAGAAAGAGTATTGATTTTATGAAGTATTAACATGACACTCCTTATCAACCTGACACTCCTTATCAACCTGACACTCCTTATATACTTGACGCTCCTTATTACACTGTTACTCCTTTCTTTATCACACTTACATCTTATCACAGAAAACGCGGACGTCCTTTAAGGGCCCTTTTGTCCCTTTTTTCAATCAAATACATCAACGGATCAAACAAGAGTTGATTATTTATTTACCAAGGGAAGAAAATTGGAAATTCCAACAAAAGCGAAAGAGGACCACAATTCGGCCGAGTTGGAATTTCCTATTTCTCCCTAAGGTGAACACATAATTTTTCATCCGTCTTGCCATGAATAACAGTTTTTATCCTTTAAAACAAACACATCAATTTTCAAAACACTTGCAAAGAGACAACCTCTTGTTCATCCTATGAGAAAAGAAACGGTTGGAAAATAAAAAATTTCTTAACTGAATTGTCAACAGAGGACAAAACGCCATGTGGAGTAAGAAAATAAGGTTATGCATTCATGCCGCACGGGGCACGGATGAAATAGTACATTGCTGTCTTGCTGGGTATTTCGAGCCGAAGATCATCCCACCCACCTCAACAAAAAGTGTCCAGCAAGACAGTACAGTCTTGTAACCAGAAACTGCGAAAAACCCGTTTTGAGCAAGACAGTAATGACGCATTTTCTGGCCGCAAGTACATTTTAGTACATTCTGTCATGGAATTAATGCTGTCACTGCTGAACCAACTTCATAATGGTGACATTTGTTCTGTAATAACAAATGTGAAGTTGGTTCACATAATGAAGTACAATGAAAAAAATGTGGCACCTCTACAGGCCAACCCACTTGTCCCATAAGGACAGCAAGACATCATCGTTTATTGTCGCTATCGTCACAAGCAGAACATAACGACTGGCATATCCAAATACGTCGAAAGGGTTAATGTTCTGGTACAAAATCGGAATTATGTACGATGAACGCAACTGCATATAACTCTTCATCCAAGTAAAGTGTAACGTCACTACATCTGTTAGTTTTGTTTGGTTTGGCACAATCATAATCTGTACGTCTCCCGTCACCAAAACAAAGTGTAACCTGATTTTGCCTCGACAATAGAGCAACTTTTCGGCACTCACAATACATGGCGTCAATTCTGGATATACTGGACTCGTCAGTCTCGCCAGTTTATCTGTTAAACCACGATGTTGGTCAAAACATCAGCGATGCGTTATACGCCAACTGGAACTCAGACTTATCAGAGGAAATAGCACGGCTCGAATTACCTTCACTAGTTGTCCCAAACTTGAGTGCCCTAAAATGCAACAACTATAACTCAGTCACCAAAACAAAGTGTAATCTGATTCTGCCTCGATAATCGAGCCACTTTTCAGCATCGGTACAATACTCACAATACATGGCGTCAATTCTAGATTTGTCGGACGAATTTGGTGGGGTAGCAGAGCTGAACTGTCCTGAACACGAAGCTTTCCCAAATATTGCATTTAATAATGGAGAGGAGAATATGGGTAGCGACCTGTACTATATACTGGACTCGTCAGTCTCGCCAGTTACTCTGTTTAACCACGATGCTGGTCAAAACATCAGCGATGCGTTATACGCCAACTGGAATTCAGACATATCAGAGGAAATAGCACGGCTCGAATTACCTTCACTAGTTGTCCCAAACGTGAGTGCCCTAAAATACAGCAACTACAACTCAGTCTCGTCCAGCAGCAATATCAATCGAATGCCTCCCGTTAAGCCTTCACATTGTCGCCTAGATCGGAACGCAAAGAATAGCGTTAATGAATCGAATGCTTCCAGGTTAGGACATATAGTTTGTGTTGGCAATCTGATCACAGTCATAATTTCAGGGTATTTTCAGATCCATTGCGCACACTCCCAAAGTGCAGCATTTTGAATCATATATCGTTGTTGCTCTCGAGAATATTCAGAGGGAAGGAGTATTCCTACATAGAAGTACTATGACGCCTGTGGACAGCACTGAGCAATCAGAAGATGCATCGCATTTGGATAAATGTCAGGTAATTGCAACGGATCTTATCTTGTAGCGAGTTGGGAAATCAGATGAGATGAACGAACCTATATATCGTGGCGTATCTTTAATCTCTTTGCGCACCACTGCTATGCAACCAATTTGTGGAAATCACAAATCTGCATGTTATTTTTGTGAATATTCATTATGCCATCTCTAGCAATCTAACCACAATAAATTTTATAAAGGTGTTTGATTGTACAAACAAAGGAATAAGGTGATATTTTGAAAGCATCAAAACAAAGTTTGTTTGCTAGAGAGGGTATTGGAATTTCACACAAAAATAATAACAAAATTCGTTGTCGATGACTGTCTGTAGACCGTTCGTGCGAAATGAAGTCAACAAATTAAATGAAGAAAAACGAAAAGATGACTCATCGGAATGCATCGTCCTTTATATAGTTTATGATCCAATGAATCCTAATATATTTTTGCTATTTCTACAATTCTAGCAAATTTTATCCATTTACCGTCGAATGCACCGCCAAACCGTTTCGATCGATCCAAGCCATTTATTGTCTAACAAAATGTGACGTATTGACAGAGGCACTGAGGGCAAATATAATCTTAGCGCCAGTTTTCCTATTTGAACTTCGTTTATAATTGAGATAGTAGTCAGGGGAGCCGACCTGTATTTATGAGTATAGTGGTGCCCACGACAAACATTTGATTCATAGTACTGTAAAAATACTAGTGTTCAGTATCAATGAACTTTCGAACGGTGATGCCTGAGCCTTGCTTGTCATTAGAAGTCGGCGCCTCTGATAGTACTAAAGAACATTATCGAAAAGAATGATTTAACATCGACCATGATGTGCTAAAATATTTTTTTAGTTTTATAAGAGAAGAAGAAGAAAAATAATTGCGAGCGAAGCGAGCTAAAATATTTATTTGTAACAAAGGCAAAGCATCCCTTTTAGAACTTTTTATTGAACGCAATGTGGAAAGAAAATAACGAAAATTTAAACAAACATCCAAAAAGTTGTAAATTTCAAGAAATAGGGTAGAAATGAAATTTGATAATTCGAAGTGTGAAATATAGTCCTTGCCTTCGGCTCGAGCTACAAACTTCCACTCGTCTCAATAACAAGCCAGTAATGTATTAAAAACTCAATGCTAGATACGCAAAAGTTTCTTTTATATAAATGAACAACGCCGCAGGCAGGCTTTTAAAAATTTTACTTAGAAAAAAATTAACATTTTCTCATTAGACAAGATATGCCATTGAATAACTGAATTCAGCGCCAAATTTGTCCAGTGTCATGGGCAAGGTAAATATAGGTAAATATAGTATATATACCTTGGTCATGGGCACGGTACGTAATTGCACTTGGGTTGATCCGGCACTGCGTAAAGGCCAAATTCAGTAGAATCGAGCGATGCGCCCTTGCATTACAAAAAAGGAAAAATTCACTAGGATCGAACCAAACGACCAGACGGTACATTTCGAAAGATGATAAATTCGCAAGGATTGAAGAAAAAGCAAAATAGCATCTAATCAAATTAAATTGTTTTAGTGTGTTTGCTACCCTATATTATGTCGATGGTATACTGGATTACCCAGGTGAACTTTCATCTCACTGACGATACTCTTCGTTTCGATTCTTTAATTTAAAGTTTGCTCCTGTCTTTTTGCCGTGACCTGTGATGAACATAAAAATGGCTCTTTGGAATGTCTTCGACACTTTCATTCTAACGCCTTTCATTTTCGTTTCTCAGGGTCAATTAATTGGGAAAAACATCAAAGTCCCCCTTGAAAGTTTCGCAATTGGTCGTCCTAAACGTAAGTTCTTCTTCTTCTTCCGCTTAACTTTGTTTTGCAAAAATTTAAGTCGACTTAAGAGTCAATTCGCCAATTTTTCGACCACTTGGAAAACAATCTATCCCCGATATTATTGAGTTATAGCTCATTCGATTCGTCGTTCAATTCTAGCGATTGTTTCAAAAATTGAAAATTTGGCTGACGAATCGACGAATTGACTCTCAATCACTGTTGTTCTCATTTCAAAGAAAAGAAAACCCACATCTGTACAGAGTGCAACAAGCATTTTGATAGGGCGGATCATCTGACCAGACATTTAAGGATCCACTTTGGTAAGTAGTAAGCTCGTGGCTTTCTTTTTGCTACGTGGGGAATTTCTGTGATCAAATTTTGAATTTCAATTTACTAGGCGAAAAACGATTTGAATGTGCAGAATGCGGTGTTGATTTCTCGAAGCAAAGCTTATTGACCCTTCATGAAAGAATTCATTTTGGTAAGTGAAAACAAAGTTCAATTCGGAGATACTCAACCCGAGATAAAGCTCAAATTAAAATAAAAAGATTTTAGGGCACAAGCCGTTCAAATGTTCGGTTTGTGGTGCTGTGTTCCAATATAAACGTGTTCCAATCGAAAAACACTGTGACAAACTGAGATTTCAAAATTTTGTTTCTTTTGGTTGTTAAAGTCAAAGTTTACGAAACTTTTTCGTTCAGATTCTAGGTCGTTCACGTGTGACATCTGCAAGAAATCATTTCGGCGTGCGGAATGTTTGAGGGATCACAGGAATATTCACACTGGTTTGTTTGCCGACTCTGAGAGTGGAGACCTGGAATTAAACTGAAATTTTGATTGCAGGCGCAAAGCCGTACAACTGCAAGCTGTGCAATAAAACGTTTGCCCGACGTTCTACGTTATCCGTTCATCGTAAATCTCACAAAATGTGCTAATTTTTGATATTTCTTTTATATTGGAGCGAGGAGCGACGACGGTGGCGTACTTGCCGTGTACATTGACAAAAAAAAAACGTTTTTAATCTGTGTGGAAAGAAAATCCTTTGTGTTACTGTTTTGTATGATTGTAATTAAATTCTGAATAAATGTCTCGTGTTCGAGGTGTTTGTCTGTACAAAAAACGTTTCGATCGACCAATGCGGCCTTGACCGCTTGATATTGAGTAATTACGAACAGGTACGTTTTTAAGTTTTTCCATGAATTTTACACTAGTAAAAGTGTCGCTCTCTTAATCGAGCATGAAAACTTGTTTGTATCTTTTCGCCCAATGTCAAGTTAATTTACTTTCGAGTCAATACCAAACTATACATTTTCGAACAATATCTGCGCTTTCAGCGATGATTGTTATGAAACGCTTTCTTCATTACAAACCCAACCGACTTTTTATAATCAAGTCGAACATAGAATAGCTATTTTGCTAACTAGTTAGAAAATGGGGATGTTTTGCCCTAGACCCTAGAACTGCAGTGAATTCTGACGATTTTTCTGGTTCCTTTCTGAATTCTGTAGATGGTTAAGGTAACAGCAGGCCAGTTAATAAGAAGAAACCAGAAAGGAACCACTAAAATTGTCACATTTCCCCGCAGTTCTGAAGTTGTAGGGTAGGGAAGACAGTGGACCATGAAGACGTGACTTATTTTTCTAAAGTTCGTTCTTTCTTAGCGTACGTACTATTTGAATTCCCCTATTTTCCAAGAATATTTTTGACGAGACGCGACCAATTCTTTTAATCTTTTCTGTTTTTACACAGATAAAAATATGGGATTACAATTTTTAGCTCTGAGGGTATTACTTTCAAAAAGCAATTGGGGATTAGACTTTTAATCTTCACTAGAAATTGAAAAATTTAATTTCTTCAGGGATTAAAAGTAGGACTAACAATAATATTGGGGATTGAACGAGAATTTTCCGTCTATAATTTGATTGTCTTGAAATCACACTTTTGTGTTAATTTGGTTAGAACACACGATTTACGTACAAGAAGATATGTGAGAAAATTTAATTGAAACATTTAGTTTGGCCTTAAAATGTTTCAATGGGACCCGATGCTTTATTCTTCCTTGCGATACCATTATTAAATCATTAAATCAATGTAGACACTACAAAGATAGTATAGATAGACATACAAATTGAAGGAAATTGCACTTTTAGCCGTGAACTATTCCACATTACTATGGGAAAACAGACATTTTTGAATTTAAATGGTTAAATACTTTAAAAAAATGGTAAGAAAAGTACAGAAGAATATAAAAATAAAAATCATGAAAAAATATTGAGGTTTGAAGAGACACGATCTTGCCATCTGGCAATTTGCATTTCAATCCCAATTTTAATCCCACGAGGAATTATTTTCATTGAAACAACGGCTCACAATAAGTCACGTTAGGATTAAGAACAAATTGCAGCAGTGGTAAGATCGTAGACTGAAATGCAGTAGGGACCGGGTTCAAATCTCGTCAGGTTAATAAAAAAAAATAATTTCTGTTTAATAAAAACATTTCTCATTCCAGATTCACAAAAAAGCTTCTTCTCATATCAAACGTTTAGATTAAACCTATAACATCTCCATATCCAAAAAAATCCTTTTATTTATTTTATTTTTCCTAAAAGTAGGAGGGATTAGAATATTTTTTCATTGTAATGTTTGATCGGATTAACATGAGATTTTCATTTTCATAGTAAACAAGCGTCAAACGTCAGGGCCTAAAAGATTAAAATTTAATTCCTCTAAGGATTACTTATTTGGGGATAACTTCAAGTAATCCCTGAGGGAATTAAATTTAAATTCTAAAAAATATTCGGTCGCGTACTGTTAATCCCAAAAGGATTTAGATCTAGGTCCATATTTTTATCTGTTCCAAGTAACTGTAAAGACGAATTTTGACTGGCCGAACGAACACGATTTCATCCACAGAGATCGGTTTTCATATAAATATTGATGAGGTTATGTCTCTATGGATGAAATCTGACAAATTGTATGGCCTTGGAACAGACATATGTTAGGCTGACCACAATGTGGCCGATAAAATTGTTTTGCCGCGGGTTGGCGTGGGGTAATCTGGCACACGGTGGCAAAACAATGCATTTTCATACCTAGGACCCAAAAGTGCGACTTCGTCGCACTTTTTCTCCGTCCAACAGGAAAAATACTATTCGTACCAAGGACTAAAAGTCTTTTTTAGCGTATTCGATTCCAGACGTCGCCTTCGGCTCTGTCTGGAAACTTCTCACACGCTAAAAAAGACTTTTAGTCCTAGGTACGGAATGTACTGTTTTCAACTACGTAAAATGTGAACTCGCACACGATTTTTCGATACCAGCATTAAACTTGCGCGCTTAGAGTAATTATAATAACTCTTAGCTTGCGCGTATGAGTTCAAATTTTACGTAGTTCAAGAGAGCGTTCTTTTGCTCGTTGTGCCAGATTCCCCGATGCCTAGTTTTTTCTGTTGGCTATTTTGTATTCAATTTTCGGTATAAGGAAGGTTAGACGAAGAGTGTTTTTATTAAAAAGTCCAATATTCCCTTCACGCTTCTAACATTAATAGATGAAATGCTCTCTATCTCTCTATCTTTCTTTCTCACGTTATACATGAAAAGGGGACAGCACCGCTTATGTTCGCTATCGCTATCGCCACAAGCAGAGCATGACATATCCGATTGGCATATCCAAATATGTTGAAAGGGTTAACGTTCTGGTACAAAAACGGAATTATGTACGATAACTCGTCATCCAATCAAAGGGTAATGTCAACCCATTGTTAGTCTTATTTGGTTTGACACAATCATAATCTGTAAGTCTTCAGTCACCAAAACAAAATTCAACCTGATTCTGACCATCCTGACCAACTCACAACACATTGTGTCAATTCTAAAATTATCGGACAAATTTCGTGGAAATTTGGTAGCAGAACTGAACTATCCTGAACACGAAGCTTACATAAGTACTGCATTTAATAATACAGATTCGAATATGGATAACGGCCTATTGGGTGCACCAGACTCGTTAGCCTCACCAGCCTTTCCATACTTTCCTTCCCACTATGTTGATGAAAACTTCAGCGGTTTAAGATACCCCAACTGGGACTCGAACATAAATAATATCAGTTATCCCTATCGTGGACACAGTATGCAAGTAGAACAAACAGCGCTGCGTGGAACAACTTCACAAGGTGTTCCGAACTGGAGTGACTTAAGATACAACAACTATACCTCAGGCTCGGCGAGCAGTAATATTAGGGGGAACGTTGATGGAGATTTTTTGCGAGCAGAACAAGCAGCACCGGGCGCAATAACTCCACAATTTGGCCAAAATTTGCACGGTCTACTGTACAACAACTATCTCTCAGGCTTGCCTAGCATCAATAGGGGGAACGTTGATGGAGATGTTTTGCAAGCAGAACAAGTAGCACCGGGCGCAATAACTCCACAATTTGGCCAAAATTTGCACGGTCTACTGTACAACAACTATCTCTCAGGCTTGCCTAGCATCAATAGGGGGAACGTTGATGGAGATGTTTTGCAAGCAGAACAAGTAGCACCGGGCCCAATAACTCCACAATTTGGCCAAAATTTGCACGGTCTACTGTACAACAGCTATCTCTCAGGCTTGCCTAGCATCAATATGAGGGGGAACGTTGATGGAAATGTTTTGCGAGCAGAACAAGCAGCACCGGGCGCAATAACTCCACAATTTGGCCAAAATTTGCACGGTCTACTGTACAACAACTATCTCTCAGGCTTGCCTAGCATCCATATGAGGGGGAACGTTGATGGAGATTTTTTGCGAGCAGAACAAGCAGCACCGGGCCCAATAACTCCACAATTTGGCCAAAATTTGCACGGTCTACTGTACAACAACTATCTCTCAGGCTTGCCTAGCATCAATATTAGGGGGAACGTTAATGGAGATGTTTTGCGAGCAGAACAAGCCGCACCGGGCCCAATAACTCCACAATTTGGCCAAAATTTGGACGGTTTACGGTACAACAACTATCACTCAGGCATGTCGAGCAGCAATATCAATCGAATGCCTCCTGTTTCGACTTTACATGTTCGTCTAGATCGGAACGCAAAGAATAGCGTTAATGAATCGAATGCTTCCAGGTTAGGACAATCTGTTGGCAATCTGTTCACAGTCATAATTCCAGGTTCATTTCAGATTCGACACGCACACTCCCAAAGTGCAGCATTATGAATCACATGCCAACGTTGTTCTCAAGAATCTTCAGATGGAAGAAGTATTGTCACACGGGAGAACTACGACGCCTGTGGAGAGTGTACCCGACGATGCATCACGATTCGATAAATGTCAGGTAATTGCAACGGATCTTCTTTTATGGAATGCTGGACATATTGTTGAAAATTTTTTCCGTCTGTGATTTCCTATGTGGGTGGATTTGCATCTGTACTGGTTACACTCCTCGTTAAATTTAAATTTTTATTTAAAGTTTGGGGGGATTCTTTTGAAAAACAGCCTACCGAAATCGGACGCATTTTCTATTGGAATTTTTTATATGTGCCCAGAAAGGACTTTGTCCGTAGAAGCCAAAACCACTTTCAAAAACATAGCTAACGCCGACCCGTACGAAACACCTATTCGTATCAAAAGCCTTTAATGTGAAACTCTTCATTTCTCTTACTTCATTTTCTTCTCTGCTGAAAAACTATTCTCCCTTTAAAATCACTTACATTATCCACTCTTTGCCTTGTTATCATATACAACTAAATTGCCGGAGGCAATATAGACAGCCCCGTACGAAGACAAATTTCATAAATTCCTATTTAAACAGCTATATACCGCTATATTTACCTATATTTCACTGTAAATAAACATTTCACAGAGGAATATGCTATTATATAGCTCTATATGCCTGTATATAGCTCAATATAGCTGTATATAGGTATATATAGATGTCCGTATATGGAATCCCTGAAACCCCACACACATAACAAATTATTTCCATGTTAACAGAAACTCTCTAAGTATCATTTTTCCCAAGATATTTCTATTTTACTAAAATCCAATATGGCCGCCGGCAGCCATTTTGTTAGGAGACCGGAAATAGTACCGACGCTTTACATTCGTTAATACCTTTCAAACAAAAAAAATTCATGAAATTCGGTCAAAATTTACTCGAGATATTGTCAAAAAACACCACGTTCACTGTACTTCCGAGTAGCCAGATAAGAGCTCACTCCAAGAGACCTAGCTCACGCTCCGGAGAACATAATTTCATAAAAAAAATTTTCCCTGATTGGTACGGTCAATACCTATCTAATAAAGCTAAAACAGACGAAATATGTTCAAATGTGGCCGACCTACAAGCAAAAACTGCTTGCCGCCCTGTGCCTGTTCCACACCAAGGGGTCTAACTCACGAGTCGGTCATCCGATTTCCATAAACTTTTTTTTTGTCGATCGGTATTGTAAATACCTTTTATTTGACGTATCACTTACAAGTTCGGGAGGGGTCGATCCAAAATCACTCATCTTCGAACTTAGCCTGTCTTTTGACATTACCAAACGGGAAAAAAAAGAATTTTCAAAATCGGATGCGTTTTACTCAAGTTATCGTGCAGACAGACGGACAGACGGACATTTTTTTTTTCGCGGATTTGGCATCTCTAGACAACCACAATAGGTTTCCCCTTACTCAGGGAGTCCAATTCGACGTGTTACAAACGTATGCGTAAACCCATAAGACCCCAGTACTTCGTACGGGTCTAAAAATTCTTCGAAGCTTGTGCGGCTGGTGAAAGGTGAGCAAGAACCGAAAAATTGCAATTTTCTTACAAAAATTTCTCCAGTTACACGTGCCGTACAGCGTCGTGTGGGGTGTCGTTAGAAAGGTAATCACATGTACTATTGAGCCGAATAGGGACTTGATGGTTTTAAAATTCATCCACAGTGAGACATAAGCAGTTGAAGTTTTCAACCGAAGACTTACACTGTTCTTACAGAAATTTCTGGAGGTACACAAAACGTACATGGTCGTGTGTGGTATCATTTGAAAGGTAATTGTATGTGCTTTTGGGCCAAATAGGAAAATGTGGTTTGGATTCATGCGATGAAATAGAAGTTGAAATGTTTAAGTGACCATATTTTATCGCATATGCATCCAAACCCCATAAATCCCTATTTGGTCTAAAAGCACATAAAATTGCAATTTTTCGGTTTTTGCTCACCTTTCACCAGTCACAAAAGCTTCGAAGAATTTTCTTGAAAGTTGTTTTGACCTAAGAGTAATTATACCTAGAGAGGAAATTTCGAACAAAATTACGTATAATATGTGGTCCCAACATGAAATACGAAATGTTTATTGGTATGTGTGTCTGCCCTCTTATATAAGAGGGAAAATTGGACTATCAAAAGCGAAAAAACGTCAACGTATACATGTATTGGTGTAAAATTATACGAAATGTGTATCTTATACAAACTGATGTTGGGACCACATTTCGTCGTACATATTTCCTCTCTAGGTATAATTACTCTAAGGTTTTGGCTTCTAGGGTCGAAGTCCTTTCTAGGTACATATAAAAAATTTGTTTTGCATATCGAAATAGCTTGCTGGACGTGTCCCCGACACTTTTATTCTTAGAAAACCTTCCGGAGTTTTGCATGTTTTTAATTTTCGTTTTTACTTCCAGGTTCAATTAATTAGGGGAAAGAGCGAAGACCCTCTTAAAAATGTCGCAGACGGTCGTCGTAAACGTAAGTTCTACTTCTTCCGCTAACTTGTTTTGCTAGAATGCAAGTCAATTAAGTCGACTGTTTTTCTCATTTAAAAGAAAAGAAAATCTACCAATGTACAGAGTGTAAGAAGGTATTTCACTGGAAGATTCGTCTGACCAGACATTTAAAGATCCACGATTGTAAGTAAAACTCGTAGAAAGGGGTAATGATCCAGGTAATGAATTTCTGTGATAAACTTCTACTTTCAATTTGCTAGGCGAAAGTCGATATAAGTGTGCACAATGTGGTGTAGGTTTCAAACTAAAATCCTATTTGACCGTTCATGAAAGGATTCATTTTGGTAAGAGAAAACAAAGAGCAGTTATTTAAATAGATAATCAAAAAGGGAATTTGATAAGTAGTAGCGGTATCAAATCTTGGGTTTTCAGCAATTATTATCCTAAAAAAAAAATTGTTTTTGATATCTTACTACATCCGAAAACAGACCGAAATTTGCAATGGGTTTTTATCTACAGTGCGCTGCCTTTTCTCACTTCTACCGAGAAATATGACCGTGCTAAGCGCCATAAAAGTGAAAGTTTGAGGTAAACAAGTTAAACAATTGTAACTGATAATTGTTGAGTTTGTCCTCGACATATCCTTGGAGGTGCGTGATAACATTAAACGTAGAAAACGTATGCATTTTTGCTTGCTTTCTGGCGACTAGCTACTGTTGTATGTACAAACCCGATTTTCTTTTAAAAACATAGCTAACGCCGACCCGTACGAAACACCTATTCGTATCAAAAGCCTTTAATGTGAAACTCTTCATTTCTTTTACTTCATTTTCTTCTCTGCTGAAAAACTATTCTCCCTTTAAAATCACTTACATTATCCACTCTTCGCCTTGTTATCATATACAACTAAATTGCCGGAGGCAATATAGACAGCCCCGTACGAAGACAAATTTCATAAATTCCTATTTAAACAGCTATATTTACCTATATTTCACTATCAATAAACATTCCACAAATGCATATGCTATTATATAGCTCTATATGCCTGTATATAGCTCAATATAGCTGTATATAGGTATATATAGATGTCCGTATATGGAATCCCTGAAACCCCACACACATAACATGTTAACAGAAACTCTCTAAGTATCATTTTTCCCAAGATATTTCTATTTTACTAAAATCCAATATGGCCGCCGGCAGCCATTTTGTTAGGAGACCGGAAATAGTACCGACGCTCTACATTCGTTAATACCTTTCAAACAAAAAAAAAATCATGAAATTCGGTCAGAATTTACTCGAGATATTGTCAAAATACACCACGTTCACTGTACTTCCGAGTAGCCAGATAAGAGCTCACTCCAAGAGACCTAGCTCACGCTCCGGAGAACATAATTTCATAAAAAAAAATTTCCCTGATTGGTACGGTCAATACCTATCTAATAAAGCTAAAACAGACGAAATATGTTCAAATGTGGCCGACCTACAAGCAAAAACTGCTTGCCGCCCTGTGCCTGTTCCACACCAAGGGGTCTAACTCACGAGTCGGTCATCCGATTTCCATAAACTTTTTTTTTGTCGATCGGTATTGTAAATACCTTTTATTTGACGTATCACTTACAAGTTTAACGTTTAAATGTCCGGAGATATCTTCGAAAAACCGTAAAGCACTTATTGGGCCACAGCTCGGGAGGGGTCGATCCAAAATCACTCATCTTCGAACTTAGCCTGTCTTTTGACATTACCAAACGGGAAAAAAAAGAATTTTCAAAATCGGATGCGTTTTACTCAAGTTATCGTGCAGACAGACGGACGGACATTTTTTTTTCTTCGCGGATTTGGCATCTCTAGACAACCACAATAGGTTTCCCCTTACTCAGGGAGTCCAATTCGACGTGTTACAAACGTATGCGTAAACCTATAAGACCCCAGTACTTCGTACGGGTCTAAAAACTGTTTTCCACTAGTTTTTCAAGCATATCTGTGGATGTTTTCGCTCAAAAATGGTTTGCGATATATTAAATGAAAGGTACGAGACGAAACAAAATATTTAATTTAAAAAAAAGCGAGAAAGCAATCAAAACTGCATATTTTTCTACTTTTACTGTTTTCCCGCACCTTCCTTTACATTAGGGTCGGTCGATTTTTGAATATTTTCCATCCGAGCTTCTGGACCTAGCTGATCCGACTCAGCGAAGTCTAAAGAAAATTTTAAGACCAAAAAAAATATTTTCAAAAATGTTCTGTGCTTTGCAGAAGACGATTTTTTGAAAATCTTCTAGTTTTTCGAGGTATCGACACTCTAAAGGCTTTCTTGTCTATGCCAAAAAGTGAATTGTTGGTAAAACGGTCTTAGTATAAAGTACAGGGTCTACTCTAATAAACAAACCCAAAAGACACATCCTTTTTGTGACGCAAATACTTTTTCCGGGTAAAAACGTTTCGCAGGTTTCCGATATTTTTATTTGTGAGAGGTTTCTTCTGCAGATTTTTCCACAAAATGAGTTTAAACTTTGTCGCACAATAGCTTATTTCAAAGATACGTTGATAGGGAACCAAGAAGTAAAAAGATTTGGAGAAAAGTTTTAAATGCGGTCGAGTGATCGCCATGAGAGTGACTAAAAATTAGCCATTTTCGACATACATGGAAAAGTGATCTTCCTTAAACAATTAATAAATCATGTTTTTCACGAATGAGCGTACAACATTGAGTGGGTACTCAAATGAAAGCTAAAAGATCAAAGTTTTTTTTTCTACAAAAAAATTTCCAGAATTTTCCGATTTCCTTGCAGTTTTTCCAACTTTTCTTAAAAACGAAGTTTTAAATTTGAGGTTAAAGTTGAATATTTTTTTAATTTGTTCGCAACAATATTTTTTCTTCGTTTAGCATCCCATTACCAAACGTTTTACAAACAAACAGTATTTTGATTATCCGCAATTGAAGCACTTATCGTAAATTTTCATCAAAAATTGGTACCCTTTTTGTATGGCAAATTTTTTTCGTCACTTTTTTTTTATTTAGGTGTGATAGCTGTTGGGTTGGCTCAGAGTGCCTCAAAAACGAAAGAAAATAAGTTTTTAGATTTTCAAAAATGATTCCGGTCTCGAATTAGGCTAAAATTTTGACATTTTCAGCAAAATCGACTCAGACTCCGTAAGATTACCCCTATCACACTGCTACGAATCTCAGCTTTCAAACGATACCAAACACTCCATATTCAATTTTAAAATATAGCTACCGCCGACCCGTACGAAACACCTATTCGTATCAAAAGCCTTTACTGTGAAACTCTTCATTTCTTTTACTTCATTCTCTACTGAAAAGCTATTCGCCCTTTAAAATCACTTACATTATCTTTCTTTGCCTTGTTAGCATATACAAAAAAATTGCCGGAGGCAATATAGACAGCCCCGTACGAAGTCAACTTTCATAAATTCCTATTTAAACAGCTATATACCGATATATTTACCTATATTTTCATATAAATAAACATTTCACAGATGAATATGCTATTATATAGCTCTATATGCCTGTATATAGCTCAATATAGGTGAATATAGATATATATATATAGATGTCCATATATGGAATGCCTGAAACACCACACACACATAACAAATTATTTCCATGCTAACAGAAACTCTCTAAGTACCATTTTTCCCAAGATATATCACTTTTATTAAAATCCCATATGGCCACCGGCAGCCATTTTGTTAGGAGCCCGGAAATTTTACCGACGCTTTACATTCGTTAATACCTTTCAAACAAAAAAAAATTCATGAAATTCGGTCAAAATTTACTCGAGATATTGACAAAATACTCCACGTTCACTGTACGGCCGAGTAGCCGGATAAGAGCTCACTCCAAGAGACCTAGCTCACGCTCCGGAGAACATAATTTCATAAACTTTTTTTTTCCCTGATTGGTACGGTCAATACCTATCTAATAAAGCTAAAACAGACGAAATATGTTCAAATGTGGCCGATCTACAAGCAAAAACTGCTTGCCGCGCTGTGCCTGTTTCACACCAAGGGGTCTAACTCACGAGTCGGTCATCCGATTTCCAAAAATACCTTTTATTTGACGTATCACTTGCAAGTGTAACGTTTGAATGTCCGGAGATATCTTCGAAAATCCGTAAAGCACTTATTGGGCCACAGCTCGGGAGGGGTCGATCCAAAATCACTCATCTTCGAACTTAGCCTGTCTTTTGACATTACCAAACGGGAAAAAAAAGAATTTTCAAAATCGGATGCGTTTTACTCAAGTTATCGTGCAGACAGACAGACGGACATTTTTTTTCACTGATTTGGCATCTCTAGACAACCACAGTAGGTTTCCCCTTACTCAGGGAGTCCAATTCGACGTGTTACAAACGTATGTGTAAACCTATAAGACCCCAGTACTTCGTACGGGTCTAAAAACTATGACTTAGCATGTGAAATATGTGGTAGGACCCCATTTCTTGCAAATTTTGAAATATGTTAGAGCTGACTAAGAAATGCAAAATAAACTTACCTATTAATAAAATTGTTGTATTGCTTGGTCAGTAATTCAACATTGACAAAGTGTTGTATTGCTTTGACTTGACCAAAATTGTTGAAAAAATTTCTTTTATTCAACGAAGGGCGAACGAAACGTCCGCATTATGATTGTAAACGGTAAAACGTTTCTTCACGAATCGTAAACGGTAACACGTTTCGTTCGCCCTTCGTTGAATAAAAGAAATTTTTTCAACAATTTTGGTCAAGTCAAAGCAATACAACACTTTGTCAAAAACTTACCTAAAAGGGGATGAATGGACAATTTCGATTGAAGGTCTTTCACAATATGCATATATGTCACTAAAGAAGTTGTAAACTGGTTTATTTTGCATTTTTTAGTCAGCTCTCACATATTTCAAAATTTGCAAGAAATGGGGTCCCACCACAATAATTCAGTTTGAAGGGCTGAAAGGGGAGGGAAGTATGGAGGGGATTTTTGGGCTACCCTTCCAAAACCTCATTTTTTTACATCCCAAACAATATCCAATCACTGGTTTGTCTCTACCCGATCTGTAAATGTTCGGACTTTTTTTTGGTCCTTATTAACTACACTACCCCACCTTTTGGGTGGGTCAGGTCCCTTGACTGACTTAATTTATCACTAAAAAAAATTTATAGATCAGAAATATTATTCCCATTTTGGGACTTTATTCAACACACAACCTGAATTAAATCTTTGTAGTAAGACTAATACCACCGAACCATCTAGGAATTTCTACCAATTTTCCCTTTAAGCGAATTGTGACAGAATTGACTATCGAGACGAAGAGACTGGTTTCAACATGAGTAGGGGAGGTTAGTACAGAACTGACACCTTCATCGGTTGATTCCGATAACTTTCTCACAAAACAATTTTTGTTCAATTTTTTGTTACGATTTTTTCTATACTCGTGCATGTATATCGAATTTTGTAACTGACTAGTTTTGGGGGGTCGGCGAAATATGTTCAGTCACGTTCGTAGACTTTAGTAGCTTTGCAACATTGCTCATACCACCCACCGGAAAGTCACTTAAATCTGCTTAAATTGCATTTGAAACCAGTTTCTGTATAATAGCGCATGGATTTAGTTCACAAAATGTTATACTAGAGGGCGACGTTTACGTACATTCATTTCAGTATAAACGGCAACTGTTCGAAGAAATGGTTGGAATATCAAAATTATCTTGAGGTAATTTCGTTTACCAGGTCATCGATTCCATTTTCGTAGATATAATATCAGAAAACCTTTTGCTGGGTATTAATTTCAAATTTCGGTGAGGCAGGATATAAAAAATCTTTTTTCGATGCCGAAAACAGAGTTCAATTCCGAGATACATACACCGCGATAAACTTAATATTTCAAAAATTTGGTTCTTAGGTCCGTTCAAATGTTCGACTTGTAATGCTGTGTTCAAATATAAAACTCATCTAGCTCGTCATGAATTGAATCATACTGGTAAGTGAAAATGAAGAAGGAAGAATGTATTGTTGCTAAAAGAGAGTGCTAAATTGAATATTCAAAAGGGTGCTCGGCACCTTCTGTTTCTTCTGGATGTTAAAGCCGATAGATTGTTTGATTTGTCCAGTTTGTTTCTTCATTTTTTATCGATTCACAACTACAGTAAATCTTGACTCATCCATTTCCGAGTCCATATCCTGTCTGAAAATTTTTAATTTTTTACGAAGCTTCTTTCTCTTTCAGATGAACAATTATTCCCGTGTGACATCTGCAAGAAAGTATTTCGGCGTTATGTATTTTTGGTGGATCACAAGAATCTTCACACAGGTTTGTTTATCGACTCCGAAAATGGAGACCTCGAAATAAACTGAAATTTTGGTTGCAGGTGAAAGGCCTTACGAGTGCAACGTATGCAATAAAACGTTTGCCATACGTATCGCGTTAACCAATCATCGTAAGGTACACGAAGAGTAGGAAAGGAGCCGATATCCGATTTTTGCTAATTTCTAAGATTTCTCGTATTGGAGCAACGACGACGGCGGAAAAAAGAAACATTTTTAGTCTATGGAAAGAAAATCCTTTTATTTGTGTTGTCGATGGATTAGTTTTGTATGAGTGTGATTAAATTTTGAATTAAATGTCTCCTGCTCGAGGTGTTTGTCTGTACAAAAAACGTTTTGACATTGGGTCGATGCGGCCTTAACCGTGTGAAATTGAGTTTCACACCAAATCTTTGCGAAAGCGGTCGGATCAGGTACCCTTTGAAGTTTTTCCATGCAAAAGTATCTAGGTGTCTCCAACCCGTTTGCGAGCTCTGTGTTGAATTGAGCGTGAAAACTCACCATGATAGGGCATTTTGGATGATCTTAGATCATTGATCTACCCTGAAAGCTACAAAAGCGCTATCCTTATTTTAATAGCTGAATAACGTTTGTTTTCTTGTAAGTAGAGATCTTTATCTATCTGGTTATCCATGAACTTTAAAAATATGCTGTGAAGTATGTGCGTTGAAGCCTTCACGTATACGTGCATATGTACGAAATAAACTTAAGAAAAAAATACGTCCGATTTTGGTGTGGGCAGTTTTTCCGAAGAACCCCGCACTGAACAAAAATGATTGAAAATCTTAACTGTAACGGGTAACCAACGCGCTTCAAGCATTATCGATACTCTAAAAAAAAGGGTACTGAACCTTGACAGAGACAGTGTATGACACAGTCGATTTTGACGAGGACCTAAATTCATAAGTAGCCCTTTGATTTTGGTGCAAAACGCTTACTATCCAAATGCAAGAAACGAATACGTAAACGATTATAATAGGATTTAAATTCCTCCTTTGAACGTATTTTCGTCGTCTGCTCCTGCCTGTTTGAAAATATAGTTCTTTCTGCAGCCGACCACTTTGATCACTATTGCTTGAAGTGTGCGTTGAGGTAACTGTTTCCAGGTGAGATTTTCGATTTTTTTTTTGTCATAAGAAATCTGGAAAATAAGCAAAAACCAACGATAAAGCTCGCAAAGCTTGTAAGTCAATTTTCGGAAACTTTTGAAATTTAATGTATGGGCAGAAGCACAGCACTGCTACTAGCACGAACATAGAAAATATTCGGAGGTTGATGAAATCACAGTAGGCACTGCGTATATGTTATACAGATGATGACTTGTTTTCGTTGTATGAGTTAAAACATACAATACAAACAATCACTAAAGCCTCCAAATTTGACACTTGTCAATTCAGTGTTCATGCTAGTAGCAGAGCTGTGGCAGAAGTAACTATCCGAAATTGGTATACTTACGAACCAGAGAAATGATAACAGCCGCCTCACCAGCGCAGCTCCATCTGTCATCATTTCTATGTTACGAACTTTACTCGAAAAAATCAACTACAAAATAATTTGCATAAGAGACTTAACTAACAAATAATTTGGATATGTGACTTAGCTATGGAAAACTTTAGTAAATAATTTTCAAAAAAGACTTAGCTATGAAAAATCAACTACAAATAATTTGAATAATTTGCATAAGAGACTTAAGTCCCTTGCAAATTAGGGCATCATTGTCTTACGTACGTCGTACGTATCGATTTTCTTCTGTTCTAAATGTCAGATTTCAAGGCCATATTGTGTATAAGGCCAGTTTAAAACGGTTAAGTATGGGCACTGTCAATGGTTGAAATGCAATATTTTCAGCATTACTTAAAATGCAACGTCTTCAGTATTGTTTGCCGCTTCTTCCGTATTGCCGATTGGAGGCAGCTATGGTTCAAATGCAACACAATTCAAATTTCATTGACAGGAAAGACGAGCTGAAAATTGTCAAAACTCATCACTCGAAACTTGTGCGGTCAGTTTCTCTATCGAACATATATTTTACACAAAAACAAAATCAAAATTTTGTGATTGCGTCGGTGTTTGCTCAAAACTCAAAGTTCAATTTAAGAATATTTTATTGATAAGCGAAAAATGGAATCTTTATCAACAATTTACGATGATTGAAAAATATGTGGTATGCCTTGTGATGAGTTCATTAACAAAGAAAACAAACAGAAAATCTAACTCGACTGCCACTTTGCATTTCTTCAGAAAAAAAATTAAATATTTGCAATATCAGCAACGACCTAAATTAGTCTTATTACACGGCTTTTGAAGGTGAGTAATGCTGTTGCTATTATACAATCTGATGAAATTAGCTCTACTAAAACGGTCGTTATGGAAATAATAACCGCATGTGAAACGGATATGTTATCTAGTGCTAACGATATTGCGACGACTGACATCTGTTTCTGAGCTAATCAGTTATTTTGGTTACTTTACTAGTCTCATTTATTTGAGAGGTAGGCAAGAAACACCGAAATACGCGGTTTTTAGTAGACAATATATAAGATACGCATACCCGTATGTTCTGAATGAATTAATAAAATGCAAGGTTGCGATCGCTAACGATTTTTATTAGCGACGCTAACGCTAATTTCGAAAAATGTTAGCGTCGCTAAACTTATTCGCTAACAGAAAAAAGTTAGCGCGCTAGTAGCGGCCGCTAATAGCGATCGCTAATGTTTCGCTAAAAGATCTAGTGAATAAAACGATTTTTTAATAATAAATTTTTTAACACTTTTAATCATGCTGAACATGACGAAATCTAAATAAAATTTTTAAATATTGTTTTTGATGAACTTTGATTGATGAAAATTTATTAGATTTTATGATTACGAAGCTGCAAAGCTCCCATTTCTCAATTAACAGATATCGGCTCTCTAATTTCGAAAAACTGGAAAGTCTTTCAGAAGGGACACTACTGAGATTAACAGTATTGTATTCAAAGAATAGCTGACCAATTTCAGGATGACTTTTCAAAAAACTGTCATCTGACATGCAGAAGGTCATCTACATTGCAAATCGATAATTTTTGAATCCACAAAATCTTGTATTTCCAAAGTATCTTGAAATGTCTTTAAATAATGTCTGAGCAATGTTTTTCTTTAGCCAGCAACCACTTGTCAAATAGAATAAAACTGGTCCGAAAAGAATTGCCTTTGTTCACAATGTAGACAAAAGTTCGACAGTAATGTTCCGAAAATAAATGTTAAAGATTCTCTTTTTACGGGAGTTTCAAAAGATTGTGCGTAATAGCTATTTGCATCCTAGGGATGAATAATTCTAAAAACAAGCTTTCATGTGAATTTTGGTAATCCAAAGAATTGTGAATTGAAATTGGTCTACTCAAGCAAAACACGACAACCATTTTATGACAACTCATTGACATCTACAACAGTCAAGAAACTGCCATGCCAAAAATACGTCAGTTTCTCCGTTGCTTTCAACGGAATTTTAAAGTAGGTTTCATAACTTGATTTTTCAACACTTCACTTCTAGTTATGCAAATAACAATTTTAATAATTAATTTGTTCAACACCTAGAAAGTTCTATTATTCATTAGCGAAGTGATTAGCGATCAGCGAAAATAATTTCGCTAATGTCATTCTAGCGAGCGCTAACGCTAGTAGCGACAAATTTTCAAAATCAGCGTCGCTATTAGCGGCGCTAGTAGCGACGCTAATGCAACCTTGATAAAATGTTTTAAAAAAAGATACTCATATTAGGACTCCTAAATTTAAGGAGTAAAACATCGCTGAACCTTCAACACTTTGTTTGTTCAGAAAATTGATTTGAATTTGAGTAAAAGAAGGCATGATACGCCTGGTTTCTAAACACGGTTTTTCAGTAATAATAGAGCGTATCGGTCATATTTGAACGACGGTTATTATCACGACAGAGTAAAGTTAACCAGGCAGGAGTGCTGATTTGACTAGGGACTAGTTTCGAAAAATCGCTCCTGCCTGGTTTATTTTACTCTGCCGTGTTATTATGTTGTAGTCATTGTTAACAAAATTCGTAGAAATTTCTGTTTATCAATATTCTCTTTTCTTCCCCTGCATTTATAAAGATACATTTTTGTTTCTATACTTTTGTACGGTGGATACATTTGTTCCTATGTGAAGATTATCATGCTCAGGGTACCAATGGAAGTAAAAGAAATACACAATTAACCTGTTGCAAACGGCAAGGGTGTAAGCATATTAGTATCGCGTCTATTACTTCAATCGATCAGTTCTTAGTTAGTTGATTTCAAATCTTGTACTTCAATTTTTTAACTTGTATTTTACTATATAACGGACCATATAGATTGTGGATCTGAGCACTATTTCACAGGACTCTCGATGATTGACGCTGTCGGCAAGTCGGTCACTTCTGTCACTTTATCGAACAATATTTTCATGGACAATGTGATCGAAAATTTAATTTCCTAACAAATGCTTTTTATTTTTAAATTTCGTATCTCAAAAGACCGACTTGAAGGCAGTGCCATCGCTGATTTTTGCGGTAGTGACGATAACAATTTCCACAATCTATTACCTAGAGCTTGATTATTTTTGTCGTCGTTATCGATAACAGATGAATAGCCAGGTTCATGATGTAACAAATAGACATCGGTTTTTCGTCTAACTATAATTCGGTGATCTTAAAAACACCAGCTCATTTAAAACTAGTGAGAAAACGAGGACTGGAATTATTAAAAAATTAAGTCAGTCAAGGAATCTGACGCACCCAAGATGTGGGGCCTAGTACAGTAAAATTGAAGTACAAAAAGATTTCACGACAGCCTATTAAAAATACTTTCATAGATGGAAGTAATAGACCCGATAATATACTGGTCACCTGTAATCGTAAGCACTACAATACGCTAACACTGTTACGAATCCAATGTGTAAGTGAACTATTTTTGAGCATTTTCTGAATCTTGGGTCAGCCAACTTTTTGTTACATTTTCAAGGTAAACGTTTTTTAGCTATTGAAAGTGAAAGTGATATCTACCATTATCGCCATTCAAAGAGCTTCAAAGTTTCTTTTTTGTGTTAGACATATCACCATTCAAAAATGTCGAAATCTCGACTTTACCTGGCTGTTGCTCCGTGGCCAGGTTGTTGAGAGAAGCAATTTTGACACGAATTACCTTACAATTAGTCCTTCTATCCGTTGCTATAACAATCTGTATTTAAATTGACTCGTGGGTCCCGCACGGCCACGTGTGTCGGTTCTCCGAAACGGGTGGACAGACCCGGAAACTTAATACAGTTTCGTGTAGTACTCGAGTCCCTCAACCAGAACTACAAAAAAATCAGAGGTGGTGTCGCGACTCTATTTGAGTTTTGTTCAACCCCACCGTGACTGATGCGATCTGTCTGACCTGAACTAAACTGAAATGGAAAATTTTTGTAAGCAACGAACTTCTAGCTTCTAACTTTCAGTACCTTATTTAGAGTACCACTTGATGCTTGAAGTGCGTTGACACTGCTAATACTTGAAGTGCGTTGTTGTTAGTCATGTAACCTGAACATCTGTGAGGTCAAGTGAGGTCAATATTATTCAGGTAGAATCAGGTTTCAGGTTGAGCTCAGATCAATTGAAGTCGGATTTCAGGTTGACCTGACCTGTTGCGAGTTTTATCAAATATTCTCAATTTTTCTCGGATAGGAGTTATGGAAGAAGAAGAAGAAGAAGAAGAAGAAGAAGAAGGAGTTATGGATAACAACGAGGATTGAATTCTCACAGAACAAAAACAACACTCACGAGTAAAAATTGTCACTCGTTAAGTGTCCATTCCACTCAACAAAAAGTACTCCGTGAGAGAGCTGTGAGAGAGCAAGCTGTCAAATAAACAAAGAAAAAATTGACAAAATTCAATTTTGTCTCTCACACGGAGTACTTTTTTGGTAAGAGGAAACTAAGCATTAGCATCCGTGTGTGTTGTTTGCATTGATGATAACGTAATGATTTTTGGAATTTTCATCTCCCTTTTCGTTCAATAAAATAAAAATTTCTGCGCAATACGATGGTGCTGTTTCACAATTTACTTTCAACAACGTTATATTATTCAACGGTTCATTTACAAAATTAAATTCAAGTTTCGGGGAAGTTAATCGGTAAAATTGTTTTTTGTTTGTTTTGTTTCATATATATTCGATCCACCGAACGGTGTCAGCTTTATAAAATTTATATTAATGCACACGTACAGAGCATTCTCTCATGCCATCGTCATCAACTTAAAGGAATTCGTCACACCAATCGTTCAAACACTGATAGCAATCGGCCGCTTGTTTCGAATTTGCTTGACAGACTTCTTTCATCCATTCCTTGAACAGTTCGGAATCCTTTTTCAGAACCAGATATTGTCCGAGAACCGTATAGGCCTGCAAAAAAACGAGAAAAGAAATTGTTCAAACCAAACGTTTACTGTGTTGTGATACATGAAGGGCATCGAGCGGGTACTTTTTGTTGTTATTGACATAACCTAACAATGTTTACGAATCGTGCACAGTCATTTTGGGTGCGGAATATACCTCCTACGTATAATAAATTAGCTTACCTTGTCAAAACCAGCTTCAACCAACCGCTTGCCCAGTACGTCGCCAACACCGGCCAAATCGGATACAGGCTTTTCGCCCATCGGTTCGGCAACGAAATTCAAATGTTTTTGTGATGTACTCGACATTTTGTCCAAGCAGTGTGAGTCAAACGTTTGTATTTGAAATATTGTATTTACTAGCGGATACTGCTTCGGATGGGGGCGTTAGTTTTCCTTTTTACTACGTCTAGTCTGTGGACACAATAACACAAAATCGAATCACAGAAAAAATTGTCACGGAGGAAAATTGGACGCTGCTTTTTAGATCGTGTCTTGGGTTGGTTTTTGGATTGGTTCCTGTTTGCCTTTTGACGTTTAATTTATTTGAAGTTTGGTGTTTTCCATTCATATCCGCTAGATGTCTACTGGAACCAGTTTTCGGTGAGTTGGAAAAATTGAATTTTAAATTTTCTTGAGACTCCTCTCGCTCCTCTCTCAAGTCTGTAGGGTGTTAGCACAATTAACTCTTTCTATTACTCCTGTTTCAATAAATTAATTATTTCAAAGTGTAATACACATAGGTCTTACGGTCTTACACAAGTAAATGAACGTTAGGTTTTAAAAGACTTGGTTTTGCTTTTTTTCGTTGAGTTCAGTGTTGAACGATGGTAAATGATTTTTAGGTGTTGTTGAGATTTATATCAGGCGTTTACCCTTTTACTGATGGGATTATGTTGACACCGATTAAAATTTTATATACAGAACGAAATTTAAATATTTTTTCTTAATTAATTAGTAATTTAGCGATTGTAATTAAATAATTAATTATTTGCCATAGAATTGTCGACTTTTTTTGACAAATTTTTTGAAACATTGATGATATTGGCTCTCAAACGTTTGTTTGATGTAAAATCAAAAAATTAATTCGACATTTTATGGCAAATAATTAAGTATGTAATAGGTGATGGAATTTGTTTATGTACTGTCCGTTTGACAAGCGGATCGCCACGGTTCAGCAGTGGGTTTCGAACATTTGTTTTTTACACGTTGGCACACGTGCTCTTGTCAGATTCAAGATTGTTTTTACGAAGGTTACGCTGATTATACTTTGTGAAAAAGGCCAATACCTTGCAAATATGTCACAACTTGGACAGAATTTGACACTACAATATCTGCAACATAAAAAACCAAATATTCGAAACCCACTGAAACCCCGTGCTTCCATCTACGTAGTATACACATACTAGGTGAGCCAATCTTAATCTATTAGTCACGAAAAAATTACTAATTAATTAATTAAGAAGAAATACAGAAAATAAGATCTTATCGTCAAAACGTTAAAGACATATTTTGTTTACGTGTATGTGTGGTATGTATATAATGCAGCTGTATTTTTTTAGAATTAGTTGTGACGTAGTAACGACAATTCCTACTTCAGTCGCACATAAAAACCAGTTTTTAATAATTAAATTAAGTAGACCGTTATGATTACAGCGGAATACCGAAGACCACTTAATTTTACCTTATAGACTGTTACGATCAGAGCGAGAAAACCGACGACTAGTAATTATAACTTGCCTTGGGGTACTTGTCAAAGTATTTGCTTCTCTTTCAACGTGGTACATTGAGAGCGAGAGGACGTAAGACCAGTTTATTTTAACTTGCCTTGGGGTACTTGTCAAAATATCTTCTTCTCTTTCATCATAACACTCTATTATATTTGTCATTTAATATTTGGCTCCCATGACAAGTTGAAATAACTGGTACGAATAAGGGTGGGACGGATCAGTTTTTTTTAGTGATTTTCTGTCACGTATTAGCAGAAACATGAAAAATAAGAAACTCTCAAAATATTGTCTCATTTAAAAGATTTTACAAAATATGAAAATAGCACTTCCCACTCTGAACTTAGTCAAATATGGTTTAACGAAGAAAATCGTCGCAAAGTCGTTAATCGTACGTAACATGAGTATAGACTGTTATGATCAGAGCGAGAAAACCGAAGACTAGTTATTATAACTTGCCTTGAGGTACTTGTCAAAATATCTTTTTCTCTTTGATCATAACACTCTATTGTTTTTGTAACGTCACCAATCACCAACACAAAAATTTAGTGTCGGCTGTGAAAATTGAAATAATTTCGATGATTTCGATGTTATTTAATACAGATTTTGTGCGGAAAGGTGCTTCTTGTGTTTGCTTAGCGGTTGACTTAAAATGTTCGTCAAAGCCACCAAAATGATGAGAAATTTATTATGGCCAATCATGTAAACAAACAACAATATTGTCGTTTGGCGGGATGTGAGGTTCAAAAGAGATGACCAAGTAGAAATAAAATGTCGGCGGTAATCTTAAAAATTACGTTTTACCGGAAACGCTTTAGTTTAAATGTGTGTACGTTTCCGGTGAAATAAATTAATGCGAAAGCATCCACTTTTGGGTAGCTTTACGATAACACCTTTAGTTAGAGGGGTGTCACATCCTTAAGCTGCAATCGCAGTTCACCGTTTAGACAATGCGCATGCGCAGAGAGAAAATTCTCTCTGTGATCATGCGCAATATCTAAACGGAGACCCAAAACAATGAAGTGCGCTGGCACCTTTATTACACATTTCCTTCTCTCTGATCATAACAGTTCTCTGAGTCACGTCAAAACGAGAGAAATCACATACAAATTTAAGCCAAAATCTCATTCATTAATCTTTGACAGCTGACCAGAGACAAATTAATTTTAACTGTTTTTCCTTTTTCGTTCTAATTAAACACTCTACACACAGTGTTAAAGGAGAAAGGAAACTTAAGTGGTCTTGAGAATGTCAAAATGAGAAAAAATACATAGTGTTCACGGAGAGCGAGCTCTGACCAGTTAATTTAAACAAACCTGTGGGTCGAACGTCAAAATTAGAGGAATTATACAAATGTAATCTAGGCTTACGCTCGATGTTTTTTAATCATTCGTGAATTTTTGACAGATCAGTTGTATTTAATATAATATTATGATTAAAGAGACAGAAATATTTTGAAAAGTACTCCAAGACAAGTTATAATAAACTGGTCTTCGATCTTCTCACTCACATTGTAACATGTTCATATAAAAGCAAATACTTTGACAAGTACCCCATGGCAAGTTATAATAAAATGGTTTCCGGTTTTCTCGCTCTGATCATAACACTCTATTGGTTTTCTTTCTACACGAAGAACACTCTATACGAATTTCATACTTCCAAAATTCGAACTTTGGATTGCCATTTAAATATTTTAATTCATTTTTGGAGGCCAGTTTAATTTAATTGATCTTCGCTCAACTTTGTCTGTGTATTGAGTCTCAACTGGCCTCAGGACCAGCTGTCAAAAATTCATGAATAAAATTTCCTCAGTCGAACTCTTTTTGCAAACAAAATAAATTTGCTTACGATTTCTCTCATTTTGACGTGTAACCGAAAGATCAGTTCTACAAAAACCGCTTCCACTTAACTCTCCATCAAACGTGTTCAGATTTTAAGCTTGACGTAATGAACTTAACTTGATTATTTTTGGGCTTTCTGATGGTCCCTCTCTGTACATTAACAGCCCATTGCATTTAGGTAATTTTCCAAATCATTTTAATAATTTCCATCCACCGTTACGCTGACTAACAGTGCCACATTTAACTGCACTACAATATAAGAATAAAATGCAAACAATACATTTGTCTTGTTACTGACTTTGAATAATTTATTTGTTCAAAGTCAACTTTCCACTTCGTCAATGACTTTGGCGCTCTTGTTCAAATTTCCACTTATTGTTGCCCACTCACAAAAAAATGAAAAGAAAGGCGTATTCACATCGGGCAATATTTATTGTTCCTTTTCGTTCTTTCGTCAAATCTCGATCGTCATTCGTGTCCATTTCGTTCGTCGATTTATAAAATGCTTTGAACCTGCTTTTGTCGATGTTGTTGAAAAAAAAATTGCACAAAAATCTGTGATTTCGATTAATTTGTTACTTGTGTTCTAATTTAATTCTATCGATAATCGATCGTAAGCATACTGTGCGTCGTGTAACAAAAAAATTACGTCTTACAATTCAGTGACTACTCTACCAATTCAATTACCATAAAAATCGTACTTTGTCTCGGGGACCACTAAAACATTTGTGTGTGCTAACAAGAAAAAAAAAGTAATGGTGGAGTAATGGTGTCATGAGAGTAATGCGAAGTGAATTCGATAATAGTGAACTGAGACGTGAAATGGATGATAATTCGGCCCAGCTACATCAAAACGGAGGCGGTGTGGGACAATTAGGTGGTGGCAGCTCGTCATCATCCAATGCCGTTTTGAATAAACAGGGCGACGAAAAACAGTCCAAAGGACCACAGTACACAATGCCGGGCATCCTACATTACATTCAACACGAATTTTCACGCTTCGAAATTGAACGATCTCAATGGGATGTTGATCGTGCAGAGCTTCAGGTAAAAGAAAAATTATGCAAAATGTGTTACGGGTGCCCCGTTTTTTTTCTCTTCTTCTTCTTGCTGTCGTTGTTCCGTTCGCAAGACACGTTTTATTGTGAAGATTTTTTCTGTGAACTCGAATGGGGGCGTATTGACTTCTTTAAGTGAATTTGCAAAATTTTCACCAAATTTTCTACGTAGTCGCTTTACACCCTCTCTCTCTGTGTGACCACATCTCATAAAAATTTTATTAATTAAATTTCGTACTCGGGGCGAAAAAGTTGTAAATTCATTGAGTGTACGGACCAACCGAAAAGAGATAAGAAGATTTCAAATATCCGGACATTCAATCAGCGAAAAAGTGTCGTACTTACACGTTGCTAATTTTGTAAGACAACGAGGACAACACGTCTCGTCATTATGCTAATTTAATTATGTAGTCGATGTGGTGGACAGTACGGTTTTCGCAACTGAAACACAGCTGATTTTTTTTTTGTGTTTCTTGCTTCTCTCCTCACAAAGAGGACGTTGCTTCATTGGCACACCGTAATAGTTTGCGAGTGTGCGTGCGAAATGTTTTATTAATTTTTTTGTTGTTTTATTATCGTTTGATGTGCGACCTAGGAATAATTTTTTTTTTCGTCTTCTCTGCTTCGCTTTAATTTATGATGTCAATGGAATTACGCCAGTGGGATGATTGCGAATTCGTATTGTTATATCACCGGGATTAAACTAAAAATTGATTGGGTCAAAGACCTGCATTTCAATTTGCTGTATTATTTGTACAGTAGATGTGTTCGGTGTGTCGCATTTAAGCATCGAATTTTTCTTCTTTTTTTCTTTCTTGACATCGCTTCCTTATGTTGCGATATAAAATCCAAATTTAATGGTCATTTTATTGCCATTTCTATGTCGTGTTGGTCTTGTTGTTCACTTGTTCACCACGCAATTTAACGTTTATACAAGAAATAACACTTTGAGTGCCGGTTGTCGGTCTGTAGTTGGTCTTTTTTTAATTCGTTTGAGTAAACTTACAGAGCAATTCAATGATTTCTATTCAAATTCAAATGATGCATTTTGACAAAATGGAAAGCAAATGCATTATGAACATCATCTTCTAGAAAAATGTTTCCTTTGCAAGCAGTTCAAAGTCTCACAAAGGATTAACACCCAAAGTACCAATTACTATGACGATTCCATCTTTCATCTATTCAATTGACTTATGCTTAGTTTCCTCTTACCAAAAAAGTACTCTCTCACGGCTCTCTCACGGAGTACTTTTTGTTGAGTGGAGTGGACACTTTAAGCTTTGTTGCTAGAATCCTCTGAAAGTTTTTTTTATTACTGGGAGAGTCAGTGAAATTTCAGCGTGAATTTGCTTCAGCTGTTTTTCACCTGTTCCACTCATTCAAACCAAACTGCTCATAAGTCTTTACATGGGTGAAATAGTTACACACACGCGTGTGTGCAGTGGTAAAACCGTATATGAGCCGTTTTGTTTGTATGAGTGGACCAGCTGAAGCAAATTCATGAATAAATTTCACTGGCGACGACTGTACCAGAGCATTATTGATCGTCAGTTCGCTCACAGATCCGTACAATAAACTAATTCTCTCAATTAATTTTCTCGTTTTATGACGAAAAATTGTTCGGAAAAAAGGTTCAAAGTGCAGTTCCACGAAGGAGACCTTTTTTTGTGTCGAAAAAGTTTATCACAGAGAACCTTTCTATCTTCATTAAGAGTAACAGAATTTGCGAAAGTGAGAATGATTTCGCACGAAACCTGCTTTGATATCCCGAATTAAATTACAGCTATATCCCGTTGAGCGGTCAGTTCTGTTGAAAAACGTTTTTCTGTAATGGACATCCAATTCAAGTAAAATTTAAAATGATCGAAAAGCATCCTTTATAGCGGACTAAAAGTCTGGAACCCTAGACTAACAATATTGTAAACACTGATCCTGACTAATTGTGAACAATGATTCTGACACAGCATCATTCTTCACAGTATTGTTAGTCAGGTTCATTTTCATATCATTGTACCACATCAAACTTCTCCCAATCCAGATGCATTTTGGGAGGTGTTTTGCGACCTGTATTTGTCTCCCTGTTCAATTGCTATTTGAATAGATAAATGCAGGAACGGTACATGTCATATCAGTGAATTATAAGAAACATTATTTTTCATTGATTTAGTTGCCGTTTCGAATATGTTTGTTCCAAGGTCAAATGAATTGTCATCCATAGACACATTGAGGTTCAATATTTGTATGAAAAATTGCATAGGTTTGGTTCCCCTTCGTGTTGTTAAGGTACGGGTGTACAGTAATTTGGAACCACGGGCTGGACACTCTATGAATAGTAGCGTATAAAAAATGAAGAATAGCATGAATAGTGTCAGGCCTTTGTTTGGAACAGACCAATAGGCTTACGATGTTTTTTGTTTGAATTTATTAAAGAAAAACTACTACTGACATCGTCAGTATATTTGAAACAGAGAGTTAAATGAAATAAATTTCAGTTTTCATATAATTTGCTAATGTGACATGTCCCTTTTTTGCATTTAACAGTTCATTTAGCATTTGCTCTTGAGTATTGCGACACATTCTTACCAAACAAGTGACTGTGTGTATACAGGTACTGCTTCCTCAAATTCCATGCAAATTTTCCAGTATGTAAAATTCTGAACGATTTCTTTCAAACCGGCTTCAAACACTTTTATCTCTATACAATTATCTTGGTCTGAAAGGTGATTTCTGACTGTCCATTGGTAAGTGTCCAAGAAGACGTTCTGAATTTTATTAAATTTGGATTTAAGCACTCAGGGCGCAGGCTCCTCAAAAAACAACTCTAAGCGAAATTAGTTAAAGATTCATTTCCATTTACCACGTCAATTTGATATTTAGTTGTACACCTCCCACGCAAAATAATAGAAACCCTTTCGATAAGGAATTGTTCGTCAAGAAATCGAATTGTTTCCTACGAAATATCCATTTTATTACCAGCAAGAAAACATCATTTCTATGCCCGTTTACCCATAGACGGCTGTGCCGTCTATCCATTCAATGACTCAACGTAGTTTTTTTTCCCACCCAATTCGTCTCTTCCAAATTTATTTTCCTCCGTTCTCTTTCCGTTGTAAACACCTGTCAACGATGGCAAATTTGTGTATCGATAAATATTATTTTTAGCAAACGATTTTTGCTAACAAAATCAAAAATTTAACTCGTGCAGCTACACTACGGAAAATGAAAACAACACTTTTTTCCGTATGACGACGACACAACAACAAATAGGTTCAATTTAAATATCGAAACGCGATTTCTCTCAATAATAAAAAAAATTATGAAACGGATTTTGATTGATTGAAATGTTCCAATGAGCCGTCCAACAAGTGATAAAAATAGAAAAATTCGGTTCGCTGAAATGATTTTCGTAATATGAAATCAGGCACGGAAAAGCTTTTAGGTCCTATGATGTGTTAATGAGTTAATAGAAGACAAATCGTTTTAGATATTAAACGATCGCTCACGTGACCTTGATTAGGACCGACTGTCAAAACAATCTGTCGTCTGGTTTTCTCCACTCAAATGCAGTGAAAAGATGACTTTTTGTTGATGCTCTCTCCGATGACAGTTCAGGTGAAAAAATTTGTATTTTCTCAACTTTTGTTTCTCCTATGAACAGTAGTTGTTTTCTCTTTACAACTGTTGATTTGTTTCGTGGATATAATGGTTATTCACGCCTCACACGAATGAGAATTATGTGTTCACCTTCCTTCGCTCTGGCCGCAAACTTTCGCTCTTGTTCGAATATCCTACTTTCTCCTCTTGGTAAACAAATAACGATTTCTAAACTGCACAATAATTTGTCACAGCGCAGGCGAGAAAATACCCGTTTTCTTACCTCAGTTGAAATTTCGAAAGCCTTTGATGTGAAATAGTTATTTGTTTAACAAGGGAAAAAGTTAGAAATTGTATTTCGATGGTATTTTTGTGGTCAGAGAGTAGTGAGACTTCCGATGTTTCAGCGGATGGGAGAAAATGACTATTTTCTCGTCTGCGTTGTGAAAAATGTTGTGTTGACCTCTGGACAAAAAATGTAGAACTTCATTTTCTCTGGTGATTTGTGGCCCTCGCTACTGTTTGCCTACAAATAACACCCTTGATATGAAATTTCCAACTTTTTTCCGAGGTTAACAAATCAAAATTCCCTACAAAGTCTGTCTTTGCGACTTACTTACCTAACAACCACACTCGATTAGAGAATGAGAGAGTATTCAATACCTTTCATCCATAAAATGGAACGACGCGATGCATCATTATTTAGGTCACTGATTTCTTACAGACTTTTGCAGGTGTTTCGCTAAGTTTGCCATTCCAAATTTATTTAATTACGAAACTTCTTTTGAATTATGCAAACTTTGAATAGAATGCTTTAGTTTCGTTGAACTCGGTTCCACTCAATCGTTTTATTTTGCTACTTTGCAAATGAAATTTTCTTTTTTTCCTTCAACGGAAGGCAGCTACCTTGCTACCAAATTCAATTTGAAGCAGAAAAAAAATGGGAAAACGTTTTGCTGATAAAAGGACGATTGATTGTCGTCGTTAATAATTCCGCTGTTGGAAGTTCTTTTTCTTCATCTGCAAATTTACGTTCGGTCATCCAACTCATGTAACATTCGTTTACCATTTCCATCGACACTGTTCCAAGGTTCATTTGTTTTTCATTGTTCTTTGCTATGGCTCATTTGCACTTACACATCAGTTTCTTAAATGACAAACGACCAATCCATTTCAAATTGCAAAAAAATCATTTACAACTCGCACAGATTGACGAAAGATATTTATGGAAAAATTGTGTAAAACGGAATACGAATTGAATTAGTGGACTGTCACTTAGGGTAATTGAATGATTGCTTTACGTCGAGGTATAGTGAAGGAAAAGAAATCGATGGAAACTTCGATGTCTGTCTGTGATATCTCTATCTGTACATCGAATCGTAAGGGGCCGCACTAGTCGTCCTCTGAATTTCGAAGTGACTTTTTGCACCCGGGTGTAAATAGCCTAAAATACACTATTTTAACTCAGGTGGAGCTTGTCGATGAAAGGCTATTTGCACCCATATCGCAACAGTTCAAAAGCAACATGAACCTCTCTTGTTCAAACGGACCTAACAGTTGGGTGTTTCGACAATTTGGTGCGAATAGTCTATATGAGGCTATTTACTCCCGGATGCAAATAGCATCCAACACAATTTCATTATCTCAAAATCTATCAAAATTTAAAGATCTACGTAGGTGAATAGGTGAACGTAACCAAAATGATATCCCACTGTTTTGAATGTCGTCACCGTAGGTGTAGAAATAGCAAAGGACACCAACTGCAAAATTTCACCCAGAATTTCCTTTGTTCGATGCTAAAGAACAATAGAAAATTTTAGTTCATTTCTCGCATCAGGTGGTCCATTCTATATTGGTATGCAAATCCAGCGCTACGATGATTCAATTTACTTCCATTCATAATCTCACTCAAATGGCTGAAAGCTTGCAATATTAGCGGAATCTACAGCTGATTTGTGGTCAGCAATTTTTAGCCTGGGAATGTATAAACTCCATGAGACTGGTGATTTCTAACCACCTCAAATAATATCGAAATCTATTTACGATTTCCAACAATTCAATCAATTATTTACGGACAATGTTTTTCGTATAATATTTGTGTCAAACTAATTGAAAATCAACGACTCATGTGCTCACTTCAGATTTCAAACGACAGAGTGACGTCATACAGATTTACCCATTACACGAAGACGTGTAATGTTATTGTGTGGACGCATACGCGAGAAACGAATAAAATGTGTGGAATTTCTGTCGCATTAAATAGTCGGAGAGATTTTATCGCCTCGTTTCCATTTACTGTACACATCAAAAAACGGTATGTCGCCACTGTAATTTAAAACGAAAAGCAAAACAAAAAGTTCGAAACGAAACGAATCAATATTCGTATTTAAATGTTCATACTTCGCAGAAAAGTCCATCGTTACAGGCTTGTTTCAAGGTCATTTCGAAAAGTCAAATCTCATCCACAGAAAGCAAATTAACTTCAACTTTCAAGTTGACGAAAATTGTAACGAAATATTTACAAAGAAATTGGTTGACGTTTAGGTTATGTTCATCTCTGTGGATGAAATCGTCGTCGTTCGTGTTGCAAAGTTCGGTTATTTGGAACAAACCTATAGATCATCTTCAAGGCCGTTTGCAATCCACGTTAGGAAATGTCATCCACGCAGAGAAAAGATAAGTTGGTACGCCTGCCGCGAGATAGAAGGAACATTGGAATGACATTTGGCTTCTATGGGAGAGCGAGATAATGTGAGAGAGTTACTTACACATTCTCTCTCATTCCATCCCATAGAAACCAACTGTCATTCACATGTTCCTTCCATCTCGCAACAGGCGTACCAGTTTATCATTCCTCTGCGTGGATGGTACTTCTTAACGTGGATTTCAAACGGCCTTGATCTATGGGTTTGTTCCAAATGACTGTGTAAAACCCGAACTTAGACAACACGAACGACGACGATTTCATCCACAGAGATGAACATAACCTAAACGTCAACCAATTTCTTTGTAAATATTTCGTTACAATTTTCGTCAACTTGAAAGTTGAAGTTAATTTGCTTTCTGTGGATGAAATTTGACATTTCGAAATGACCTTGGCACAAACTTAAAACAAATGAGCTGTCAGACACGATACCAAAACCTAACCTCAATTCCGTTATTTTAATTATTGTGTATCTGTTTGTTTACTGTTACGTGAAAATGATCTATATTCATTCAGTCAGTCAAGGGACCTGTCCCACCCAAAAGGTGAGGCCTAGTAATGATTTACATACGTAGATGCTACTATAACGACTGGGTCGTTTCGACTGATAGAGGGAATATGTCGAATGATTTTGAATTTGGCCGAGAGAAAATGTATTGAATTTTCACTCAAAAAACCAGCTGTCATTCGACATATTCTCTCTATCCGTCGAAACGACGTCCCAGTCGTCGTATTAGCATCTCTCTGCGTAAATGTCCTAACAGTGATGATGCATGTAAAATGAATAAAGAGAATTCTTTTTTCACAAACTGTATTCAGAATGGTCCAGGGCGTTGAGTAAGCTAAATGCGGCACTGAATGTGGCGAATTAGAAAATTCTACATAAATTGAGTAAAGTAGGTAGTCAAGTCATGCAATTATTTACGTAGAAATGCAATCTATTTTTATGGCATAATCAGATGTACGGGCCAACTAAACATTCGAGAGAGTTCAATGAGTGACAAGCTAGAAATAATTCAAAATACAATTCTACCTTATGATTGCTATAAATTTTCCTTTATACTTTTTTTGTTGGCCCGAATTACCTACCCAACTAGTTATACATAAGAACTCATCCCGACATTTCCGACACATTTTGCCGTTGTATTCAAAGCGAGTGAGTGAATCTTTTTTGTATTCACTTCATTCAGTCATCTAGCCGATTGATGCAGTTCAATTCATACATTGCATGTTGATCGAACGAGAGGCACGGGAAATTCAGTAATTCACTTTAAATGAAAGAAATCGTAAAGAAAATGTGTCGAAATTTGAGTGATACAATTTGAATGTGATCTTTCCTTCGGAGAATTAGCTCTGTATCATACAACACACAGAAATGCTCCAAGTGCTAACAGAAAAGAACGGTGCGAATGTATCGTTGAGTAGAAACTCAATACCAGTCAACGGTGAAACATTAAAACCAAAGTGTTCTGTGAGTGAAAATGTTGCTTCCGGTGCTGAAAATGAACAGAACGTTTCAACAATCGACGACATTAAGAAGTCCGACTGGAAGTTATCCGATTTTGTCATTGAACACCGATTGGGGAATGGACGATTCGGCAAAGTGTATCTGGTGCATGAAAAAAGATCGATGCAAGCGTTTGCCATGAAGAAACAAAACATTAATCCCGTAAATGAATTCTTGGTGTGGCGAGAGGTCGACATACAGGCGAGTCTGCATCATCGAAACATTTTACGTAGTTACGGTTACTTCGTACAGGGCACGGACGTCTATTTGATTTTAGAGTTTGCCCCAAATGGCAATCTGTTGAAAAAATTGAACGAGCAACCGAACAAACGATTCGATGAGAAAAGTGCTGCCCGCTACATTCTGTCTTGTACGGAAGCTCTTATCTATTTACACGACCGTGAAATTATCCACCGCGACATTAAGCCAGAAAATTTGCTGCTTGGTGCGAACGATGAACTAAAAATTGCAGACTTTGGTTGCTCAGTGAATACTCACAACCAGAGGCGTAGTACGATTTGTGGCACACGTGACTATATACCACCGGAAAGTAAGTGGAAATTCACTTTATCTCCGAGACACCGACACTAACTGATAACGTTTCCTTTGCAATGGTTAGTCATAAACGGTGAACCATATTACAAAGAAGTTGACTTGTGGAGCCTTGGCGTTCTGTGCTATGATTTACTCATCGGAGAATGGGCCTTCAAAGCACCGACTGAAGAAGACACCTACTGGAAAACAATCCTGGCACACTACAATCCATTTCCGGATTATCTATCACAGTCAGCATGCCAATTGATTCGAGAACTGATTGTTGTGAATCCGGAACGTCGTCTACCTCTGGTCAACGTAAAAAACCATCCTTGGATCATTGCCAATACACAATAAGTTCAGTTGTTACTTACTGTGCTCGAATATTTTGCTGAATGAATTCAAAATTGATTATGGATGTTTTGAGTCGTTCATTCTCCCACTAATTGTCCGTTATACATGCGATGTCAATGTTAATCAGATTTCACATTGACATTGAAAGGCTGCTTTCAGTTCTTTAAGTTACATTCAAACTTAACCTAAGTAACTCAATGTAAAGTGGCCAGGCGAAGGTTTCAGTTAGGAGATACGACGGTCTGATATATATGTTGTTTGCTATTGGTGCCAATAGAAGGAAATGATGCGCCAATAGTCACCAATAGCAAGATAGGACAAGATTTGCTCGCATAGTTTCCCCATTGGTATGTTGATATACCACTGCCGTTCAAGCTGTTAATAAAAGAAAAATTTCCTCCCAGAAGTTGAAAATTAATGGCTTTCTGTTGAGACAAATAACATCAATCCCTTTTAATTCACCGTAAGGTGAAACAAGTACATCACTTACACGGAAACGCTGAACAAATCACCAGACTTTCGTTGGGATTTCCGCAATAAATTTCGTTGATTAAACTGCTATGCCAATTGGACATAGCACAAATCGCAAAATTTAATTTAAATTTCATTCCGACGCCAAGTCGGTCGTCGTCCAACAGTTTCGGTGGGTCAATCAATTCGATTGTTTTTTGTTGGAAATTATTTGTTTTCAATCGGGCGTTAAGAATTTCAGGCAAAGTTTGCGCTTACTTTGAATCGTTTGTTCAATTGAAGTTACGATTTTATTGCCGCACTTATCACGTAAAATGCACAAACATCGACAGCCTTTTATTTTTAGAAACACTGGTTACACAATCTCAATGTAATATGCATTTCAAGTGCCACACCAATAATTGTTTTAAATGGACGTTTGATGTTTCTGAATGTTTGTGCCATTGATAAGGTCATAGGAACGTAGATATTGTCGTGTCAATATTACTAGTTAGGTCTGAATCAGGTCTCAGCGTAGCACAGTATCAGCCCACTCTAACCGTTGTCAAAACTTCATTTTTTCGAATTACAGTCAACGAAAATAGTTTTTGGATAATTATGATTGGGTGTGATTATATCGATGAAAAAGACCCTAAAATGATGTTCTCGAATTTTATCTCGGCAAACTGTTTTAAAGAATTGTTTTTACAAAAATTTTCGTTGCTTTTGAGTCAAAACAATATTTTCTGTCGGCTTCATGAGTCGGAAATTTTGCGTTGCATCCTAATAATTCTAGGAGAACATTTTGGACTTCACAGTTTTAGGATAAGCACTTCATATGTTTCAGCACTAAATTTGGGGTAATACAAAAATTAAGGACCGATTTTATGTTAATTTGCAGGGGAGAAGGAAGAACCCGTGCAACTGACCCGTCACAGTGTTTCAAAAGCCCTAAAAAACGGCGGGAGTGAAAAGTCAGGGACAAAACAACCGATTTTCGTGATTCTTTTTTGATTGTGTAATGATGGAAGTATAAGATAGAGTGCAAAGAAATCCGATACCTCTGACGTCGCGGCACCACCACTGGCCTTAAGTCAAAAAACGTTTCGAAAATACGAAAGCCATCCCTATTTGTTAGACGGTTCACTAATTTCGGTGTTTAGTATCAATCGGACGGTGTTTGTTCGGAAACAATTCCTGGCTTTAAAACGAGCCCATCTTATTATTCTTCGACTACCCTGTGGACTTTTGCGGCCTTTCAAGATCAGTGGTTTAACATTCGAAAATTATACTTCAAGTCCAGTTGCTCTGACAAATATGGTGAAATTTGATGTTATTTGAACACTAGGAAAGATAGGACCCTCTCACCGCTCGAAACAAGAGATGACGCAGTGGTTACAAATTTTAGCCTTATAAAGATGTGAGTGTCGTCAGACCCACCCGTTATTTTTGCTGAGGGTAATTGGCACACGAATTTGCCTATGAATTTGTGCTTTCGGATGGTACATAGAGTGCGTGGTTCATGCCTGTCTAGCTCACTAGTACTTTGTAAAGAGTAAAATGTCCAGCAAACGTACTTCTCAGAGGTTACCCTTGAAACTGTAGTAGCTCTCTTCCCATTTCTTATACGCAATACGTTACTGACACCAATCTGATTGATTTATTAAAATTCAAAAAGCTTACACATTCATCACCACTACTACAGCGATACCGATGAAAATGTTCGACGCAAATTATTATCGCTTTGAAATGACGACACAATTATTATTCAGTGCGCCTTGCACTTAGATTACAAACCAGTCACTGAGAGAATACAGAAAAAGTAGGGAAAAACAAAATCCAATTCGATTTTTGTATGATTTGTGAAACACAAATCCCGACCGAAACATATTGAACTTTGAACCCAGTTCTCGAAAGGAAAATATTTACTTTACGTTTCGGTTTTCTTTTTGGGTGTATTACGAATTCGATAAGAAATTTTTGCTGGTTTTTATCTCGGTGCACGAAATATGTATAGCGTAGCAGCAGCGAAACAATTGTTACGCGATGCGATTACAATAAGTGATTTTTATTTTCAGCGCCCACAATTTACAGTGAACGAACATTTGTATATATGTCGAACAGTGGAAACAACTACATTATCGAAGCAATTAGAACGTTATCGTGTTTTGAAATAACATTTTTTTTCCTTCTCTCTTTTTACGCATAAAATTACAGTGGCTCTGTCGTCACTTTTCCATATAAAAACAAAATTCTTCTTTCCATCCACGTACCCTACATTGCATGCAAATTATGCTTGTGTTCCCTTCCATTCGATTTGTTTCGGAATAAATTGCCAGACACAACACTATTTCAGCCAACAGTAGAATATTGATTTTGATAGTAGAATCGAGTAAATATCAACAACATAATGGATGGGTGGTTTGGTTCAGTCAGCGGAACGCAGTAACTTGATTCAAATTGGCAGTTTTACACAGAGATTGAACTCAATGTTTTCTCGTAAAGACTCTGTTCACACTTTGGAATCTATAATTAAATTGATTAAATGGTTGTGTGTGTGTCTGATGAAAGTTTCCTTTGTTGTTTCATCACAATTCCGATTTCTTGTAGTTAATTTAAGCAATTACCTTAGCACGTACATGGGAAACCTACACATAGTGTTGAGGAAAAAGGTGTTCAATTGATAGTGCCGTTGAAACAGTTGTGGCGGTACTAACTGAAAGTACGAGTTGACTGGGACGATGTAATCCTGGACTAACATTCTCAAAATTTTTGTTCGCTGAAATTTTGGTCTAGTTCCAAGGTCTGATTTCCAGACAGCTTGAACAAAATTCTAAGCAACTCATTGGCTGACGGCTCAAGCAGTGCTGCAACCAACGAATAGAAGTTGTTCTGGTAACTTTCTTAGATCTTTACTCCACCGTTAGTCCATGCACATCATTCTCTGAAAAGGCTACAGTTTCGAGCCAATGGGACCGTTCATAAAGTATGTCATGCGTGCGAAAGATATGCAAGATATAGAGAAAAATGTGATAGAAGGAGATGCAGATAGTCGTCACGAATTAAACGTATGTGTCAGTGTGCCTGACCCAATATTTTTCGTTTACGGAATCATTACGGAATCGACTTCAAACCGAGGCCTTTTGAAGAACTGACATACGGGGTTTGTAAACAAAACATTTTACATGCTAGCATGCGGCAAAGTGTACTTTTCGTCACTGTTTATGACAGTTCAGAAATGATTATTTATTACATCGAGGGGAAAGTACTTCATTAGGCTTTAGATGTGTAATTATGACACGATGTCGCAAACCTTTGCACATTATGATTTGCATGATGATGCACTTACGTAATTGCTTCTAACCTGTTGTTATGGATTGTTTCGCCTTCGGCTCGTTCCCTAACTCTCACACTTGTCAAAACAACAAATTTACAAGCAAGTATTTACGTAATATACTATTACCTGTGCCATGATCTCTATTTATTATGTACCATTGATGCTGCTACCGTATGATGATCAAATTTATCCAAGTAAAAGAATTGGTTTCAAATTCAAAGTCAAACCAATTACAAGCCAACCATTCCGACCCCACTATGCATTCTCATCATTTGTGGTTGCTCATTGATATTACTGTAACATACTGATAGGCAGAGCGAGCTACTATCAATTATGCAGACAAAACATGATATTTCCTCTTTACAGTGTCCCATATCGTGTGTGGACGGTGTAAAAGTGGACAAAAATTCCAATTAGCAAGTAAAGGTAAAAATGGATAAATTACTTCACTGGTATGGTCTTGCCGTTAATTTGGTGTGTACAACCCAACCAAATCGACTTTAGATCATATATCATCAGCCAATTAAATAACCAATGCATTATAATCAATACCGAAACGTTTTATATACCGTGCTTCAACCCTTGAACAGTCATTACAATTCAAGCCATACATATACCTAATATAACTCGTCCCAACTATAAGAATATTGAAGTGATTTTTATGGAAGTTTCAGTCGGTTTTCTTCAAATTATTATCATTGTAACGAACGATGTCATGTACGATGAGTATATATAAATGTTGTTCGTCATAAAAACCCGACGTTACAAGGGAACATATTTTTTAGTGTTTTGACTTTGTATGGCATGTAATTTTGTATTAATAGCATAATGCACCCACATCACATAAAAGGTACGGATTTTGAGACCCGTACGAAGTACTCGAGGCTATTACGACTGTTATGCCGTTTGTAGGACAAGGAAGTCGAAGCAGACTGTTGGGGCAAAGCATTTGTCTATGAAAATAGCTGACAAATCCGCGAAAAAAGGCCCCTCTTCGCACATAGCGTGTTTCATTAAGTGTTTCGTCCGACTTTGCTAATTTTTGTTTGTTTTTTTTTTTTGAACATTTAAAGACCAAAATATAAAAAATAAAAATTGAATTAGGTCCCCAGACTGAAGCCGGTACTCAAGGTCCCTGAGACTTTTTTTGCTTGTAGGTGCATTATTTCGAGCAGAGCTAGTTATCGTGAAAAAGTTTTGGCAAATTTTCATAAATTTTTGCGAATTTTCTTGAATTTTCACAAAAATTCGAGATTTTTTTAGATTCACGTAAAAATTTGCGAAAATTAATAAAAATTCGCGAAAACTCTTTTTTCACGATTACAGGCTCTGATTTCGAAGGTACTTCGTAATTGCGCCATGTACAATAGATTAAGGAATTTACCATCTACATTAAAAACACATTCCGAGCGAGCCAATCTTAATCTATAGAACGTGCATTTGAGCAATATTTCTCAGTACTGTTACTGATTGACACTGTCGGCAAGTCGGTCTTCTGTCACATCAAAGAAACAATATTTTCATGAACAATTTGTTAACACTTTATTGGATTTTTTTAAATTTGGAGCTCAAAAGACCTGACTCGCCTGCACTGCCATCCCTGGTTTTTGCGGCGGTGACGAGAACAATTCCCTCAATCTATTTTTGGCAAAAATTATGTTTTGCGTTAGCGCTAAGCAGGCAAAAAGGACGTGGACGTAGTAGTGATACGGACGCACTAAGGTTACAGATGCACGTGAATGCAACAGATATAAATACTGATTCGCACGGGGCTAGCCTCTAACGTAGCAGCGTCTGCTACGTTCTCTACTCGTTCTTCATCTGTTTTTGTATAATTACAAACGTGTATTGAGTTTGTGGATGTTATTTTACATGCAGAAAGGAAGAAAGTTTCTGTCGACTGTGTAATATAATGTAAATTCACCGACATCGTAACTCTCTTCCATAAGAGACACGTTTAATTTGATGGAAATTTCCTGTTTTTCTTTTATTTTTATTTTTCTATCAAATTATGTCTCTCTCTCTCTTTCTCTCGTTAATACACAGTCAAGTGTTTCCCATTAAAATGAACGTCGAGTAGTGTGATATGTCTGAAATGGATTTCAAAATTTTGCTCATGAAATAATTGACAGTAAAATGTGGTTGAGATGAATATGATTGTGTCCCTAGCACAGACGTTGAATATAAAAAAAATCTAAAAATTAGATTTTCCCATAGTTATTCCGTTCCATGTCCATGTTTTCATTGTATGTTTTACTAGTAACTCGAGAAACAGTAACTATGTTTATACTGCCATACTGTGTATTGCTTTGTGCTCCTACTTCGACTGTTTGCACACAGCATATGAGGATGATAATGAATGCTTTTCGGAAAATCGTTCATGTAGAATCATTCATTAATTGTCGTGTAACATGTTAAGCGCATTACAGTTCGGTGTAAGAGAAACTCTTGCGTTAATTATTTGTATATGTTTCGCTTGGCAATGCGACGTATTATAATACGAAAAGCATACCAGAGTCTGGTATTACCAGACACTATACCGCAACAACGTTGTTTAATTTAGCGACGTCGTTATAATTTAATCAATTTTGAACTGAAATTATGTCAATTTTAAACGATATAAACGTCGTAAGCTTTTAAACAATCAATTCTGTCAACAAAACTGAATTCTGTTCCAATTAGATGAAAACACAATTGTCTAAACGGGATTTTTCGGCAACAAGTAGTACCCTTGGATGATATTCAAGATATTTGTCCTATTTTCCAGACTTGAAACAGCCTTATACTCACCTCAAAATACTTATCAATATTCAAGCAAATCTCTGTTTTTCTTAGTCCCACACGTTTCATATGTTCCCCCTTATACTCGAATGTGTACTGCTTACTCTCGCACGAATAGATTGAGACAACTTATGTAATGTACAAACAGTGAACATATGAGAAGTGGAACTGTTGGAATTTAAGAAAAAGCACCTAACCAACCAAACCACTCACTTCTTGCTAACTATTTTAAGGTGCGTGGACTTCAAAATTCGCGTGATTGACGATTGACAGCATAACTCGAATTAGTTTAAGAGACTTTGTCTTTTATTGTTTACTGTTATTAAACATGAACAACGCGTGGTAGTGGTAAAACCGTAAACAGTTTTAAACAGCTGAAGCAAAGTCATGCTGAAACTTCACTGCCTCTAACTGTTAGTTGACTTAAAGCTAAATAAATGAATGAATTGCAGTGCTGTCACAAGAAGAAACACATTTTTAAAGAAAGGTCTGCCGTGTCGGACAAATCACATATTCTAACTTTGAGCTTATCGAGCCCATCAAGTCTTAGCACTGAAAATGTAATTCAAATTTGGCGTGAAAACCTACATTTTGACGGCAGTTTGGTTTTTCTGTGATATCAGTTGACTGAAATATCTTCCAGTGCTACACTTTCCTTCTGTTTTAAGGCCTTCAAGGCACTCAAAAAAAAAAGTTCCACAGAAAGAGAAGTAGTGGAACGATATAGCAAAGACATCAGGCTCTAAACAATGACCTCGTGATGTTATGATGGAAAAAACAACACTGTAAGCTTTGGGGAGGCCACTCAGATCAGAATCTATGAACTCACTATAGTTTATCACCTTGAGAATAATACTAAGCACGTACGCTGACGGTCTATGACTCCATGAGAAAGTTAACTTTGCATTGATCGCTATTTCAACCACTTCGTGTTTGTGGTCTCCCATTCGTAAACTTCTCGTTGATACGTTCCCTCTTCTGCATTCAGTGTTATTTACACCTGTTCCTCATGGTTAATTGGCTAATTTCATTAGTTCGTTGATTATAATCTAATAATTAGTGGTTGTACAGAACGGGTTGTAACATATAGTCATGCAACACATTCTCGAATATGAAGCGATGACCTTGTCTCGTTTTAATGTTATTTAAACTTTCGTATAAAAGACGAAATTCATCGGTTGGAATCAACAACTCTATTAAAAACTTTTATTCGGTTGCGGTCTCGGAAAACGGCTAAATTTAGAATCCCTTATGGTCCCTTTGCATGAATGGCTTTGTTTTGAAAACTCCTTCTGATCGGAATGACCGTTTGATTATTGCGCCCGAATTAATTTTAATAAAAATGTATCTAGGCAGTCGGCACAACTTGCTAAAGTAGCAAGCAGAAACATTTCATTAAAACTGAAATCACAATCTGTTTCAATTCGTACATTGAATAACACTTTGCTGCCGTACTAAGACATATTTATAGTTTCCAAATGGCTGATTTTCATAGGCTTTTGAACACATTAACTGTACACACAAACCGAGAATTATTTACTTTCACCCAATATATCGGACACAATTTTTTTTTCTTTATTTCTTTTCGTTAATTACAGCTGAGAAACGCCACATTTTAATTGTTTCTCTGTTTTTAATAAAATTTTTATATTTTTCTAAAACGGTTTATTGCAAGTCGTTTCGGATGCCTGAAATCATTCCATTGCAGTCCGTCGATGATATCTTACTTTGCTTTTCGTTTATTGCGTTCATGAACAGTTTATAACGCGTAAAATAGATTATAGCTTCAACAACAACAATATCTCGGTTTTGATCGTTGTGTGTTATTGAAATTTGCAACAATTTCGGTTATTGACACTCTTAACTATTGCGGAATATGTGAACTGGAGGTGATAAATAATAATATTTAGTCGTTCGGTAGTTAGTGTAGTTTGTGTAAGTTGTGTATGTGTAAGTGCTAGATGAACAACTCTTAAAATCGTCATTAAACCAGAGCCTATTTTCGTGAAAATTATTCTTGATACAGTCAGAGGCAGTGAAATTTCAGCATGAATTTGCTTCAGCTGTTTTTCAGATGATCCACACGAACAATCAAAACTGTTTACATCTTTTCACTACCATAGATTGATTGTATGTGTGGATCAGCTGAAAAACATATGAAGCAAATTTATGGGGAAATTGCATTGCCTCTGACTGTATTCTCAAGATTTTTGAAAATTTGCCAAATCCATGAAAATTCTAACATTCAAGAATTTTCGAGAATTTACCCCACTTCCACATATCCTCAATCGTGCAACTAGCATGTCCGATAAAAATCTCATCGAGGGAAAATCACTTAAAAGAGTTTCACTCGAAAAAATATACATCAAAAAAGCTGCACACGAAAATGAAGAGGCGAAAAAGACTTGAACGCGAGACAAACGGAACAGCTAATGTGGTTGTCTTTCCCTGGAACCACATCGATAAATTAGTGTGTAGTCGTGAATGTATGTTGGTTCAAACGTTATTTTGAGGCTGGAATATGTCGTAGTAAAGAATAATTGGGGTTCGTTCATAAATTACGTAACACAAGTCGGGGAAGGAGGTATAATGTTTTAGTCACTTTTTTACATTTAAATCATTTTACGTGACATTTAGTCCTATAAAAATCTGATTTTTGAGTTAGGTAATTTATGAACGGTCCCTTATACGTTTTGATGCATTTATATTGCTTGGACCCACCAAGTCGGGTGGAATTTAATTGCTCGATTTATTTTCTTAGAGAAATGTCTGCGAGGTGAACTCTTAGTCTTGTAAATACTTTCCCATCTCATGTGAAAATAATATATGAGACACAGTACGGGTAACAAATTAAGTACAATACTCCGTGCCAGTTGTATTCTGTTTTCGACAAATGCTGCACAGCCAATGAACATTATACTTGACTCTTGTTTAAATGTTAAGGATGACTCACATCACATCACATCTACAATGGACAGTACCAAGAATCTGAATTGCACATAGTGACCGCTTATGTGCTCAATGTTCTGTTCCCACTAAGGCTGCGATCAGATTCAGGTCTACGTGATTTAGTTAAGGGTGACCTGGACCTGATTAAATTCAGGTTGAATTGAACCTGATCTCAGCCCAAACCCGAATGTAAGATTTCAGGTTCAACCCGACACCAACCTGATTTGAATCAGGCTTCCTCATTTCAGGTTCAACCTTAACCTGACCCTGAAGTTATCAGAACTGATATAAAAATTCCGGGTCCAGGATTATGGTGGTTCAGGCTTAATCGTGCTACCTGACTTGTTCTGAGCATCTGCTGATCAGTAAATTTATGTTCTGCTTTTTGGTAAATGGAAAATCATGAAATTCTGTCCGACCTGTTGTATGATTGAGGATTTGGAAGAGGTGCTTTCAAACTAATGAAACAATTTTGGCTCAGTATTACTGTGATTAGCCATCTTCGTCAAAAGGTCTACGAAAATCTGTTGTAAGAAAGTCAGAAAGAACTTCAATCGAAAATTAGGTATTATTTCCTTAGCATTAATTGCGTAAATAATCCCACGCGATGCCCAGCACTTGTGGGACAAAGGCTTTGAATTCAAATACCTCAACAACAAAAAACCAGCTAACATCTCAAATCTAATCGATAAAATCTCTCTCTTCCATTACAGGCCCGCATAGCAGTCCTAGTTGGTGAGCGCAAGGGCCAAGAATCGCTAAAATCCGATTTGATTCGTCGCATAAAAATGCTCGAATATGCTCTAAAGCAAGAACGTGCAAAATTCCATCGTCTCAAATTCGGTTGCGATCCGCCGTCGATGAACGATATCAAACCGCCAACCGACGAAACTGGCATTAGTAACGAAGTGGCTCCAGACTCCGAAGTGCCATTCAGTTCCGTATCAAATATAACATGGAGACAGGGACGTCAATTACTTCGACAGTATCTGCAAGAGATTGGTTACACTGACACGATAATCGACGTGCGTTCGAATCGTGTCCGGTCGTTGCTCGGATTGAACAATAATTCCGAACAGGACGACAACAATTCGCCAAGCATAAATGGTAACGAAAACAATAAACGAGCTAGTGAATCACAAGGGCGACGGACGCCAGCTAAGAAATCACAGACCGGTGTAGCTGAATTAATGATATTGGATTCGGAAGCGGCCGTGCTAGCCAATTTTGAATTTTTGGGATCAGCTGATGTTGAAATGTCCGACGACGATGATTTGGCTGAAGGATTAGACATCCCACTAGAAGATGACTGTGAGGTTAAGACATCGAAACGTAAAACCAAAGGAATTAAAAGCGATGGTAGGTGCTTTAGACTAACTGTGCTTTGTGAGTACCACTAACTGTTCTGTCCTCATTCCCATGTGTATAGATGTGGATGCTGAAGCCGAAGAAGTTCTAAATGAATTAAATCTACTAACTGCCGAAGGAGAAGATTCCAATATGTCTTCGAATAAAATAGAAGATTCGGATTGGACCAAATCGTTGGGTAAGTCGATCTATTGCTATTCTGTAGAACCGCTCAGGTTTACTTATCGATCCAACACAATCATTATGCAGGTTATTCAAATGCAACCGACACAACCAGACGTCCATTGATAAGTGGAAACGACGAAGATGTGGACTCTTCATTAGGCTTAGGTGAGCTGGCTCAATTGACAGTGAACAATGAAGCCGAGACGACATACGACGTTTCAAATTCGAAAGAAGCGTATCGACGAACTTGGAATGCCAAATACACATTACGTTCGCACTTTGACGGTGTTCGTGCGCTAGCATTTCATCCGCAGGAGCCCGTTCTCATAACAGCGTCCGAAGATCATACCTTGAAGCTGTGGAATTTGCAGAAAACTGTTTTAACAAAAAAATCGGCTGGCCTGGATGTGGAACCGCTGTACACGTTTCGAGCTCACACTGGACCAGTCTTATGTCTTACAATGTCTACGAATGGCGAGCAGTGCTACTCGGGCGGATTGGACGGTTCCATACACTGTTGGAATTTGCCGAATTCGAATATAGATCCATATGACAGCTACGATCCATCGGTGCTGCGGAGCACACTCGACGGTCACACGGATGCCGTTTGGGGATTGTCTGTCCATCATACCGGCGGCCATTTGGTGTCGTGTTCGGCAGATGGATACGTCAAACTGTGGTCGCCGCAGTCCAAGGTCCAATATCTGAGCACATTCGGTTCGGAGAGTGAAGGAATTCCAGCCTCGGTCGATTTCGTTCGTGAAGTGTCCGAACAAATTGTCGTGGCATACAATGACAAAGTATCCCGTTGCGTCATCTACGATATCGAATCGACCAAGCCGGTGGTGCGATTGGAAACGAACGAAATTAGTTTTATGATCGGTCGATTCATCAACAAAGTGATCAGTCATCCAACGTTGCCGATTACGATAACCGCGCACGAGGACCGGCACATCCGGTTTTGGGACAATCGAACCGGCAATCTCATGCACTCGATGGTGGCGCATCTGGAACCGGTGACCAGTTTAGCGATCGATGCCAACGGTCTGTACTTGTTGTCCGGTTCGCATGACTGTTCGATTCGTTTGTGGAATTTGGACAATCGAACGTGCGAACAGGAAATCACGGCCCATCGAAAGAAATTCGATGAGAGCATTTTCGATGTTGCATTTCATCCGTCGCGAGCGTTCATTGCTAGTGCTGGGGCTGATGCGGTGGCCAAAGTTTTTGTTTAAATTTAAAGTTAAAGAAATTAAATTTTGGAATTAGTGGACGAACGACAACAACAAATTTAAGCAGTGCAACGCGGTTACAAGAGAACATAAAGAAAAGCAAGATATTGAGTAGACAACCACTGAAATTAATTAATTTTATTTTGTTTAAAAGAAAGTGCGATGCAAATTTCTACAACACAATTTTCGTTTTTATTTTCTAGTTACTCTCTCTCTCTCTCTCTCGTTCTCTATCTCTCTCTTTTTTGTTTAATAACATGGAACAACAAGAACTCGTTCAGGAACTAAAAATTCGTTATCCAAAGTGAAGATTTTGACATACTTTATATGAAAGAAGTGTCAAAATCCTCCCCAGTGAAACTTAACGAAGAGTTTCTGAACGAGCTCCAAAATTGTGAACTTTGTGTGTGTGGGGGGGAATAAACGAAATAAAAACCGAACGAAATGCCAATGTCAGATGTTTGAGAGAAAATGGAAAAATTAGAGAGAAAGAACAATAAACGCGACCGCCACACGGATCCTAGACTCTTTAAGAAATTTAATTTATAAAATAAAATCTCTTCGTCCAATGCCATTTTTGCAAATTTTTTTCAAGAAACAATCGACAAACAAATCAATGCGACCACGTTCACTGATTTTAATAAATTTAATTAAAATTGTTCAGAAAATGACATCAAACAATCAAACGAAAAATGCTTTTCCAGTTTGTCGTCGTCCTCTCTCCTCTCGATTGGCATTTTTAAATAATTGTAGTGAAACGGAGAGAAGGTTTATTATGAAGAGAGAGTGAGGACAAACTATTTTTTTATTTACTTCCTTATGTGTGTTTGTGTAATTGTTACAATTTTATTCAAGTCATGTAATTTATTTAACGACAACAAACAAACAACTTTTTTTTTTGTTTATTTTTAGTGTTTTTTACGGTTACTTTTTCGTTAGATTTAGAGAAAAAAAATTGGAAGAATTTTCCCGACCGAGAAAGGAACGGAATATTCTTCGCCCCATTTAGCGATGATTTCAGTCAAAGTTTTATTAATTATTAAAATCGTTCTAGCCGGAGAAATAATTAGGAAACAAATTTGTCTTATTTTGTTAACTTATATCGGTCATCAAACAACATAAGAATCATGTGAATATCATTACTCTCATACTCATAACAAAAACATGAAAAACCAACTTGGTCCCATAAAATCGCCATCATTTCGTATTCGCTTTTCAATGTCCATTCAATCTGTCATTGATCTAACGGTCTCAGTGGAATCCAATCCGCTCTTCTCTTTCTAAGATTTTTTTTACAATTCTTTCATTTCAGGCGCGGATCCACCTCTGTTGATCAGAATGTTATTTTTTTTTAATTAATTTTTGTACCCTAAAAATGCATTTATTCAAAAACCACCCTGGTCAAATTTTCTGGATCCGTTCCCTGAACAACTTTCTCGCTATCTTGTCCTAGAAATTGATGATCGGAAGACTTAAAAATCAGACTCCAATCTTCACGCTCAAATATTCCATCTGGATGCATTTGCTTCGAATTCGAAATGACTATAACGTCACTCAATCTTGTTCCAGTAAGACGTTCAACTACACTAACTAGCTGATTTGCTGGATTTAGAATTCGTTTTTAATCAATTTCTATTATGGCACAAGTTCTCTGTCAACGCTTTCATTGTATAGAATGTTCGACACTCAGAGTTTTGACGGTAATATATAGGTGCTAGTATGTCCAGCTAAAGAAAACCTCTGATCTGTCGATCCGAGGTGAACATCGCCAGCGAGTTCCTGATATTTGACTTGACCGTCAGTGATGGTCTGGAATCGATAGTCAGAGGTTTCGTAACGTGAAATCTGAGCCTGTAATCGTATAGCCTTTACTTCGAGCATATCATTTATCTGTTTTATTAAGAAATTAGACAATTTGCGTTATGTTCAACACTTAGTTTGAAATGTAGTCAATTAATCGAAATTGGTTAACAGGCTCAGTTAAAGTTTAAAGAATATTGGCGAGACAATTTTTCGATTTCATAATATTCCATGCTCCAACCACCCTAATGTTACAATGGTTCGTGATTCAGCATGGTCAAGTTTATAGTTTGCAAAGAGAAAAGAGTCTTACAGGGATTCCAGCAATGAACTGCCACAAATCTAGTACATTTTCTGCTGGCCATACAAAAATGCATCCGAAAATGAATTCTCTGCAGTTCATTGCGGACTCTCTTTCTCTCATTCTCAATTTCTAAAGTTCATTTTGCTTGAAGTCAGGCAACTACTAACGCTAACATTTGCTTTCTATGTGGATAAAGATGAAAGAAAAGAAGTTATTTCGATCCTGAAAGGTCCTGATGAAGATTGTTCTTTTGAAAAGCCGATTCACTTACGACTGAGATTAAAAAAAAAAACAAACAAACGGTGTAGAACTCAGGCGAGTTATACCAGATATCCAGCAAGGTTTGATTTGAGGGGTAGATAATCGTGTATTTTAAGTTCAAAATGATGCTTCTTTGATTAAGAATTCTCTTTAGTTTTCAAGGAATTCAGTTTTGAAGGATTTTTAAGCATTTTTAGAAGATTTTTCTCCTTTGATTTCAAATTCAAAGGATTTTCAAGAATTTTTCATTGATTTCTAAGGATTTTCCTTTGATTTTTAAGGATTTTCTGTCAATTTCAAAGGATACACAAGAATGTTTACACAATTTCTAAGGAATTTCCTGTCAATTCTAAAGATTTTTCTTTGATTTTCAAGGACTTTTTGTGAATTTCAAAGGATTTTCGAGAAAATTTTCTTTGATTTTAAAGGTTTTTCGTCAAACATTTTCTTTTAAGTGTCTATCTGCCCTTGCTGTTCGATATGATTGGTCTAAAAAGCAGTGAATGTATTTTGACTGTATATTATCGTGTATGTTATCCCAATCGTGGTATGAATAAATTTACATTTTTGATGTAAAAGATTTTCCATTCATTTTATTTATCTCTTTGTTAATTGAAAAAAAGCGACAACAAATACAAAACCGATGTTAAACGGAAAACTTAAGGAAACAGAAAAATCTTCAACCGTTTTTTTTACAAAATATTTCATCAAAAGAAAATAGTAAAAATTCAAAATAGAAAAAAATAAATAAATTCAAAAAACGTTTAGACTTAGAATCATCTTTATTACAAATAAATAAACAAACAAAAAAAAGAAAAAAATAATTAAAATTAATTGAATATATAAAATATATATTTACACCATATATTTGTGTGTTCTCTGTAATATATTGTAATTTAATGAATGAAAAGGTGAAGTGGAAGATGGAAAATTTTAAAAAAAAATTAAAAATTAAGATAAAATGAAGCAAAAAAAATTAATTACAAAAATATGTTAGTCCGCCTATACATTAATAAGATGATTAAAAAATAAATAAATAAATGAAATTAAAACTTAGATCGGATAAAGAAATGTAATTAATTGAATAAATTGAAAAAATGAAGCAAAAAAAATATTTAAACAAAAAAATTATTACAAAAACAATATGCAAAAATGTAATTACAAAAAAAACAACCAACAAAAAAACAAAAAAAATCTTATTTAAACAAAATATCAATAAAAAAAACAAAAAAAATTAATAAAAGAAAGCCACATCGTATAAATGTAGAAACAACAACAACAACAAAGTAATTCCCCATCAAAATATATATTTCAAAGTAAAAATATCATAAACTGCTGCTTTTTGCATAAAAAAATATTAAAAACACAAAAAAAACGAAAACAAAAAATTGTAATTTATCATTAACTGAATACTGAATTTAATAAAAATTATTAAAAATAATCATCATAAAGAAACAAACAAAAAATTGAGAAAAATCCATTGCTATTAAAACAACGTTAGTACATAAAAACACTGAAAGCTAAACCCTAAACTTAAAATAAAAACAAAGAAAAATTTCAAACCAAATTTCTGTTGCAAAGACCAACAACCTTTCAACTCCAAGAGTTTCTACTTCACATCTTTTGTAATGAAACGAAACAAAAATGAAAATTCCTTACCCTCTTTCATAATTACAGTATAGTGTTGGGAGTAGACCATTTTCATAGCAACCAGACCGGCTCGAAAGAGTCCTTCAAAAACTCCAACAATTTTTTGTAGAAAACCCATCATTGACCTTTAATCATCCAAAAAATCAAAAAGCCCTTCGGGAATCGCCCAACTGTCCAATTGTCGGCCTTCTAGCAACTTTAGGTAAGTCAAAGCCTCTTCGTAGGTAAGCCTCTTCGCAATGTCTTACATTCTAATGGGTCTACAAAAAGATTTTGTGTTTGAGACCGATGATCTTTTGGCTGAAAAAGTTCAGATGAAATCTGTTCTGACTCCCTATCACTACTGAACGAATTTATAGATCCGAATTTATAATGTCGAGATCGAAAACCTAATCGCCTAAAAATACCTCATTTCGAACTGACGTGAGAGCCGTCAAAGGGCAACCGCCGTTAAAACCATTTGTCGCAATATGTTCTTAACCGACAAGATTCTTAAAAATCGGCTCAAAATTTTTGCAAGAATTTTTGCAATAAATTTTGACAGTTCCTTACATAAGGTACAACATGCCAACAACCCGCATAAGTTATTCGAGTTCGTTATAACACAGTAGTTGTTGTCAGGTCCAGACTTGCTACTACTTCCTTTGAAATGTAGGAAAAGGCTCCAAAAGCTCTGTTGAAAAGCGACAATATAGGAAATTCGCTGACTTCATAGAGCGTTCCAGTTCGTTATAATACAATTGTGGCCCGCAGCCTCAACTGTTCGAAGCCTATTCTGACGTCAAAGAATGTTCCAGTTTGTTATAACACAACTGTGGTCGGCAGCCTCAACGTCAACTGTTTGGAAACTGTGCTAAATGTAAAATATAACGTACATCTACTCTGAGCGATTGCACTATCTTAATCGGTCTATGGTCGGGTGTGCTTTTCACGGCTATCACGTCTCCAGCCCGTAACATCAACAGATCATTTTTGATCGTGAAAATAAAATTTTCTGAGGATAACTAGGTCGCGGTAGTCATAACCTACAATTATCAGAAAATTTCACATCGATACAATTGGTAATTAGTGATAGGTAATTCAACTGCCACTAGCAAAATTCATAAATGTTCAATAAATCAATTCTATCGATCAATGACCAGAAATCTCAATTCCTTTTCTCGGCCCATCGATTGTGAAAAATTCAGTTCACTTGCTCTTTTGATTCTGTTTTTTGCAGCTCTTTTATAGACCTTGTCCATGTCCTATTTATACGACTATTTGCGTACTCACTGTTGAATTAGCGAGGCACGTGATTCTAAACGATGAAAGCATTTTGGAATGTGAGACTCGATAACTATGTCGGTTGAGTAAATCAAAGACACTATACACAAGTGGGTGTCATTCCACACGAATGTCCCATCCATAACATATTGAAGCCTGTCTTTCCAAGCATATTTGGCTATGCAGATGCGTTAAATTGAATGTGTTACGCATGGGAATTTGCGTAGAATGACTAGCCGAACCTTAACAATTAAAAAAAAATGATCGCCTCCCGTTTTCAGGCTGTCGTTGGTAATATCGATAGAATGGAAAATAAAATTTTTCAAATTTTAATTGCCTTATTATATCATCACTTTGCTATATAAATGTTTTCATTTGTTTTTTTTTTGGAATATAACTTGTAACGCATTATTATACTGTTACAGTTTATCGGATGCGGGTCATTCGATGAAGTGTATACTAAAAGGTTACTAAATAAAAAGAAGAAGAAAATATATTATACCGTGCGTGTGTGACATAATAAGTATAAAATATAATTAGGTATAGTGAGGTAGTGAGTGAACAATTTTACATTAAAAAAACAAAGAAAAAATATTTTAAGCTCTTGAAAATTGAAGAAATTAAAATTAACAAACATTTTTTGGATGGACTCCGTTTTTTATGTCTCGTAGAGATTTTTGAATGTTTCGACAGTAAGAGAAGGGAATAAGTTTTTTTCAATGCAAAAACCATGATGATTCACGCCGTAAGTGCGCCTTCTACTTCAAAACATACCGCATAGCGGGTCATTTTAACGCTTAGTTTTTGATATTATATGACGTCAGCGTTATTTTGTCCAACTGTCAGTTGTAAATATTTAAATTTTTGGCGCACTTACGACGTGAATTAAAAATTAAAGCATCATATAGCAACAGCAAACAGCAACAGAACAGTTAGGGGAAATTTCAATAATATTAGAATATGAAAACCATAGAGATTCTGATTCAAGTCTGATTTTTTTTCAATTTTTTTTTTTAACGATAAACAAAACAAAAAATTTTTGCAAATAAAATTTAAAAAAATCAGAAGAACACAAAAGCAGAAACTAAACACTTGAAACGTTTCATCAGTAAAAGTATTTTTTATTATTCGGTTGGTTCAACTGCAACAAAAATTTATTTAAAAAAAATGTGTAAATTGGAAGATGAATAAAAAATATAAAAAAACAACAAACATCAAAAATACTATTAATAATAGTTTAAATAAATAAAATAAAAACAAAAAAATTAAAAAAAAATATTTAGAAAATATTATAAAGAAAACCTTAACAAATAAATGAAAGAAGAAAAACAAAACAAAAGTAAGAACTGCAAGATGCATCAATAAAAGTTGAAACAAAAAAAATTGTGCATTTCTATTATTATGAATAAAAACGTGTATAGAAATAATGAAACGACTTTTTATTTTGTCCATTCCAAAATGGTTGCATTATGTTGAGTCTCCAAGTTCTTTTAGTTATCAGCTGACAGAATAGTACATTATGTTCCGAGTGGCATATACTATTTTTCATTCAGACTAACCAAAAAGATACATTACGAACAAAACATAACAACAAGCACTGCAGTTTATCACTCACTCATTTTTGCGTGAGCGATCACATCATTTTATTCATAACAATTGCATGGAATCCTTGAAATACGCACAAAGTGACGTCACGTCACTGACATGAAAAGGAACGAAAAGAGATGTCACTGAGAACGAAAATGACATCACTTTTCGTTCTCAGTGACATCTCTTTTGGGAACGAAAAGTGATGTCATTTGGGAACGAAAAGTGATGTCACTGGGAAAGAAAAATGATTCACCAGAACGAAATGTGAAAGAAAAGGTGAGAGAAAAATTTGTTGTTTTGGCTCTCTATCTGGTGAGAGAATGTGACGTTTTTCGCCCGACTGAATGAAATAGTTTATTGTTTGCCAAGAGAAGAAAATAGGAAATTCCAAAAAGAGCGAAGTTTTACGAAGCGAGCGCGGCGAATCACTCGAGTTGGAATTTCCTATTTTCTTCCAGGTGAACACAAAAACCATTTTGCAAACCAAAAACAAAGGTGACAGATCGGGGGAGAAAATTTCTATTTCAAACAAGAGAACAGAAAATGTCTAACTATCATCAGGCAAAGCGTCAATAAAAATAGTTATTTGTTCGGGTCCATACAGCGGAGTACTTTTGTTCGGGTCCATACAGCAGAGTCCCTTTGTTCGGGTCCATACAGCGGAGTACTCGAGCCCGAACCGGGTATTCCCGTCTCGCTTTCAACTATCTACTCCTTCAAAGACGAGAATGGCTAGAACAAGATACATATATAGACATAGCGAGGCAAGCAAGAAATTGCATTACCATTCACGCCGTAAGTGTGCCTAAAATTTGAATTTTAAGTGAACGATTCGATGAAAAAGTGAACCGAAAAATACATTTCAACGCTTCATTGTATGAAAATGACGCTATCACTGTCATTGTCCAGCCTTCATGATGAATCGTAATTGATTCCTGTGTAATTTTATAATCAAATACAGGTGCATACAGAGCATCCGCTCGAAGCATGACCTCGAATACATAAACAGTACAAAAAGGTACTAAAACTTCGTGGATTGCAAAACAGGCCAAGATGCTGAGATTTAAGATCTCACCCACTACTCGTAATCCTAATAGGTATTTGTTCACCGAGGGGGAAAAGAGCTGGAAACATTTCGAGTGTGTTGTTTGTGGCCAGAGCGTAGCGAGTCACCCGAGAAACACTTATATGTAAAAATCCGAGAAAAAAAAATTGCATTTATTTTCGGCCCGAAGCAAATGAAACCGAGGCATTTGAGCTGAGGTGAGAAAATGACTATTAAATTGGAATCCTAATATAGACTTCTTCAAACATAGTTGGCGACACAGAGAAATTTTATGCCAATGCCTTCGTGATTAACTTAATCAGAAGTATCTCCATTCTTTCAAAACCTTGACTGACTCAGCATTCATGTGAGAAAGGGTTAGCCTTAGATTGAAATTGAAATTGCCTGGCCTTGATGGTACTAATACATTTTCACACATAGAACTTTGTATTGTTTGGTTTAGAACACTTTTATGTACGACTTCAATTGTTAATTACCGTCCGAACGAGCAAGAAGCAATAAAATTTATGTGAAATTTATACAAAGTCCAGTCTTTTGCCTTTACTGTACTTCGCATTCTATAAGTGATCCGGAAGATAATTATCCTTAATTTGAACGTTTACACCAGCTTCCAAACCCCAATAAGACCCTATTTGCCCTGAAAGTACATGCAATTAGCTTTCTAATGACACCCCACACGATCATGTACGTTCCGTGTACCTTACCGAGCGAGTTCCGGCAAACGAGTGATTGCAGGTTGTTGAGGACATCGAAGAAATAGTTTTCTGAAGAGGAGACAAAAAATTCTACCTCACTCTTCCCCTCCACACCCCTTCAAAGTTTAAGTGCAGAGGTGTCTTTGTCGAATTATTGACAGGGCTGTGTGAAACGCAGAGATACGTATGATAGCTCATTTTAAAGCTAAAGGTTTTTTTGGTGTAGTTAGATTTTCCGAATTTTCCAAATCGTTTAAGACTTTTCCGACTTTTCTTCAAATTGATGTTTTAAATTTAAGGTTAAAGTTAAATAATTTCTTAAATATGTTCGGAAATACCGGTTTTTTGGTCAAAATTTTTTACTTTGATTTTCTTGTTTAGATTACTTTGAAATCGTAAGAAATACATAGAAACACAAAATTTACGTCTTCAAACATTTTTAAAATGCCATTTTAGATTTCCTTGCCTTCAGGGAAATTTGAACCACTCTTACGTCAAAGGTACGTAAACATACGTCAAACCGCAAGGATCTCATATTCATCTGTTATCGATAACGACGACAAAAATAATGACAAGCTCTGGGTAATATGATTCTTTATATGGTAAAATTCATGGTAAAAAAAAATGAAGTACAAGATTTGAAATCAACAGATGAAAAATACTTTGATCGATAGAAGTAGTAGACCCGATAATAATACTAGTGCTTTCTGTCTGTAACAGGTTAATTATGGAAGAAGTGATTATGGGAGAAGCATGTCCTTCATTGTGACACATATTATTCGTATCAACCAACCGGACTGTTCCTTTATCACTAAAATCATTTTCCTTTGAATCTTCGCGGTAAAAAAATTTTAAGCGCGCCACCTGTTGAGTAAATCTGAATGATTGCTGGATCGGCTGGACACCCGATGTCAATGAAAATGTCATTTTGTTTGTCATAACAACATTACACTTCTATCACACGTGCTGTATTGTAAATCGTAAGAATGGAAAAGAAACCAAAAATTCATCTTCTCGAACATAAGCTGAAGCAGGATCCACACGACTATGGACTCGCTGATGAACCGTGGAACATCAAAAATTTCAAAAAGGAATTTCAAATCACTGTCGTCCGGTAATTGTAAACGATTCAATCGGTGGTAGGCTTGTGTGCTAACTGCACTTTCATTCATTGTCAACAGGAAAAGTAACATGGAACTGGAATTCGATTTGATCCACTGCTATCCAAGTTTCGCGAACGCATTCCGTCGTCTCATCATCAGCGAGGTGCCGAGCATGGCCATCGAAAAGGTGCACATTTTCAACAATACATCCATCATGCAAGACGAAGTATTGGCTCACCGACTGGGTTTGATACCGCTGAAAGCCGATCCACGACTGTTCGAATACAAATTTGAAGGGGACGATGAAACGCAGGACAATTGCCTTGAATTCGAACTGAAAATTAAATGCACCAAAGGCAAAGACGCGCTGGCGAGTTTCGACGGTCGAAATGACAAAGTATTTTCGGATCAAATAAAGTGGTTGCCGAAAGGCAATCAAGCCAACATCTACAAAGACGAGGACGTCGGACCGATTGAAAAGGACATTTTGATCAATAAATTGCGCCCTGGCCACGAATTGGACTTGAAACTGATCGCTGTGAAGGGGGTCGGAAAGGACCACGCCAAATTTTCACCAGTTGCCACAGCCTTCTACCGGTTGCTGCCGGATGTTGTGCTGACGAAGAAAGTGATCGGCGACGATGCGAAACGACTGCAATCGTGTTTCAGTCCCAATGTTATTGGCATCGATGACAGGGAACGGGCGTACGTGAAAAGTGCCCGGTACGATATGTGCAGCCGAAATGTGTACCGTCATGAGGATTTGGTGGACGCGGTGGAGATGTCTCGGATTCGGGATCACTTCATTTTCACCATTGAATCGGTTGGTGCGATGAAGCCGGAAGACATATTCGTGGAGGCTGTCAAAATCCTGAAGGAGAAATGCCAGAAACTGTTGAAGGAAATACAACCGAAAACGTGAAACGCTTGACGTGACAATCTTTTATTTAAGCTTTATCGGCCAAACCAGCAATCGAGGAGCTAATTTAGGAGAACTGAAAACTGTTCGGAGCATGGCGACAATCTACAATTAAATTCCGATAGTCTGTGCAAGTCCTCCGTAAATATGAAGGCTCAACACTCCCATGCACGAAGTAGCTAGAGCTTTGATTGCCAATGATAACCACGGTCCCGTCGACAATATGCGCAACACTCCGTCCAACCATAATGCCTTGTACGCCGTAGCTATAAGCAACATCGTAACGACTGGTTTGAACGATTTCGTCAAATCGTGACGAGAGAACAACCAGAGCAAAGTTGCGGTGGTAAGGTGCTGAATCTGCAACGGTGTCCAAGTGAGCAAATATCCTTCCCATTTTGAATTCAAAAATTTCGTTCCACTTACCAGCGAAATGTTCGACTCCAAACATTTCTGAATGTACATCCAACTGAATTCAGCTCCCCGAGCTCCCACCCACAGTATTAATCCGCGTGACAATATCACTTCGGCGGCTGCCCATCCCAAACCTGCGCTGATCAATTTACTGTGACCCTTACCGGGAATGCGGGATAGAACGAAAGCGATGCCGAGTAGATCGAAAATGTCAACGCTGCTGCGTAGAAATTCCTACGGAACGATTTGAATGTTGTAATGAGACAATTTTTGATGTCGATCAACGATTCAACTCACAGCTAAAATATTGAAATTGGCAGCGGTCGGTAGACTCTCCGAGTCGGGTGAAAATGTTGCCAGTAAAAGCATTTTCGTGAGTTGAGTGAACACATAGAATCCTCCGGCTTGGATGCACTTCCAAAAGGCTCCATATTCTGATCTGAAAATGGAATTTTAATCGATATACCACTAGTGGACGGTGCTGGGTGGGAAGGTAAGAATAATTATTTTTAAACCGAATAGGAAAAGGCCGGCGGACATTCTTATTTGAAGACAGTTCCTTCACAGTGACCATTGTCAATACGAATTTCTGAGGGAAATTATTCCTGGAGTTCTCTTCGATCGATTTCTTGTCCAATCAATGCTTATCCTTGTCAGTGCATCAATGAGAACTTACGAACGAAAAGTTTCAGTAAATTACAAATCTTGAAGCCATCCAGCTCATGAAGCTTCAACTTGAATTGATTTTCCGCCTCTTTTGTGACCTCTTTTGATTGAATCAACATACCGAACCGAGTTATAAGAGAAAATCGCCTAATTCGATTAGGATATTGAATAGCACCAGCCGAATTTCAATTAAATTCTCACTTACAAGCCTGAGTATTTGTATGTTAAATAGTACGGGACGTAGACTAGCGCCACACAATTGCCAAAATGATACAAAGTCATGTTGAAAATTAGATTTTCATTAAATTTAAATTAAACTTTTAGATGAACACTGCTGTAACTTGACCGACCATTACACACATACACACCTAAGTCGAGCTCGTGTTACTGTCACATTATTTTGATTCAGTGTTGCTGGAAATACGAAATGCGATTTTTCATTCAAATATTGATGTGGTTATGCCCCTGTGGATGACTTCTTTATTTATTGTCAAGTCCGCGAGTAACTGTAAACCCGAACACTGACAGCTACACTTTCATCCATAAATAGTCCCAACCTCAACTCTGTGAAAAAAAAATTGCGAAATTGGGTTGACGTTTGATTTGGTGTTTTGTCCGGATCAAAAAATTTAGTAGAAATCCAATGAACAAGGGGCGGAATTATAATTGTTTCTTGACGTAAGTGTTAAAGCTCATTATTTTACAAGAAAATCATTCAAACACTTGTTTCTATTTTCAAAAGTGGACTGCCCGCTCATTCTCACAACACGTATTTTCAGGGCCTCTGTGGATGGTTTTTAACATTTCGAATAACCTTGGACTTGATCTATTCTGTGCTGCTTTAGTTGTCAGCTGATGTCAATTTTTTAATTTTCAATGATCGAAAATGACACTCGAATCTTGATAAATTGTACCTGTTATTCTCGTCAAGATGTGATTGCCATTGGTCAGAAATCTAGCAAGTGTTCCATGTCCCAATGCTATGCTGCAAGATTTCTCAATGAAAGTATAAACCAGGTATGGTCTGTCTGGCGGAAAGATATCATCAAAAGTAAACTAAAATCCAGTATTTAAAAACGCCCAAATGTATACTCTTCAGCAAAGCATCGATGCCTTTTAAGTAAAAATATTAGCGATTGTTTCTTGAATCAAGAATCTTGATGCACTAACTAAAAAAATCTAACATTTCCAACGGTAATTCTGTTCGGAAATCCAGGAGTGGTTTCACTGGTCAAAAATAGAAGCCACTCATGGATTTCCGAACAAATTCACTTGTTGAACTCGATAGATTTGGTGAAATTGAAATGAAAATTGAGTACGACTAACGTGACTAATAATGAAGTAAAAGAAATCCCCATTTCCTCCAACTTGTACGGACAGACCCATAGAGTTATACTCCAGAGGTGACATGGTGGCGCTATCGATCAAAGGAAAACACAAAAATATATGGAAAACCAGACATGTTGAAATAACGACAGCAGTGCCACCTTGACATATCTTCAGTGTGACTCTTTGGACAGACCATACCTGGTATATACTTTCATTGGTACGTGTCTCGACCTGGTTCTGAAAGACAGCCTCGAAGGCGATTGGCAGAAATTTTATTAAACGCACTAATTGCAGATTTTGTGAAAGGTTGGCCCGGAGGACATGTACCGATAGGTTTGTTCCAAGTAACTGAAGACACGAATTTTTACTGGCCGAGCGAACATGATTTCATCCACAGAGATCGGTTTTCATATAAATATTGATGAGGTTATGTTTCTATGGATGAAAGTTGACAGAAATTTGACAATTCGTATGGCCTTAGAACGGACCTATAGCTGTTTTTATTTATAGATCATTGTCAAATAGTGGTTTCTTCTCAAATACATGTAAAGTAACTGTCCATTCATTCCTGGCAACATTAGAAAAAATGAAAATTTCGAAAGTTGAGATGAATGAAAATGATAATGTATTTGATATCTCAAACGGCATTGATTTTGATCTATACATGGTAAGTGCGATGATGACTGAATGTTATACGTCCCGTCCTATCGCATTTTTGGATGAGATTTGTCAACGCTGAGTCATAGTTAAGTGCAGCAGCTGCCATCTACATTGTAAAATTAAAACGAATTCGTGTTTTTGAATGACATATCATATGGCACGTCACAACTGCAGAGTTTTTGTCTATTTTGTGAAAAGGAAATTTTTTTTGTTTAATTTTATTAAAATCCAAGAGTTTTCGTGAAAGATTTCTAAACTATTTTCAGTCCATAGAATCCCACAGTGAGATCATTTGCAATTGATTTACAGTCGAACATAGTGTGACAATTGAAAGGGTCCGAAACGCTCGATTACCATTATCGCCCTGGAATCGTATATTGCGTAGAGAATAGAAATTTCTAATTGTTGATTTGATTATGAAATGCCAGCAAGACGTCGTTTTGCCGACACAGAGTCGGACGAGTCATTTCCATTAGTCATAACCGAAGAGCACGAAGAGAAAAAGAAATATTCGGGAAACAAGTGGAACATTGGCAACTTTTTGCAACAGCAATTGGCCTACGTTCAGTTACCTTCAGTAAATACACAACAGCATCAACAACAACAACAACAAACGCATTTCGTTGACAACAATCATTCGAATAGACAGTCGCCTTACTTTGACGAATCGGAAGAAGAAGTGGAAATTATAGTTATGACGGCACGGGACAGAACTAACGAATTTTCGAATGCGATCCGTTCACTACAAAGTCGAAATATTACCCGAGCGGTGAACATTAAGGATCCGAAGCGAGCCACACAACTGCAAAGCTATGGCGAGTTTATGATGATAGCGAAACATGTTGGCAAGAACATCGCCAGCACATACACGAAATTAGAGAAACTGACACTCTGTAGGTGTTGCACAACGTAACTTCCCAACACATGAACCTGATTGATTTTGATCTGTTTTCAGTGGCCAAACGCAAATCGCTGTTCGACGATCGACCCGCCGAGATTCAGGAGTTGACCTACATCATCAAGGGTGATCTGAATTCGTTGAATCAGCAAATTGCTCGACTACAAGAAGTGTCAAAATCACAGCGGAAAACCAGCAGCGGTAAACATTTACTCTCACATTCGTCAAATATGGTTTTGGCTCTGCAAGCGAAATTGGCCAACATGAGCACGAATTTTAAGCAAATCCTTGAAGTGCGAACCGAAAACCTTAAACAACAGAAGTCTCGACGAGATCAAGTAATTTGAAACACACACAGGACCGGACTGGCATTGCCTTTCGGGCGGCCTAACCAAAAATTCCCAAGTTAGTGCGACGAACTATCGTCCAATATGGCCAGTCCGGGCCTGAAAACACGTCATTCGACCAAATTCTCTCTAACTAAATTTTGACAATTCCCCTCCAGTTCAGCCAAGGACCCATCTCTAGTAATCCTCCACCATCGGCAATGCGTGGTAATGCTCAAGGCAGTCTATTATTGATTGAACAAGACCAAGTGGCAATTGATTTCAATGCGTCGTCGCCACTTCTGCAACCCAACCAGCAACAAAGTCAAACCCAGCAAATGATGCTCTACGACGAGAGCGACAATTACGTTCAGCAACGGGCTGAAACTATGCAAAACATCGAAAGTACTATCGTTGAATTGGGTGGCATATTCCAGCAATTGGCGCATATGGTGAAAGAACAGGAAGAAATGGTGGAACGGATCGATACCAATGTGCAAGACGCTGAATTGAATATTGAAGCGGCACACGGACAGATTTTGAAGTATTTCCAATCGGTGTCGAAGAATCGCTGGCTGATGATTAAGATATTCGGTGTGCTGATCATGTTCTTCATATTTTTTGTTATTTTTCTGGCATAACGTCTACCGGTATGTATATTATCCACACTTGTCCTTATGCGAATGTATTGGGTGCGTTGCTTCGGAAACGACACTCGCATTGCAGTTTAATTCAATTTTATGGCCTTGTTTTGTAAATAAACCTATGAATATAAAGTCAGCGATGTTTTTTGGTGCATTTGTGCAGGGAGTTTTGATAGATACTCGAACGAGGAGAACCACTGTCTGATTGAAGCTCGATGAAGCGAGAGGGTTTCGAACATACTCGCACAAAGAGAACATTTTCTAGCTGTCCGGATGCATTCAATTGTTAAGCACGAAACGCACTACACTCCATGTATTCACCGTTTACACTATAACAATGGAAAGAGTGAACCATTTTCATTGTTATTTTGAAAACAGCGACCAAAACGGAGTGACTGCGAATCGGGTTTTAAGTATGGTTTCCACTTAACAAAAAGTACATACTCCGTGAGAGAGCGAAGTGTCGAGAAACAAAGCATAGTTGACACTTCAGATTCACTGCAGAGGGCGTAAATTTTCTATAAAAAAGGAAAGATCACGAATTATCATATCTCATTTTTCCATACATTTTTGACGTACACTCGCGGAATTGTGAAAACCGACACATTTTATATGTCTACTTGACTTTCTGATTTCTCCATATAACATATACATGCAAAATTCACAAAAACCCAGTAGAACAGAAAATGTGTCGGTTTTCAAAATTCCATTTAATACATTTAATCCAAAAAATTTTTTTTAGTTTTACCGAAATAATTAGGCATCCACCTAAAAGATTTGTAAACTTATTACGAAAATTAGATTTGCACGATCCCCAGTGCGTTTAATTACTCGTGAGATATAGAAACATTTTTTTGTTAAAAATGGTATTAAATTTATTTATTCCATTTAATCCATTTATTCCACTTTACACCAAAAACTCCTAAAAGTGGAATTTTACGCTTTTTAACATTGTAGTATGAGTTGTAGTACGTGGTTCGATCAAAATCAACCATTTTAAAGCCTATTAAAGTATTTGGTAAAATGAACTTTTTTCCTATTTAATCCAATTTTTATTCCATTTAATCCATTAAATCCATTTAATTTATTTAATCTAGAAGTGCGTCGCCCCTCGGATCTTTGCTAATGGTGTTGCCAGCCTGCACCAAAGTGCCAATACTGAAAAATATTTCACTAAATTTCATCAAAAGTCTGGTGCGAGTTGTCCTTTCGCTCATATTGAATGTAAAAAGCGATTATATGGTTGATTATCGTATGTGGGTCGGCCACGAAGTCGAATAGCAATGTTGCCAAGCTGGGATCGACCTGGTTTGGGCCAGGGAGCCGCCGTCAGCTAAAACTTCTTTCGGCTCTATAAAATTGAATTTTGATCCGAATTGAGTGGGTAAAAAATCTTGTGTTCCTTGAACCTTTCTGCATACGAGAAAAATATAAGTGCTTGAAAAATTGTGCAGGTGGCGCTGTAATTCAAGATGGCGCCCATCAATACAAAAAAATGTGCAAATCTGAAAAATCCGGTAAATGCTTTTTTTAAAGTAATTAATGTTTTTTATTTTTAACATAAAATTGATACCATTCGGAATAATTTCGCCCATGGAACCATGTCAAAAATATTTCATTTTATATTTTTAAATAAATTTTCAAAAATCAAAATTTCATAGAGCAAATTCAAATTCAAATTCAAATTTATTAACTCAACTGAACAAAAGGAAACACCTTATATTAATGTCCATAGCGAAACATAACTCACAAAAGTCGCAGAAAGAAGTAGCAGAAAACGAAAACAAAAAAAAATAATTAAAATAAATAAACAAATACTAAAAACCTTCACATTAGTTTGAAAGATGACACAAAAAAAGAAAAACTGCACGCAGAGCAATATAGAATTTAGAAAGGAAGAACTTAAGATAAATTATGACTTACTCACATCACCGTGCACCGGTCGATCACATCACACACCCGCTAAGCTAAAAATAGGACAGAACCGAAGAAAGGAAAAAACACAAAAAGTTACAGAAAACGCCAAGCACGTGGGTGGCAGCACACGAAACAGGGCCCAAACGAGACTACAACGACTGGAAAAACATCACACTGGCATCTTTAAACCTTGACACCGAAGGAAGTTCTCTAATGCGAACCGGTATCGAGTTATAGTCGGCCACGGTCCGAACGAAAAATGAGCGATTATACTGAACCGACGAATGTCTAGGCAAGACAAAACTACGAATTCGAACAGAGTTGCCAGCACTTAGTCTCTCGAAAAGAAAAGAAAAGAAGTGTTAGGCAACGTCGGCCCCCTAGACCAAACCAGGCCGATCCCAGCTTGGCAACATCGCGATTTGAGTTACTGGTCGATCCATCTATGATAATCAACCATAAAATCGTTTTTTACATTCAATATGAGCGAAACGGCTTTTTTGGACAACTCGCACTTGACTACAAATACCCTGACAAAAACAATAAACAGAACAAAATGCCACAGCTCGCGAACCCAGTTCTTACTTTAGTACTTTTAGCTGAAAATCGCTCCCTTTATTCGGATATTTGCGAACGCTCTCGAATTAAACGCCGTATTCTCAAATTCGATTTTTCAGCTTCGATTTGTGGATTATGAGCATTTTCATCCACATTATTGCATTTGGCCGAACTCAGAATTTGGGTTCTATTGACACTTTAGGTGTAAGCTGGCAACACTATTAGCAAAAACGTTTCCTATTCATACGTGTTATGTGAGCGCATAGATGACGTCAACGTAGAAATTCACTGTGTGTAGGTTGTCTTTGAATTGTTTACAATACAAAGTGTTTTTGTTTGTACACCAACTGGTGATATTCAGCCGGGGCTAATTCTGCACATAGGAAACTTTTAGCAATTGTTAACTTAAAAAAATATTTCTTTGAAAATTTGGAAAAATGCAGGAAAATTCTGAACATTTATAAAAATCTGTGAAAATGTTTTCCCAAAAATTGTCATTGAATTCTACGGTAATAGGCTGAAGCGGCTGCTGCTGTTCTGTATGCCGACACAAATCCAATTATTGTGTCACACGGACCCGTGCCTTCGAATACCTACATTTATATGAAGCACAGGACAATGTGTCCGATCATATAGGCTATCAATTATTCTTGTTACACACTAATAAACGATTCCGTAGATATAAGATCACCCGAAAAAGAAATTAGCGTTGTAGCTCGATATTTTCTCAACTGAGACGCAGGATGCTGGGAAGCTATTTTGTACAACTGTTTAGAAGCACTAGACGGCTTCCTGGTCAGGCACGCGAAAGTTTTCATGATTTAAATGATTAAGGGGATAAAAATAACAAGATCTGTGTTTTCGATCACAATCATGACTTGTTTATTTAACAATGTTCGCAGCTCCTACAATTATGAAAAAAATATAACGGCTGTGTATTCGAATTTTCTTACGGAATTTTACAATAATTCGCGTCCTCATCATATCTCGACACTGGAAGCAAAATTCAAAGGGTACATTTCTGAGCTACGATAGATGGCATTGGATGGCATTTCAAACGTCCTTGAAGATGATCTATAGCACATTTGCTGGTTGCGATGAAGTAATTGCTGTCAAATCCAATGAATTAAAATAATTGGACGGAAAAACATCGATAATGCACATCAACATGGTATGTTTCTTTGTTTCAGTTGGTCTAAGAGAAACGCACTCATGCCGATACTAAAGCCTTAAAAATGAAAATCAGCATTTCTAAAACAGGTGACGTCGGTCATAACAACTCCTCCAAACTTCGGTCATAACAACTCCCCCAAACTTCGGTCAAACTTATTTTATTGAGAGTTTCTTTGGTTAAAAGTTACTTATTCTAGGTCCTATCCGTAATGCCCGTTTATCTGACTAACATTTTTTTAAGTCCATTCTCCTTTGCAAACGATTATAGATTTCAGTTTTTAGGTGCGGGACCTGCAACGTTATGTTCGCTGTTCCAATTGTCGTTTGCTGATAACATAAGCTGATCTTCTAGAGAGCAATTCGGAGAAATTTCGCCGAACGGATTGCAACACGACAAACCTTCAAAGTTGAGGAGTTCGTGATTAAGCTCTTCATAATTCGGCTGTCGTTCATCTTGTTGTTGAAAAAAATCCTGTTGTGGATTGTGTTGATTCTGTAGACTGCCGTTATGTCGTTGTGGATCATATTGTTGTTCTACATAACTTTGCTCTTGTTGAATGAGATGCTGAGGTAAATTTTGACTGTACTGCTGCATGCGGTAGTGGTTTGATGAATGTTGTGGTAAATTTTGCTGCAAGAATGGATTGTGATGAGGCAGGCTTTGGTCCGGCGGTTTATTATGCAGCTGTGTTAGATTGTACTGTAATGATAACGGTTGTGGTAAATTGTGCTGTTGTGGTAAATTGTGATGTTGTGGTAAATTGTGCTGTTGTGGTGAATTGGGTTGTTGTGGTAAATTCTGCAGCTGTGGTAAACTGAGCTGTTGTGGTAAATTCTGCCGCTGTGGTAAATTCGGCTGTTGTGATAAATTTTGTTGTTGTGGTAAATTAGGCTGTTGTGGTAAATTAGGCCGTTGTGATAAATTGTGTTGTGTGTGTAAATTGTATTGTGGTAAATTCTGCTGTTGCTGTAAATTGTGTTGTTGTGGTAAATTGGGCTGTTGTGATAAATTCTGATGTTGTGGTAAATTATGTTGTTGCGGTAAATTTTGTTGTTGTGCTAACTTCTGCTGTTGCGGTAAGTCGTGCTGTTCCGGATAACTGTGGTGTTGTGGTAAACCCTGTGGTGGTATATTATACTGATGTGGAATATGGCTAGGAAAGGGACGTAAGTCGAGTAATTTCAATAATTTTCCTGATTTGTCAATTTTTGGTTGCTTTCTCGTCGTTACCGCGTCAATGTCGGTGACATCGGGAACATATTGGAAGGGAAACCGATTCCTTCGTACATCATCCGATGGTCTTACCATTTCGATAAATATATTCTGTGGTGTGTCGACAGATTTCAAATCACATTTGGGTGTGGTGAAAGCAATTCCCACATTGCGATGTATATTCCGAGGTTGAAAAGAGCCGAGACCAATCAATTTTTGATTCTTCTTTGCATCTTCTTCATAAAATCGTATCTCAATGTCATCCTGTGCGATCTTATTGCAAAAAATCATGATCTTTTTACCGCCGGATGCTGGACTGAATGTGTCACTAATATCATGAATTTTCACCTCTGCAGCAGCCTTATTATTGATAATTGGTTGTGACACTTTCGGTTCGAGTTGGGCTGCGGGTGTTGGATTTTTCGGGTCAGAACTGATAAGCACCTGAAAACATAGCCGCACTGTGTGGATGTCGCGTCTTAGATTGTCTACACCACATTTGGATAGATCGAAAGGATTTATATTTAAGCGGGTGCGTTCCGCGAGTCGAGCGGGGATTTCCGATATTAAACAGCTCTGAATGCGTAGCTCGCGAAAAGAAATAACTTTCGGGTCTCTGCTATCCGTATAGAATTGAGGAATGTAACAGACGCCATTTTCACAATTTTTTCCAAGGAGTTTGTGCGGATGTTGCCTGAAACAAATGGATTTTGAATTTTTAAAATAGTCAAATTACTGGACAGATACGTTCTGAAAATACTCTCTGTAGCAAACTCACTCTCTTGAGGCTTATAAAACGAAGTCTGAACAAGGTAGCAGCGATTCACGAAAACGTCTTTACCAAGGTAAACATATGGGCGGAGGCCACCCATATATTTGCCTCTGTCTTTACCACCTTAACACGCACTCCAATAATAGGTACAAGAACAGAATTTAAATAAGAGGCCTTCGCGACGCAGTGTCCAAAATTTTCATATAAATTCAGTTTTTTATGTATGTTTAATATGTGTCACTGTGTTACTGACGTTCCATACAAAATAAGAGGCCATATAACCGTTAAACAAATCTGTTCTTGTGCCTGTTATTGGAGTGCGTTGTTATTGTTGTAACGCCGATCGAAGTTCGCCATTGTAAAATAAAGGCATCAAGTTTTCTTAGGAAAACTCGAATAAATACGAGTTGAAAGGGAAACACGTCCGAATTAAAGTCTTTTATTTCTCAGCCGAGAAACCTCAAAAACCACAAGTTAAAAGCTATAGCTGGTAGCTAACGATGTTGAGGACTCAAAGCGCGTTGACCTTAATAATTGTAGTTTGCTTGCTAGAGGGAGTATTTGTTCTCCTTATAACCTACACAACAACATCAATCTATTATTAAAACGACATCGAAATTCAAATCAGAGTGACTTCAATCAGGCGATCACAATGTGCAGTTATAGTTTTCTACAAAAAAATTACTTTTGGAAATAGCTTGTTACAGCAACGTGTTAATGACAATCGCAAACATTTTAAATCTATTTTTACCTACTCCAAGCTGGATATGTGCGTCAGTTAAATTTTAATCATGACTCGACATGAAAACGGTCAATAAAGGTATATGTGGTTGATTTTGCATATAACTGATGTCATATTTAACACAAAATCTCGGCGTCAGTCGGCGCACATATCTAGCCCGAGCTATAAGGGCTAAAAGTCAATGTTCGATAGTAAAAGTAAAAAGATTTGAAGTAAGGGGCATACTCGACGCAAAGTCAGAATTTTTCTTATAAATTTAGTTTTTTATGTTGGTACAATACCACTGTGGAAGAAAAATAAGGGGCTTTTTGACCGTTAAAAATACCAGGCTCTCACTCTAATTCCGGACTCCTTATTAAGGAATTAAGGAGGTTTCAGCTCAAAAATAAGGAGAAATAAGGAAATTGCTCGACTTCGGGCAACGAAAATTGATATTTATCGAACCAAATTGGGTGTGTATGGTATCGTTCGAAAGTTTAGTCATGGCCCTACGTTAGTGAAGGGCCGTGACGCAAGTCCGTTCACACTGAAAAATTTGACAAAATTTTTTTTTTTGATACCAACATTGAAAAATGATACTTTCGCCCCGCATATGAGGGGCGAAAGTAAAAAAATGCATCCCACGGGGAGAAAGTACTTAACGAAGAGCGAACGCAACTGAACGAACAGCGAAAGTGACTGACGTCACAGAAAATGAGAGAAATGAGTCGAGTTGTCAACAAAATCCGCTCATATTATGCAGAATACTTTGATCAAAATTGTAAAACACTCTGGCGCACAGTTCTTATTGAAATTAGCATACAAAGTTGATACTTTTTGTTACTGAATGATTTGTTAGTTATATCTTAATTTTTGTGTGTGTTATTGTTGTGATGGCTAAATTATTAAATTTTTCATATACCAGGGGGCTGCCGCCCCCTGGACCCCCGCTTTTCTGGCTAAATGCCTTTTTATTTCAACATTTTGTTGCGATGTTTGCGATACGTATCAATTTTCAATGTTGGTATCAAAAAAAATAGTATGAACGACTCGGGGCAAAAGTAAAAAAATTCAACCTGTGCGATTGAGGCCCTTGCCTTCGGCGCGGGCATCAACTCTCGCACACGGTTGAATTTTTTTACTTTCGCCCCTTGTCATTCAATGTACTATTTCCGCAGGACTGAGGAACATATATACACGAACTTTTTGACTTTTCCCCCTTTGCTCCTACTACCCCCAAAGTATTTTATAATCTGTGCGTCCATACGAGTTCAACGAGCTATCACACGCCTCATAAGGTTAAGATTTGGCCAAGATATTAAATTTCAAAACTTGGAAATTTGTAGAAATTTGTATGAAGAAATGGATTTTCATGCATTTTGAAATTGATGAATTTTACCAACCTTTGTTACTTTGTTACTTTGTTACGGCGAAACTTTTTAATTTACCGGTGGATTCGGCTGAAATTTTCAGGGTATGTTAAGGACGTAATTCTAATTTGAAGGAATTTTTATAAAAGCTTATAATTTCGGAGCTATGAGCGTTTTAAGGTATTGAGCTATGGGGCCTATAACTCAGAAAATATGGCAGATAGAAAGTTCGTTTAAAAGACAATTTATAGAGTTTCAGATTTCAGTCGACACGTGTTTCATGGTTTTCCAAAAAAGTCGTCTATTTGGAAGCTATGAGCGTTTTAAGTGTGAGCTATGTCAGCCATAACTCGGAAAATACTGCAGATAGAAACCTCGTGTAAAAGACAAATTTATAGAGTTTCAGATTTCAGTCGACATGTGTTTCATGATTTTCCTAAAAAGTCGTCTATTTGGGAGCTATGAGCGTTTTAAGTGCGAGCTATGTCAGCCATAACTCGGAAAATACTGCAGATAGAAACCTCGTGTAAAAGACAAAGTTATAGAGTTTTAGATTCTAGTCGATACGTGTTTCATGGTTTTCCTAAAAAGTCGTCTATTTGGGAGCTATGAGCGTTTTAAGTGCGAGCTATGTCAGCCATAACTCGGAAAATACGGCAGATAGAAACCTCGTGTAAAAGACAAAGTTATAGAGTTTTAGATTCTAGTCGATACGTGTTTCATGGTTTTCCTAAAAAGTCGTCTATTTGGGAGCTATGAGCGTTTTAAGTGCGAGCTATGTCAGCCATAACTCGGAAAATACTGCAGATAGAAACCTCGTGTAAAAGACAAAGTTATAGAGTTTTAGATTCTAGTCGATACGTGTTTCATGGTTTTCCTAAAAAGTCGCGTATTTGGGATCTATGATATTTTCGTTCAAACTGCACAATATGATTGTCTATTATCTGCGACCAAATTCTAAAAAAGCACAACTTACAAAAGAGCTGATATCGCCCAAAACCACTTACAGTGGAGGTGTGACGCAAGTCCTGTTATCCACTTACAAAAGAACTGATATCGGTGTAGGTGACGCTTACAGGTTCGACACGCAAAAAGGTATGCGTCACAAATGGCAGCTGATGAGGAAAGTACGCGAAAGTTTTATCAACAAAAATTTACCAGAAAAATTTTAGGAAGAAAATTATAATAAAAAAGTTTGCGTCACAAGTGGCAGATGTTGAGGAATGAAAATTTTAAAAATTGTGAAATATATTCCTAAAAATGGAATTCATATTATAATTTTCTTCCTAAAATTTTTCTGGTAAATTTTTGTTGATAAAACTTTCGCGTACTTTCCTCATCAGCTGCCATTTGTGACGCATACCTTTTTGCGTGTCGAACCTGTAAGCGTCACCTACACCGATATCAGTTCTTTTGTAAGTGGATAACAGGACTTGCGTCACACCTTCACTGTAAGTGGTTTTGGGCGATAGTCTATAGACTAAAGATTGCAATCAATATTTGCACATACCAATTTGATTAGCAGAGGCTTTAGGTTCGAACTGTTTCACGGGGGTGCACAATTTTTTTAAAATATATTTTGTCCGACACCTTCTGATGGGATCTTTACAGAATACGTTCAGCGGATTTTTATCTAAGAAACCCTGCTGAAAGCTTACTTGAGTCACTTATTGTAATGGAAAATTTAGTAGGCACTATGCTACTAAGCTTGCAATAGAACAAACAGTCATGGGGTTTTATTTCCATATGATATGATCATAACCAACATTTGTGTCTCTTGTGTCTCTTGCTTCAATTATATTAAAAAAAAACATTTTTGCGACCCCTTTTTGAGGGAATGCCATTTAATTTGGCTTGGCCTCTATAAGTCCGAAAATTAGAAATTAAAAAAAATGTGAAAGGCGCATAAATGAGTCATTCCATTCCATTTTAAAAACCTTTGTCTTATAAGTGATACTCGAGAAGGAAACCACAAAAAAACATGGTAAGTCCAGTAAATCAATCATATTGGAATGACAATGCGCCACCACTTCATTTTTCTATTAGAGTTCTTTGTGTTAAATAATAAAAGTAATTTTAAAATCAATGTTTGGCGCGCAGCGAATTTTTTTTAAATAAATTTTTGATTTTCTGTCAGTAAAATTTGCGAAAAATAAGGAAAATAAGAATTTTTTATCAAAATAAGGAGGAATAAGGAGGTTTTCATAAAAATAAGGAAAATCAAAGAACACCTCCTTATTTTTGAGAGGCCTGAAATACATGCATGCACACACAACCGCATTGAATCATCATCGCTCTCACTCATCAAATATATCGGCTGCAAAAATGAACATTGTGAAAACAAACTTCCGCACAGTTTCGAAATCTCGAATTGATACACCGCGGGTCAATACTTCGGAGTGTGTGAAAAATGTATGCAAACATTAATGACGATCTGTTTACAAAAATGTTGTGAAACTAACAAGTTGATATGTTTTGCCGAGCTCGTATTTGTTCGTCCGAACACAGTTTAACTGCAGTCAAAGAACGTGAATCACTGTTTTTATGAAAATTAATCTTTTACAAACGGTAAGAGTATTGACACAGAATCGTTATAATCTATTACTTCAATATCGTTCTTAAAGTATCGCCTAGTGTTCCACATTAATCTTTTACTTCATTTGTTTTAAAATATACGTTACAATATAAGAGAACACCAGCCAGAATACATCTGAATATATCTTAGTAGTTCATAGATTCGAAAAACCACTTCGGTCACATATGAAAGTTAAATTTTCACTTTTTGCAAACGAAGGTTCGGGTGCTTTATATGGCAATGTAAACATTTGCGATGTAAAGAACTTTAACCTGGCTTAAAAGCTTTTTTTTTTGTCGAAGATAAGGAATGTTCTTCTGTATGTACCGGTGCTCGAAAATTTTAAGTTTTTGATTTTTCGATACCTGAAACTGTTCTGGACCATAGACTGAATAGAATTCTATCGGGGTTTGTGAACCACCTATAATCTATGTTAACTCTAACTGAATGCCTTCCTCTTTTGAACTCTGCCCACATCCTCCCACGAAACTAGCTTCGCCTGTCTCTGTAAATGTATCACTCTGCCAAAATTCATGTCTTACCTATAAGGTTTCTCGACCGTTACACACGACACGAAGACTGTTGCCATTCCCGTATAATTCACAATTCTGATGGACGGAAACGATTTCTTTTTTTGTGTAGTCCTTACTCCTTCTAGTGGCGCTGAGCGACCCTCCGATTCATATCGGAATCGTTTCAATTTCGGTGCCGGCTCTTCCACAATTTCGATATATGCGTCCGGGGACATCATAATTGGTCGCGAAATGTTCAATTTTATGTTGTTTTTTTTCTATTTCATACGAGAAGTGATAGCAGAATGCTCACGGTTCAATTAACATTTAACTCGATCGATCCAGTAGACGATCGGGATATGACGGTGTTTTTAAGAACAATGGCGAGACAATCGTCTGGTTTATATTTAAAGTGTTATCACGACACACACAACTTGTAAATGTAAGGTCTCAAGTAAGTTTTGACGACAACACTTATTTTCTTCGCTTCCTTTACCGGCACTTGTTATTTATTAGAAAATGTAAGCTTGTCGATCGACGAGTCGAAAGTAAATGCAATCATACTAATTCGCATGAAAACATAACAGCTCGTCTCTCGTATACAGACTCTTTATCGCGTAAATTTGTACATCGTCGTGTTCGCGAATCAATTTGAAAACGAAGATTTATCTCGACTTCAGTAAAAGCACAGAAATAGCGCACAGAGGTTCTATATGCTGCTATTTTGCAAACAAAATTGTGGAAAGTCCTGTTGTTAATATGTGATAAGGCGACATTCGGCTTTGTTTCAAAAGAAAGATTTGGTTGATGTGATTTTGGTCAGTAGCAGTAATGTCGGTTCGCTTTGATCTTATTTAGTTAGTCCAAAATTTGAATATCCACAAAAGAAATTGAATGTAAAAACAGCAAAATAATCTTATCATTTTTTAGAGGATGTATGACCCAGTGGTATGAGTGAATTCGAAATTTGTAATTGATTTGTACTGAGTCAAGGTCACATTTTCACAGATTTTTTTTCGCTACATTTCGAGTGATTTGCTACTTCATCAACCAATTGGTATGAAATCAAAATTTTTCTTTCCTATTTTCTTCTCCATTCAGTCAACATAAAGGCATGGAATTAATCTGAAAGACTCAAACCTGGATTTTGATATCCTCAATATTCTGTAGCATGATAGACTTTAAAAATAGTTGTGAAGCGTCTGTGGTTAGTGGAAGACGATGGAGAACCGAAAACATATACTTTCCTTATGGAAATTTCTCCAGGTGCACGAAACCTACAGGTAATTGCATGTACCAAAAGTACATAAATAGGGTATTATGAAGGTTTGGAAGCACCTACGATGATCTATCGACTTTGTTTAAAGACGTTTGTAAAAGGAAGACATTTCATTTTGAGTAAAAAATATGATTTTCCAAGCTTTCAGAAATAGTGTATTTAGTTCAAGTTGATTTGCATAAGTCATTCTTTAAGCTAGTTGCACTTAATATCGAAGTGGATTATGATAGGACAAATTGAGGACATTTAATTAGGCTGAATAAGTATTTGCAGCGTCGTTACCAAAAAAGTAGTATTTCGACTTTGCACCACTAAACTGTCATAATACTAAGTTTTCATTGTCTGTAAACTAGGACTAATTAAGGACATTTGTTTGGCATGAACACAACACAACACATTCGCGACATATACACAACTTCAGCTAGTTACTAAAATGTAGTGTTTACCAATAAGGAAGGGACTAATCGACTTTTTTCGCGAAACTGGTACATTGGGCATTTCCAAAATATTGCCAAATTGAAAAGATGTTACAAAAAGAAAATCGATGAAAAAAGCATTTCCCACTCAATTTCACACATGTCTACTGCGCCTGAAAAAAGGCAGGACAAATTCTAAAATTTGGTCGGACATAAAGGACATATTCAGGACATCTATTTGGTAACGGCTACAGGTAGCAATCAGAACACAGGTGTCAATTTGTAATCCTACCTGTTATTAGCGCACTGGTATTGATGCGGATGTTATGTCCTGTTACCTTCTGGAATTAATATAAGCGTTGAGATACCTACTAGTCCACTCTTATCTACCGGTTTCGGAGCAGTAGTTATCGATAGGTTTCTTCCATCGTATGGTAAAAACGAATTTTGACAGGCCGAAAACAACCGACCGTCATCCACAGGAGCAAACATAACCGCAACTTAAACAAATTTGTTCTTTAAAACTTCAAAGTGAGGTTGTGTTGGCTTCTCTGTGGATGACGATTGACATTTTGAACGGCCTTGGAAGAGACCTATATAAAAGAATCACAATTTTCAAAGGATGATGCGACCGAGACTTACGGTATAGCACTGCAGAGTAAAATAAACCAGGCAGGTTCATTTTTGAAACGTCAAATAAGGGACCTAATACACTATATGAAAATGAACTCAAACACGGCAGAGTAAAAGTTACTTTTACTCTGCCGTGACTCAAATGAACACTGACATAAACTCTCAACATGAAGTACGAATTGTTTAGTGGTAAACTAACTTAGATTGACTCCTTAAAGGTGACGAGAGCACATTGGAGTAAATTCAATTCGATTCAAATGTGTTTGCCTTCTTAATTAAGTGGACAAATTGAACTATCAAAAGACGATTTTTGGAAAAGACATAATATGTTTCATGATTTTTCAAGCCCAATCGAATGCTATAACTGAAAAACTCGGGAAACGCCTAGCGCGCGGATTGACATAAGAACCCAGACTATTAAGGGATAGTTGTTCGTCTACGAGTAGATGAACGCGCGCGGAGGCCTCCGTTGGGCCCATTGTGCTAATAATTCATCGATAATACTTTTGAAAAACTGTAGAACTGTAGAATCGCAAAGCCGTTAAAAATTTCAGGTAATTTGTCAGCTCATGATAGCTAATACAACCTATACGGTTCACATGGCCTCCGCGAAACAACAAAATTGAAAAGACGATCTTTCTTCCTCACTACTAGCCTCAGTATTTCAATAATACCAAACATTCATGGGTGAATGTACTTTTGCAGATGTGAACTCATACTTCCTCTACTCGAATATTTTCAGTATGAAAAAGAAAAGTTCATTAAGCTTTGCAGCGGTTTCAGCTGATGTTCTATTTCTTACAAAAACTAATATAGAATGGTGATTGTCTCTTCAAGTCTATTTCTGGAACTAAATTTCTGCTTTCTACTGCTACACGGCAGCATGTTTTTCAAAAGTAATTCTTCTAATTTTTTCTAAATCGTTGAATGTAAGAACCAAATATCTTACGGTGAGCTAGGAGAGACCAAATTTCTCAATTTTAAAAAGCTCGTAATTTTAACTTGAATTCTAAGTTATTTACGTGATTTTTTGACAATAGTACATTTTAAGTCAATTATTTTTCAGATGATATCAAACAGTTCTTTGAAAGTTATTTAAATTAAAACCTCAGCCTTCGGCTTAGGATCACAATCAGCAACTTGTCGAAATAAACATTTGGACGCAGGTGCATAATATTTATTAACTTTAATCCAACCTTGAAATTCAATTCATTAAAAAAGTGAGGAAAACGATAGACATCGCTTACTGACATCCCAAATACGTATTGGACTTTCAGATTTCTCCTATATTTACTCAATGAAAGTACAAACCAGATATGGTCTGTCCATACAACCCGGAAGAAATAGCGATTTCATATAAAATGATTTTCACTGAAAGAGGTGAGTTTGTTTATATGAAATCGCTATTTCCTCCGCTCCATACAAATTTTGACATTATACCATACCTATGGAGTATCACAGCAGTGTAAAATAAACCATGCAGGGGCGGTTCATTTTCGAAACGTCAAATAAGGGTCCTAATACACTGGATGAAAATGAAATCAAATGAACACTGACATAAATTGAAAAAATTTGCTCGCAAAAAATATAGGGCTACTAGATCATTCAGGTCCCTGGTCAAATCAGCGTTCCTGCCTGGTTAACTTTACTCTGTCGTGGGAGTATACTTTCATTGAATTTACTCACTTTTTCGCGAAATTACTCACTCTTCGGTCCAAAAATCAACTAAAAGCCAACTTTTTCACTTTCTTGGTAAAAAATTTGAGAAGCATGCCTGTAGGGTACATAGAGTAAAATATTATATTATATTTCTTGACGGAGCTTTTTTCGTTCATCCTGCTATTTGTTCTCTCACAATTGGTTTCAAATTATTAACCGTATTGGGTCACATTTATTCTTTGTTACTGGCCCGACTCAGTGGGCAGTGCTGTTAGCATTTCTCTGGCTCCGCTGCCCTGCTAGTTGTATAAATAAAACCAAAACCAAAAAAAAAAATGCAAAAATTTATTCAGAAATTTTGGTGGCGAGACTTTTATCAATCATTTCTCGTTACTCTAGTTTCGGCAATTTATAAAATAGCTAAGACAAGAAAAACGGTACATGAGCAGATTTAAAAGTCACTCACCATATACATTTTGGAGACTCAACGATCACCCATCACGTAGCCCAACATATCGGCATGCACCAAGTATAACTACCGCTATATATCTTCCGGAAGCACATTGGAGGATCAGGACAAATGCATCGATCCGCATGGGGTCGACCCTTGGCGGGATATCTCGTCGGACAATATTCAGCTGCAGCAACAAAACTGACTATAACAGTGAACAGCACAGCGACCAAACAAAAGTATTTCATTATTTTTGTTGTGTCTTCGTAATTTCCAAGGAGCCACTTCATTCGAATGAAATGTTTCGTTAAATTGAAACACCTTTTAAATGATTTTTGATCGGCTGATTTTCAGTCATCTTCTATTTATGGAGGCATATGTCGTATAAACTGCTACACCAGGCGTACACATTTACATAGTTAATACATTTCGTTGTTTTGCATCAATCGATCAAAGCAAAAATAGTTATAACAGAGGAAAAATGGATGGGTTTGACATTTTCAAGTCCAAGTTGGGTGTAAGTTCAAATGGTGGTGGACACCATATTTCCGACCAGTTGAAGTCGTTCATAGAGTTAAGAACCACGGCTCTTTTCTAGCAACGACACTCAGTTTTCCAAGGGGTTTTAACATAAATATGAAGATGGTAACTTTAATGGAGTGAGTAGAAGGAAACCGAATTGTCGGCGAAGGGATTTTCACCCCTCGATATTGAAAACAAAAAAAATGTTGTAACTAACTACACTCTCTGAATTCAGTATTTTAAAAATTAACGGAGAAATAACGATCAATTTGTGAGAGGATAATCCTTTTTGGTAAAAGCTTCGTTGAGGCTCTCAACTTGAAGGAGATTACGGTAGTGAATCCAACTTCAGCTTGTAGCTTCCAAAAGTTATAACTTTCTTGATCTAATAATGCAAATTTGCTGGTCTCGAGTGTGGAACATTATTTTTACCTCACTGACGCACTTTCAAATTCAATTGTTTGCGGTGGTAATATTAATTCATATTAATTTGAGGATCCTAATTAGCTGCCTGCAAATGTTTAAAATTATTCTACCAATAAAATAAAACTACCAAAAATTGAATAATTTTACCGTTAAAACGCTACCGATATTAATCTTACATTTATCCCGCACGCACCGCACGCACGCACGAAACTTTTACTTCCTGGAGTAGATAAAATCTTGTTCTTGTTGTTACACCTGGGTAAATAAAACGTCCCATTTACGCACTAGTTAGCAAAAAGTATGTTGTGTTACAAGTATTGTAATGTTGATTTTTTCAGCACTAGACCCAAGTTTTTCAATTCTTGGTTGGCACAAAATCATGATGTGTTACACGTGTTGTAATGAGATTTGTTCAACACACTACCCAATTTTCCATACTCGCTCCGCTCGTAAAAAATTGGTCGAGTGCTGAAAAAATTAACATTTAAATAGCGCACAAAGGGTCTATATGCTGCTATTTTGCAAAAACATGATAGAACGTCTTGGTTGTTTATATATGCGATAAGGCGAGTTTCGGCTTTATTTCAAAAGAAAGATTTGGTCAGTAGGGATATTGTTGGTTCGCTTTGAGTAATGAGTTTATTTAATTATAATCGAAAATTTGAATATCAACAACAGAAATTGAAAGTAAAAACAGCTAGATAATCTTATCTTCTTTTGGAGGATGCATGACCCAGTGTATGTAAGTGAATTCTAAATTTTTAATTGATTTGCACTCAGTTCTGAGTCAAGGTCACATTTTCAGAGATTTTTTTCATTTCAATATGATGAGTGAATTTGCCAATTCGTCGAGCGATTTGTGTGAAGTGAAAACACATCGGTTCTTGTCATGGCACATAACGTTTGCCGACAAGGTTCTCTTAGGTGTAGTTAGACCCCGCCTTTCTTCTCCATACAGTCAGCGCCTTTCTTAAACCGAGAGGAGATAAAACAATTTGAACCTTCTAGGAATGAGTAAACAAATGGGCAAAAATGATTTTCCTTGATCAGAATGCCTTCCAACTTTCGAATGGTACCAAATATTTGCATGCTCGAAAAACCGATGTATTCACGTAGGACCCTCATTCATACAAATTGATTGACAAATACGCAACTTAACTCTTATAGTTTTTGTCGGTGACTCACACGAAATTTTTCAAATATTATTGTGAGTGACGAATGAATGATTGAAAATCAACATTTAGTAGCTAGTCCGATCACTTTGTCAAGCGAAGGTGATTGTTGTTAGTCGTAAGTGCACTGCATGACTAGTCGCGCCTCAGCACTGTTTTTGTCACGAACACATGGTTCCAAGCTGTGGATGACTGACATCAACTGTAAGTAATTACGGGTAAACTAAGTGGCCTCTCCACTGTAAGTGTTTACACGTTAATGCTCTCTGGGATTGTGCACAGGCACCAGTTCGTATGTTGCAAGGGCAAAGTGAGTGACGAAGCAATGATTCATTTTCACAACGCAGGCGAGAAAGTAATCAATTTCTCCCCTCCACTGAAACTTCGCAGGCCTCGCTACGCTCTGGTGACATGCAACAACCACGAAATATAATTTACAACTTTTTTCCCTCATTGAGCAAACTACTAAAAAATCATCTTGACTTGACTTGACTTGGTATGACCGATAAAGAATCCAATTTATAGCTATAAAGTGACAAAATTATTGCATTCTAGTCCATTCTTATCCACTGGTTGCGGATCAGTAGTCCTTCGATAGAAAACAAGCCTTCAGAACAATCGGATCGTTTGCTGTGATTGAGCCCCGTTCCACCCGTGAAACTATGGCTTTACACATGCAACTCATTCAATGCTACAGAAAGTTTTCATTTTAAAATTACGCATAGCGCAATTATGAAAGCCCGTAAGTAGGTCAATTTACATAATCCTTCGACCTTGAATCCTAGAAGTCTGCTAGAATTGTGAGAACCAACATGCTCACACCTCAATAATACCAAAACTCCAGAAGGGAACCCATGAAAACCTCAGAGATCCTGCAAAATTTTAAAGTTCTAGAACTGGGAAGATGGTGAACCTTGAGGAGTTGGGCAAATTAGTATCCAACTTATCATCTCAATTATTCTAAAAACTGACAAAATTACGAAAATCTGGCTTTTCTTCAGTTACATGCCAAACCATCACCGATCATTCTGCGGCCGAGTATTAACGGTCACTCGGAGGGATCGAGTTCATGTTTTTCAGCTGATCCACACATACAATCACAACTCTAGTTTGTCTATGATGTGTGAACTATGTACACATGTAGTACACTAAGTACATCTCGTACACTATGTACATTTCGTACACTATGTACATTTCGTACACTATATACATCTCGTACACTATGTACATCTCGTACACTATGTACATCTCGTACACTATGTACATCTCGTACACTATGTACATCTCGTACACTATGTACATCTCGTACACTATGTACATCTCGTACACTATGTACATCTCGTACACTATGTACATCTCGTACACTATGTACATCTCGTACACTATGTACATCTCGTACACTATGTACATCTCGTACACTATGTACATCTCGTACACTATGTACATCTCGTACACTATGTACATCTCGTACATTATGTACATCTCGTACACTATGTACATCTCGTACACTATGTACATCTCGTACACTATGTACATTTCGTACACTATGTACATTTCGTACACTATGTACATTTCGTACACTATGTACATTTCGTACACTATGTACATCTCGTACACTATGTACATCTCGTACACTATGTACATCTCGTACACTATGTACATCTCGTACACTATGTACATCTCGTACACTATGTACATCTCGTACACTATGTACATCTCGTACACTATGTACATACATACGTCGTTGCAGATTTTTTTTTTTGTGTCCTGAAGAGTAATCTATGGAATAGGTTTCGAACCTGAAGCTTCCTGAAGGATTGGAATATACAGAAGTCGAGGGAAATTCGATGGAAAGAAAATAGTGTGAGTCGTCGATGATGATGAACGATGTTTGTATTTATTCAATTGCAATTAAAAAAACATGGCAAAAATATTTTGTGAGACTCCACGATTCATGCGATTCAAACATAAAACTGTTACAAATTAAATACGAGAATTAAATTTAAAAATTCAGTCAAAATGATTCAAAGGACAGATCAGTCTCACACTATCGTATTCCCTGTCTCAGACCAACTGTTGTCTTGGTCCACGTGGAGGTCTTTTCCTTTTTTGCTTGATTCGGATCCGGAGTGAAACAGTTCCACAAACGAAGAGTTTCGTCGGCAGCCGCACTTATTACGGTACTTCCATCCGGTGACATGGCTATCTGTAAAACGCGTGACGTGTGTCCAGTCAGTTCGGCCTGTTTGACCATCGACGGATACTTCCAAATTGTCAATTGATTGTTCGCGTATCCATGCGCCGATATCAATTCCTTGTAGTTCTTGGACCACAGCAACGCACACACCTGTGACTTTGAATCGACCGAATTGACCACCGTTCCGTTGTTGACATTCCAAAATTTAATGCAACGATCGGCTGTTCCGCCACCAGTTGCCAATAAGTTCGGTTGCCATGGGCACCAGGCCAACGCCCGGACAGCTGCTTGATGCTGATTCAGCACTTTCACCGGTTCGATTGGACTATTCGAACTTGTTGTGGACGGCCAGATGTTGACCAAATTGTCGTTGCCACCGCTGGCCAAATATTTATTGTCTGGTGACCACTTCAATCCGCATACTTCTTCAGTATGACCGGATAATGTGCTGACACAATGATCACGTTGCCGCACATCATGATGGATGATATTCGAGTCTCGACTACCAGACGTAACGATATACGAATTCCATGCAAGCGCACCGACACGAGCCTCATGCCCATTCATAACGCGGAGACTGAAACGAGATTCGATAAGTGAAACATTGGAAATTCATCGTTCATTTTGTGTATTTACCGTTTTTTAGCCTCGCAGTCCCACAGCTCGACGTTCCCTTCATTATCACCGATTGCCAAAATTGCTCCACCTTCCTTTGCCCATGACAACGAACACGCATGATCTCTCTCTTCGTATGTTCGCAATTGCTCGATATTTCCGCTGCCTGCATTCCATAAGTAGACGACGTTGCCAAGGGCTACAGTAACGATATTGTCATTGCTCCAATCCAGTAGATTTAGGTCTGCGAAAATGAAAGCGAAAAATATTCAGCAACCGACGTAGAAAAGCATTTCGGCCGAAAAATTCCTTACAATAGTCGTTGATGATGTCGGGCGCATCCAAAATGCGATCCGGACTGGACGGAATGAAACGTGTGCCACTTTTCGTGGACATTGGTGTTTTTACGGAATAAACGACTCGTAGTGGATTCTGATGAAATTCCGGTGCAGCCGGAGCTTTGTCTTGAAAAGAAAATATTTTGCGACTCTTAATGTCACCGCCCTGTAGATTCTCGGTGATCATTTTCTGTAGATCACTCTGATTGGTCTGCTCTTTCGAACTATTTTCGTCGTTGATGTTGAGTTGCTCCATTTTGATCTGGAAGACGAAATTCGAGTTTTTCGTACATTTCATTGGCGTATCAGGACGGGCGATTATTTTTTCTCGATACTATCGACTTTTGCGCGAAAAAATTCATTCAAGAGTGAAAACACGGTACATATCAGCCTCAAACAACAAAACGATTGCACAGTGACTAAGCTCAAAAAACATAAAAAATCTGACGTTTACCTACGCTCAAAATTTATGGCAAAAATCATCACTGAAATTTGGGCCTAAACAAAACAACATTCGAATAGGGCCTGAGTACAACAAATCAAAAAAAAAAATCCAAACGGTCGAGACACAAAACTGCTCGAACATATATCGCCTTACCTTGTAGTGGCCAAGGTCGAAATTAGTGGTTGATCGGTTCGGAATAAAGCGGTCGCCTCCCGACGGTGTTTTTGCCGCGTTTGGTGTAGTCTTTCGGCCTAAATATTTTTTTACAAATCAATTAAAATGATCGAAAGGTTGCGGCCGAAGTGTTTTTTTTTTCTACCTGGAGACTTTCCCGATTTTTGCGGAGTCTTTCCGGAAAGTGCAGCCATTGTCGTATAGCTGTTATTGTACGACATGGACAATTTAGATGAATTTATGTTCATGCTCGAACTCAACATCGACGCATTGGAACTTTCCATTTTCTTTTGCCATCTGGGTGCCGGGCATCCTACGGTCAGATCCCCATCCATTTTGAAAATACTATTCACTTCGTTTAAGTAATTAAATTGTGACATAGTCAGTTGATTGTCAAAGGAAACACATAAAAAAAAAATGAAACAACAGACAAACGATAACAATAGTTACAATCACAACCAGACAAAGATTTCTAAGAAATAAAAGGAATCGGACTGAGGAACAAAACGACGGTTGTAAATGACGTACCGATTGGATTTTTGTAAAAACTCAGCGAATTTTCAGTCAATACGTTCCGCCTGGGATATGAATTCTTGGCGAAAACGTCCCAACAAATTTTTCTTTTGACGAATTCAGCGATAAGACGAAGGTAACGCATTGTGATGTAACGGACTCCCATAGTGATAGATTTGTGTGTTCAATTTCAATTTTGACAAAAAGAAAGAGTTTTGCAACTATACTTCGAAAGGCTCGAGCAGAGAGGGTAGCAAGCTGGCGGCAATGAAATTTCTGTACAGGGAAAACTTTACATCGAAACTCAAAGTCTTCTGTTCACAATTTGTTTTTTTTCGAAATTTTAGGCGGGAGCAGATTGATCCATACTGCCAAGTGTGGAATGTCAATTTGAAAATCAATTTCTCATTATTGTCGTGAAAAGTGTCAAAGTCACAATTTCATTTTGACAAAAGTGAATTTCAATTTTTGCTTGAAAGGCTGGATTAGCTGGTCGAAGAAATTAGTCTCACATCGATAATTAAGATGCTGTCTCCGGTCTTTGAGCACAAAATTAGCAATAAAATTCTGATCTGATACATTGTGGTTTGAATGGGTCATGAGCTTTGGACAAAATAAACAAAAGAATTCCTCAATGTAAGTTGTTCTCAGTTCGTGAATGGTATATTGTGTGTGCACTTTCTAGTTAAAAAAAAAGAGACGAATTTTGGTTTGATGCAACAAACGTTTTCACATCTAGAATTGATTGTTTATCGTCGGCATTGAACTGGTTTCGAGAGTAAAATTATAATTTAATAGTAAATTGCACCGACCAGTTTGCATAGTATAATTACAACGAACGACTTTTGTGTGCGATTCACATGATCTGTGAATCAAATTAATTGATTTTTGAAATTAGAATGAGTAAATTGGTGTGAATGGTGTGTTGTAGATAAAAATTGGTTTTTTCGATTGTTCCTAATTTTTAGTGTAAACAAAACAAATTGTTGGATATAGATCATCGTTTCGTTGATTTTGGTTAGCGTGCTGTTCGTGAGTAGAGCTTTTTTCACTTGTGTTTTCGTATTTTATAATTTTTCATCATATTGACTTTACGTATCCAAACACACTGGCTCCGGTTATCTTCTCAAACATTGATACGAATAAATCATTCGAATTGCGTTAGTGATTTCAGAACGAAATATTCACTCGGCTGAGTCTTTTAGAGATAAACTCCCCAACTGAAACGACAATCGGCAAATATTTGCTATCCCATTTGCCCATTTGCTATCAATTTCAGGCTGCCTGCAATTTGTCAGTGTGTTTCCGTCATGAATATATGCAAATGTGTCTAAATAGCGTGTCCAATTCGACGTTGCAAAATTATAAATTTTCGATAGTGAACTACAGCTACAACACAGTACAGTTCAGTGTATTTCGATATACCTTGGGCTCATAAGCAAGTGAAATTTTTGCACTTAACGCAAATGTTATATAAAATCGTTCGTGCACCACCACTTGTATTGGAAAGCTAAAAATTGCTAACAAAACCCGATTTGATTGTGACAAGTGTATATACCCGTTAGAGCCATTGACATTGCATAAGGAACAATTGTTAACAAGTTCAGAAGAGACGTTTTACAATGAGATCACTCAGGTAGTAGTAGTACCTTAGTTGGTATGGTAATGTCTAAATAACCTCCATACAAACAACACACACTCTATGGGACTCACAAGACTTCCTCATCCCCATGTTACAAAGCACGGTAAAGATAACCTATGTAAGACCAACGTTGGACAACAAATTTTGTTTTAGCTCAGTTGGCAAAGTAAATAGACCAAATTGGTCACGAAAATGAAGGCGTCAAGGCCACACAAAGGGTTGAAAAATGTTTATTGAATCAAATTCTCAAAGTTTCAGCTTACAACTTATGGTGGAATTTTTCAGGGGAAGCTGAACCTGACCTTCATCTAGCAAACTATCTAGTGATAGATCTCAGATTTATTTCAGGTTGAACCTAAGATCTCCAAGTCCAAAAAAAAAGAGTTTTAATTAAAATCAAAGCACAACAGGTCAAAATTCACAAAATGAGCGGATCAGGCGAATCCCGTGTCTTGGAGCCGAACGACACCAGAACGGAATATTAAAGTTAAAATGGTGACCTAAACTCGCTCGTCAGAACCGCCTTTGGGTGTCAAGCAGGGCCTCAAAGCACAGTAATTTCTTACTCGAACGTTTTGATACGCCCACTTTACTTAAACTTCCATAAAATTCATGAAAAACGATAGCTAAAACAGCGAGAAAAGTTCACTGAAGCAGACGAGTGGGCGCTACCTTGTCGTTGATTTTGCTATTTTTTGTCATCAACATTAAGCTGAAATCGAGCAATTTTGAGTCTGATGGGATCGACAATCATGCCGCGTTTTCCATTGTAATCAGTTATTCACCACAGGCTTAACAATAGAAGAGGCAGCATAATTGTTGATCCCATCAGATTCATAATTGCTCGAGTTTGTTCTCGACCTAAGTCTATTTAATTCGAAAGTCAATGTCTTTGGGATAATGAAGCTAGTCCGAACACACATTTTATATCCAAGAGGTGAAATATATCAGACTTTTAAGGATGAAATTCACCACACCAATCGTACAACGAACTTAAGATGAAATTTTTTATGAAATTCACTAATTCTGATGGGCTGCTCTCCCGCCCTCTGATTTAGATCTGCAGAGAAAGTGAAAATTGAAAACTCGATCTAGAGCCATTTTTCGGGTACCACTTACGTCAAAACACCCTAAATCGAGCTCGGACCCATTTCCAATTTTCACTTTCTCTGTAAACACTGTCTAGATCGAGTTCGAAAATTCGTGCACACTACCACGCGAGATTCCTTGATACCTTTTATTGCCCAGCTACTAATACATTAGGAACTAACTCAGCTCACTCTCCAATTAAAACTTTGATTTTTTTCCACCTTTTTCGATACAGTCAAAGGCAGTGAAATTTCAGTATAAATTAGCGTCAGCTGTTTTTCAGCTGATTCACATATGCAATCAAAACTGTTTATTCTTGTTTATACGGTTGAATCTGCTGCACGTACGCGCATGGCAGTGGTAAAACCGTATAAAGACGTGCAAACAGTGTTGATTGTTTGTCTGGGTCAGCTGAAAAACAGCTGAAGCAAATTCATGCTGAAATTTCACTGCCTCTAACTGCATGAAATGTGGTTCTGGACCAGTCATGTCAGTTCAGGATTTATTTCTGAGAATTTTCCAGAATGTTAGTGCTAAAGTACGAACGATTTTTCGATAAGGAAACGTTTGTGAAGTCTTTGAGGCTGAATGTACAATATTGACTGGTGGAAGTGGTTGAACAACCCTTTTGCACCACTTTTTCCGGGAGTCGAACCTGCTGTCTTTGGGTGCTCTTCAGTTTATCGATCCCGAGTGCTATCACTTGCGCCACGGTAATAGGAATATCGGGAATTTTCAAAAATTCGAGAATTTCCATGAATTTCAACCGAAATTTCCTAAAAATTCAATTTCACAAAAATAAGAACAGTCTGGTCATTATATTCGTTTTGTGGGCTGCACTGGCTCAAAAAAGCACTTCGAGCAAAACAAATATTTGTAAAAAGGCCCTCATTACCAGCGCGGACCCGATCGTAGGAATTAAATAGACCTAAGCCCTTGGATCATTTGGACGGAACAATTCCTTTTTTTAATACTCTTAAAAACAGACAGGGACTACTCCTAAGCACCCCGATAATTGCTCTGCAGGTAATTGATTGCATGCGACACACGACACAATTTCATTATTGTTTATTGCTTTCTTGTCCAATCGTTTCGGTACAAATTATTATTTTTTTTTTTGCCAATTTTTGTAGGAATAGTAAAGAAGAATTAAATGATAAAGATGCATGTGATGAACCGGACCTTGAGCAACTCGATAATGAGTTAGTCCTGTAAGTACACTTTGAGTTCGTTTTTCTCACTTTTCTTTAAATAAAAAGCAATTCACACAAAACACTTTTGCTGTTGCAACAGCGTCAATCAAAATGTCTAATATCTCTTCCAACCACACGGCGACATACAGGAAAAAATCTGTTGAGGACATACTAAGTGTATCTCAAGAAGCTATCGGTAACAGTATAAGCCAAGCATTGTCATTCACAAGTGGAACCGTTCTACAATCATCGCCCATTCCATTGCGTCGATCGCCAAGTCCATCGGAGAGTCCACAAAACAGTCCGAGACAGTCGTATGCGAAACGAGAACATACAAAATACGATACACATTTGTCGGTCAATTACAACATTATAAATGATACAACCGAGGTAAATACACAACCACCGATCCGTATTGTGTGAATGGGTGCGTGTGTGGATTGGTCAAACTGACTGCGAATCAAATTTTCACATTTTAGGATTCAATTAGCAAATCGAGTGATAGTTCAAATTTAGCGAGTAACAATGACCTGTCGAAGGCATCACAAAATGATTCAACGAATGAACGGCCCAAAAGTGTGTCAAAAGTATCAGAACGAGCAAAGAAGAAATCATGGTACAATGTGCTCTATCCGTCTTACAAGTCAAGGTCCGAGGATTTCAAGAAACTGTTCAAAGATGTGCCAGACGATGAACGTTTAGTTGTTGGTAAGTTCACTGATTATATGGGAAATGGCGGGTCGACTATGCATGTTCTGCGATTTTCTGGCTATTCTAGTTTCGTAAAACTAGTGCTGATGAACATAGTGCGAACACCTACTGCTGTGACTCTATCCGAAGGAGTAAACGACACAGAAATTGAGTAAATCGTCAAGATTCCATGAGTGGTTTACAATAGGGTACTTCACGGTACTGTCAACTTTTGGGACACTTGGTTTTCTTTACAAGAACATCTAACTTGACGAAAATTTTGTGTTTTTGTAAAGTTAGATTTTTCTTATAAAAATACCAAGTGTGACAACTCGTTAAGTGATCTATACAAGAGTGACCTTTCATTCAACTGCAGAATAGCTCCATTTACGCTCGCTCCTTTTCCACAAATGACGTTCACTTATTTCAGTGTCGCCCGACTCATTATATCATCAATAACTCGATAAATATACGATGACCCCCTAGGCTCACTCAACACCCAGTCAACCGTTTCTCAAAAATTTCGATTTTTCGTTGAATGGTATCGACGAGACTTTTCATTTTCTGTTTAAAAACAATAACTTTTACTTGTGTGTCCAACATAACACGAGCCGGAGGTGAGTTCTCGAATCAAATTCACTGACAAACGAGAGACGAAGATTTTAAGTTGATACTTCCGTTCGTAGATATGTCACGATGTGCATGAAACGAGGTCTTGCCATTTTTGCGTCGAACACTTTCACTAAAAAGCGCCCGTAGCGCCACCCTACTATTCGAAAGAAAAGTTTTTTTTTTACCTAAAAACGCCAGAACCGTTAAGTAGTCTCAACTTCAAAACTTTTCACTTAAATTCATCTTAACCGCATCGTGATGTCCAAGAAGCCCTAAGAACCCCCTCTAAAATTCGAATATTTCTCCGGACCAACTCGATCAACTTTGCCCAACTTGTGGTATTCAAACCTACAATTCACGCCGTAAGTGCGCCTTCAATTTCAAAACATAACGCTTATCAGTACATTTTGACGCCCGGTTTTTGACATTTGTTATATGAAGTCAGCGATATTTTGTCAAACCGTCAGTTGAAAATATTTAATTTTATGGCGGACTTATGGCGTGATTTTTGTTACGTTTCGACTAAAGCCGAAGAATTTTCAGAATCGGGTAATATTAAGCCTTAGGCGGAAAGCACAGGAGCAATTTTGCGTTGATGGTATCGACAATTATGCTGCGTTTTCCAATGTGGTTCGATATTCACCACGGGCTAAACAATGGAAAACGCAGCATATTTGTCGATCCCATCAACGCACAATTGCTCGAGTGTGCTCTCGGCCTAAGGCTAATCTGACGAGCCATAGATGTCTTAGGAACGTGACGTGAAGTGAAGCACAATAGACCTTTTATCACTAAAAACACTAAATCCATCTACTACTTCAATCCATTCATCGTCCATACCAGCAATTGATACAAACACTTTACAGAGAACAGATGATTTCAATTTTCAAATCTGTTCGCCCTAATATTTCATCTGGGCGCCGATTCTCGTGAATATAAAAGTTCATAACTTGACAGCTGTCACCTTAAGAGTGGTCCACACGATTCGTAACTTTTAAGTGAACAACTGTCAAGTGATGAATTCTTAAATTCACTAGAATCAACAACCTGACTAAGTTGTAACCACACCATAGTATTATCACTGTATCACTATCGCCAGTGTTGTGAGTGATTTTTTTTTAATTTTCCGTATCACTGCCGCATAAACATTACGTAACAACAGTTTATCTGCGTTGAGCGTACGTTTTGTTGTTGGGAGCTGTTGAGTTTAGTTGGTTTGGGTGATTTCAAATGAATGAACTCACCTCTCCAATTTTAGTAGAGTAACATCATTGCCTAACCTTTCGTGTTGTTATTACATGCTGTGAACCGGTCACATTAAGTTCGATTTCGCAAGCAATACCAATACTGGGAAATTTAAAGAGAACAATCTTGGTGTGTTAAGGTGACACCGCGTCACAACAATCGCGAATAAATTTAATTGCACACAACACAGTCTGTGTGGCAACGACGTCACAATGGTGAAATTCTCTAAACGGAAAACCCTTTCCACCAATGTTAACCGTCCCCATTTCAATCGACCGACTGTTTTAAACTAAACCAAATAAAATTCGAAAAAAATCCAAAATCGAAAATTGATTCGATTTTATCAGTAGCGCTCGTAATCAGCAACGTTTTTACGATAATTGAATGATTCGTCGACGCCTCTCGCATTACAATTCCATTTTTAGTCATCGCACAATCGCTTGACAAATAATCTCTTCTTTAAACCGCAAACTTTCAGATTATTCTTGTGCCGTACAGCGCGACATTCTCGTACATGGACGACTGTATGTGTCCCAACGATACATGTGCTTCTATGCGAACATATTCCGTTGGGAAACATGTCTGAGCATTAAATGGAAAGACGTGACGGCGATTACCAAAGAGAAAACGGCCAGAGTCATACCGAATGCGATACTGATTTGCACAACGAATGAAAAGTATTTTATCACATCGTTTGCGTCGCGTGACAAAGCCTATCTAATGTTGTTTCGTGTGTGGCAAAACGCTCTAATGGATAAGCCGATGCAACCGCAAGAAATGTGGCAATGGGTGAGTGTGTGTGTAATGAATCGATGAATCGAAAACGAAAAAACATTTCCATCGCACAACAGGTTCACAACTGTTACGGTGACGAACTCGGATTGACTAGTGACGATGAAGACTACATCGATCCATACGAAAATCGAGATGATGAAATCGCCCAGACGGGCCAATCCAAGATTACAGACAGCGTTTCCGAGGTTCGTTGGCTAGTGATTTTGTCCATTGATGAGCGGAATTTCTGTATTTTCCGTAACTTTTCCCCTTCAAGGATCAGTCGGAACCGCATTCGGACAGTGTTGTTTCGTCGGTGCCTGATCTGCGTGCCTCGATGGACAACCCAAAGTACGATTCGAAAGTGAACCATCGTAAAATCCTCAACAAATCTTCCCGCAACATAATACCACCGATATCTGAGCACCAAGTGCCCACGGATATGTCCGATTCCAGTGACTCGGAGAACGGACAAAATATTCCATTCATCAGCACCGCCGAATGCAATTCCATGCACGAAGGTCGCCAATTGGTGCACACCATTCTGCCGATCAACGTGGACACGTTAATGTCGTTGCTGTTTTCAAAGTCGAAATTTTTGGTCGATTTTCACAACAATCGCAAGACAACGGACATGGTTCATCGCGACTGGGAATTGAATGAGGACGGTCTCAAGACCAGAACTGTTAATTTAACCGTTGCGCTGCATCAGGCGGTCGGCCCGAAGTGTTCCCATGTGACCGAATCGCAACTGATGCGCGAATGTAGTGAGCCGGGTCAACTGTATTCCATAGACATTACGTCCACAAATGCGGGTATTCCGTATGCGGACAGTTTTTACGTTTTTATGCACTACTGTCTTGTGAGGTGAGTTCAATTCGTCCTACGGATGTGGCAGTGCTAATTCAACGCTAATGGCTTTTTGTTGGGGGGTTTCGATCGTTTAGGACAGTTGATGATCACACGATGTTTTCGGTGCATGCACAAGTTAAGTATAAGAAATCCGTTTGGGGTGTGGTCAAAGGATTTATCGAGAAGAATACGTGGGCTGGATTAGAAGATTTTTACACAGCTCTATTGAGAGCGTTACAAAGTGAATATTGCATTCCGCCAGCCAAAGCGAAAGGTCGTCGTCCACGACGAGGTAACAACCGTGTCCCATTCCATCATCGCATTAAACGGTGCGCCGGTTTTTTTAATTATCATCTGTCTCGTAGGCATAGTTTCACTGCAACGACCGCCAGAGGAGCCGAACAGTCAAAAGCAACCGCAAACGCCTCGGTTAACCCGATCGCAGCCATTAGTTACTAAGCGACAGCATGTGCCCAGAAATCGATGCGAATCGTTCCAATTATTCGTCGCATTTTTACTGATCACACTGATTGTGCTGAACGTGATATTATTTTTTAAGTTGTGGACGCTGGAGGGAAAACGAGCGAATGGCGACGAGGAATTTCCGGACTTTTCGAAATTGAAGTGAGTTTTGCTTTGACGTTCTTGATTTGTTTGTTTGTCGTCGAAACATTGCACTGATTTTATGAACGTTCCATTGATGATTGTGTCAAAAAAATTGGATTTGATCTTTGACCTCCAGAGGATGTCTGATCTTTGACATTCAAATGATATTTGATCGATGTCATTGGAATTCTTTGACATCTAGATGGCATCTGATCAGAGGATATCTGATTTTTGGCCCTTAGAGAATAGTTGATCGGTTGCCTCCAGGTGGAATCTTTGACCTCCAGAGGACATCTGCATCTGATATGTAACCTACAGAGGACATCTGTGACCTCCAGAGAACCCCTGATACGTGACTTTGATAGACATTCTCATAGACCAAGAGATCCTAGACTAACCGTATCGGCTGTGAACGTTACCTAGGAAGATTAACTTAGCATAGAATTTGTTGGAAATTCTGACGTGCCACAAAGGCTAAATTTTTGAAAATTGATCGTCCGGCATTTTATTTGCTTTCGTCAGTATCACTACAATATGTGACTGCTGGTCGTATCCCAGCTAAGTCTCTTCTCGATTTAAGGAATGCTTTCGATATTGTTCATTGTCCCATTCTTAATTTTTGGAGTTGCTCGGAACAATCAATTTGTGAGATCATTGATCAAATCCGCATCCGGCATTATCCGTACGCTTTTTGCATGAACTTGCATGAACACCTCGCCATATCTTACTGTATCTTTTACTTCTTTTGATCCGAGTCTTAGCAGGAACTTTTTCTGGGAAAACATTTTCCCAAGTTTTTCAAATTTCCGTAAACTTGGTAAGAACGGTAGAGCACAAGCGAGAGGTCACCGGATCGAATCCCAGTGGGGACAGGAGTCGAATCAAGGGCAATCTGTAATTTTTCATTTCGTACTTCGTTTAAATTCATGTTTCACAGATCGTATGTACGCTGGAAAGCAATTAGTATTCGATTTAAATGTGGCAAACGATGTCCGTAAACTTTTCCAGAAAAATGATAAAATTTTCCTGAAAAACTGGCACTGCTTCGTATTGATGCTAAATCTACTACTTCCATCTACTTTAAGAGTTCTAACATTCATTTTGCTATTGATAAGACAATATTAGCGACTTGGTCCTCGCTGTCTATAACAGATGGCACCCTCTAATCTCGAACGCTTTCTGTTCTTTCATAACAGAAAACAGCCATCGAATAACGACGACTGGCTAACATTACTGAAACATCAAGAAGCACTTCATTCCACCGAAACAACACAGTGGCAGCATATTTTACAGGCGGCCATCGATCTATTGAGAAAGGTAAGGCGGATGAAGCAAACCTTTTACATTAATTTTAATAAAATATAAAATTATTCAACGCAGACCGAACAGACTCTGAATGAATTGTTGCATCTGATAGACTTGCAAGAAGTGCAACAGCAGCAGCAACATACCGAAAATTCAGCTTCGTCGACGATGTCCGGTGCATTCGTTAAGGATCTTTGAGAGATGTTCTTCAGGATAATGGTAAAATGTTTATAAAATTCATCGTTCGAGTGGTTTAAGAACAGTAATTCTCGTCGTTCGTTTCATCACAAAACAGCAGAAAAAATTGGAAATTTTTCTGTGTTTCGGTTCCTTTACATTTTAATCGTTTATAGTTTGGGTTTATGAACTGAACCGTTGTTTCAATCGGTAGGTGTGTTCAATGTAATGGTCATGGACATTTATAGTGATATTGAATAGAGTTCTCTGTTTACGTTGTGTTTACGTTAATTTAAAGTGTAAAAATTAAGTTTGTTGTTCCATAGAGCTTTTTCGTTTTTGATTTTTTTCTTTTCTTTTCAATTTATTACTGTGTAATGTTGTTGTACGAATAGCGGAATCAATTATTTATCCAAAGTGAAACAAAAGTTTATTGTAATTGAGAGTAACATTCATCTGAAAATTAACTTAAAATTGTACAAACTACCAAAATAGGAAAATAAAATTAAAATTGACAAAAAAAATGGAAAGAAATTTTCGTCGGATCATTTTTCGATGTAGAAGTAAAAGTGTGTCATCTCGATAGATCAGAATTAGAACGGTCAAACAAAAAAAAAAACTAACTTGCGTAGAACTCCATACCAGGCGTCTCACTTCTCCGAAAAGTTTTCTTCAAGAATTGAACAAAATTTAATATTGAAACTCTAGATCGGCGCGCTTTACATGATTTTTCACTCATAATTCCATCTAACCAATACCTTGTCCCCTAAAGTTTTGTCGACATAAATATTTTTAAAAATATCTTCAACTCCTGAGAACTCTGTATCTCATATATCGGCTTTTAAGAGTGATATCGCCAAAACTTCAGGTGATTTTTTTAAACTTTGGGAACAAGCTGTCTCTAGGAAATACGTATCATTCACTTTTTCGAAAAAAAATATTTTCTTTGAAAATCGTTCAAAAGTAAAGACATGTCAGTGGGTACAGTTTTTCGGCAATAACTCAAGAAAAAAATATTTTAAATTGTTGTAATGTTGTATGAATGTCGGCCTTCGAAAGACCTACAGGTAGAGTATACGCACTGGCTGGTGCGATTACATCCAGGAGAGCCATGACTAAAAATATAGTGAATGTTCGGAGAGTCCGCCTTCCCTGCAGCTTCGATGTTCCACGGAACTGGGGTGATGTAGCTCACTATCGTTACACATATATATGAACCCAGTACTTTTGTGCTGCAAGCCTACAGAAGTGGTGGAAAAGAAGTTGGTGCCAAAATGCAAATTTTTTCCTTCTTTGTGGGTGCCCAACTGCTGGAACAGTGTCTGGAACGGTACTACGGCAGTCATTTTTTATCGTCTACTATTCCTTTACCTTATCAATAGAAAAACACTTCGCTATGTCGCGAATATAATGTCGTTACAACAGATCAAATAAAGTGTTTGCACATGACCTCAGGACTCCGGAACAGTAATTAGTTTTTCAATTGGACCGACGCGATAGGAGTTTGGAAAACCGATATGATCAAGTGGGAGCACCTCACTTTGAAATTTTAACGAACAAATTTGTTTAAGTTGCGGCTATGTTTGCTTCTGTGGTCAGTTGTTTTCTGCCTGTCGCTTTTAACGTACGATGGAAGAAAACTATTACGTACCGTGAATTTCGCGTATATCCTGCTCATGTAAAACCTTGGGGTTTGGTGTTTGGTGAGTGAATGGTTCGTCTAAGAGACTATTTCTTTTGAGATTCATTAGTAAAAATGTGAAAAAATTTGTCAGAAATATTTTCAAAAAATGTCCGAATTTCGGACAAGGAAAAATTAAGTGGGAGGTCTGCCATACGCAAATCGTAAATTACATTGGATGCTGCGAAAGTAATTCATTACATCGGGTAAGAGTTTTGTGGTAAAAGTAAATTCCTAAGTGTGATCTTAGATAATTGTCTTTTCGACAATTGCTACAGAGATGAAGGCGAGACAAACTTGTCGCAAAGACAGCTACCGAAGCAAGGTGCTAAAGTGAGTATCATAAAATTGTTTATGCCACTCACTCAGCATCATAATATGCAAAATTTGCAAACTTTAGATGCCTCTGTGGCATAAAACATTGTATGCAACTCGATGCAATGTACTATTCACCTCGACTGCATAAATAACTATTTTTCAACTCGGTGACAAAAACTGAAACTTTAGTGATACACCGATTGATAAATATGCTTTCACATGCTTCTGCACCGAAATCCGTTCATTTCATCAATAAATCATTTTTCTCGGTGCCTTCAGCATATAAAATATTGTACGTAGCTCGGACAAACAATGAACAGTCACGTTTTTGCGTGGTTATTGGCCTCGGCTTCGCCTCGGATCAACAGACTTCACGCATAAACTCGACTTTTCAACTTTTCTTTGCTTGTGACGGAAATGACTATTTCACAACGCAGGCGAGAAAATAGTGATTTTCTCATTTCAAACAAAACTTCGGTAGCTTTTGTTGTGAAATAGGTATTTGATCAACGAGTGAAGAAAATTTGGAAATTGCATTTCGGTGGTTTTGTCACCCGAAAAAATACAATTTTCAACTTTTTCCTGACGTAAACACAATGTTTTTGACAACAATGGCCTCCGATGTTTCAGCAGAGGGGAGAAAATTACTATTTTCTCGCCGGAGTTGTGAAAAATGTTATGTTGGACTTTGGGAAAAAACTTACAAATGTCATTTTTTCGCGTGACTCCAAACTTTAACTGACGAACGCAAATAAAATTTCTCCTGTCTGGCACGACAGACTTTACAACTAAAAATTTAACCTTCAAATTGGCACGTTCATTTTGACTCGAAATTGAATTTTATGATGCATGATGGAAAACGCTCGAAAACAAATATGTCGCATTCAATTAGGTTAGTGTAAGTTCTCCAGGTCTATTAGTATGTCCTCTGGAGGTTAAAGTTCCAATGTTCTCTGATGGTCAGTCTATTGACATCCTGACGGACGACACCTATGAAATTTCCAATAATAAACTGAAAATAGTCCCCATGTAATGGATCATCTTCGCAGGGGACAATCGGCTATGTAATGGTCAACTTTCGCATGGGTAACAAGAAGAAATTTTTTAAGTCATTCAAATCACTAGTCCCAATATAATTAGTGAAAGGTGAGCTAGAAAGGGACTACAAACCGTTTTCAACCGTTTTATTTTCGTGACTGGCATCATATCCCTCTATCAATATAAGTAATCACCACCCATACCCATGAAAGAGAAAGACTTTCCAAAAACCGTAGTTTTTAAGCTTGGACGAGCTTTATGAAATCACTTTTGGACACAGCTTTGAATATTTAGGGACCTGCATTTCCGATGAAGTTCAAACTCTCGTGATGAGTGGGTCGAATCCACAAGGAATCGTGTATCGAACCTGTTGCGCGCTCGTTATGTCGAATGGGATGTAAGTAACAATCCTAACCGTCTGAGCACGGTGTAGTAAAAAGAAAGTTAAGTTGAAGCGGGAAGAAACAAATTTATGTGGCCAGACCATCTAAGTTGACTATGATCCACAGGCACCAGGGACCATTTTTGAGGAATTGATTTCCCGTGATTTGCTAAAATTTGAGAAATTTTGCCAGATCTTCTCAAAGAAGTTACCGGTTTAGTTGCTTGGCTACGATCTATCGGAAGCACTGACATGTGACTTAACAACAACAACAAACGACATCACGTTTCACTTATGTAACAATTCTATTTTCATTTATCAAATCGGCTCATCATTTTCTTCAAAAAGTCATTCGTTCCGGTCACTTTACTTTTGGACTTGCTGTCGCCGCTTGTTTTTGACGTTATTCTCGTCGACGACAGTCCCGGAGATGGAAATGTCGATTCATTCATCGAAATGTTCGTCAATTTCTTCTTGGAATCAATTTCACTGTCGGACGATGACGATGAGTCCGGATCGTTGGTGCGGATCTTGCTCATTTTCTGTAATGATCTGCCAATTATGCTGCTTCCACTTTCATGTTTTCTCTTGCCATTCTGTTGCGCTGGAACAGTTGATTGTTTGTTGTGCTTCGATTTGTTACTGTCTGACGACGAGTCATCACTGGACGAACTGGAGTTCTTCTCATTCTTCAGTTTTACTTGCAGGTATGGCGATGAATTCAAAGCTTTTGAGGAATTTTCGGAGTCTGAAGATGACGATTCACTGCTCGACACCGGCTCTTGTTTCACTTTGACCTGGAAAGAGGAGAACGTGACACAATTTCGAGTCTAAGATTTTCGATTTCACACTTACCACTGTTCCGTTGCTGTTGTTTCGCTTCACCTCTCGTTTGACCGCAGGTACTGAGTGCTCGGAGGTGTCGCTATCGCTATCACTTTCTGTTTGCCCATTGGTGGTGTTCTGTTCTCGTTTCAGTCGAATATTTGTTGAATCCGTCGTACCCACTCCGCTGTCCATTGAATTCTCTTCCTTCTGGTCCTGCCACAGAATTTCCTCCAATTTACCCTCGAAATAAGGAATCGAATCATCCAGATCGAACTTTGTCAGTTTGATCATCACAGACGTGTTGGTTTTCAAGGCACTGTTCTTCTGTTCAATCGGAACCACCACATTGAAGAACCGATGTATCGTCACACTAATGTGATGCAGTGCAACATGTTTCACAACACCGATCAACACTGCCCCGATGCGCGGTTGGAACACATAAAATTTCACCTTCAAACTGACATGCAACGCTGAACTGTCATTTCGGACGGCATACTGTTCGCCGACCACTTTGATACTTTGAATGTCGAGTACGATTCCATTCAGTTTTGAATCGAAGCGATTCAGCTTTTCCTCGGATACAATACTCCGAACACTTTCGTCGAATTTCTTTAGGCCCCACGGTGGGAGACTGATGTGCATGGCACTGTCAACACATTTAACGCAATAGCTTTCATCGTTGCAATATTCTTGTAGCTGTTCCTTGGTGTATTTGCAGTATTTCTTAGCCATGGCGCGTAAGAAAAATTTAGATTTAACAAAATTTAATTCACATGTGCCACTGATAGAGATGTTATTGTATGACAGATGACACATGTGGAGAGCTGAGCGCGCTGAGCGCAATTTTTACAGCGGCTTGTGAGCTCGTTCTCATTTTTTTGCTTTAAAACTTTTAAACAAAAGAAGCGCCAAAACTTCAAACTTCGTTACAGAGTTTGATGGCAAACGTGAAATTAAGGAAAATTTTTGGCGTAGTCTATGCTTCTCATAAATTAATATCTAGCTCACAGCTTAACTCACACAGATCGTAGAAGCCCTGTTCACTCAAAGTTTTTAAACCTTTTCCTGACGGAGAAACAAACGCAAAATCAGCAGCCGATATCCTTTTATCCCGTTGATGCTAAATGAACGTCCTCTCGTAAGTTCATTTTGTCTTTTTAGAGTTCTGATGGTTCTGAGTGTGTAATGGATGTGATGTTTGTTTACATCCTTCATTGCATCGTTTATAAACATTTTCTGTATTTTGGATCATTTCAACGAATTTCCAGAACTGAAACCAGAATTTATCAATTTCAAACAAATTTATTCAGCGCCTCATTATATGCTAGTGTGAACATTATTTCCCCTGTTTGTCCAACAGCTTCTTCAATTCTTGGATTTCGTCCATTAAAGAAGATATTTTCTTCTCAGTGGGCTCCTTATATATCGCATACTCCTTTCTTAACGAAATTTCCCGTTCGTTGCTCTCAGCAAGCATTCTTGACCACGAATCTGTAATAAAATAGAAATTTCCCTATTAGGAACCTATAATAGGCTTAACGTTTCCTTAAGTAGTACAGAGTAAAGAATCGTATCAAATCAATTAGTCTGATGAAGCAGACCCTTTTGAAGATCAACTAACATAGCGAAATACCCCTCAGAATACCTGGCACATTATTAATCCTTTTCATTTTGTGTTTCACTAAGATACCCATACTTTATGCTGATAAAGGACAATTTAAGAAATAGAGTGTTATGATGAAAGAGATAGAAATATTTTGACAAGTACCCCAAGGCAACTTATAATAAACTGGTCTTCGGTCCTCTCGCTCTCAACGTAACACGTTGAAAGAGAAAGCAATATTTTGACAAGTACCCCAAGGCAAGTTAAATTAACTAGTCTTCGGATCTCTCGCTCTGATCATAACAGTCTATGAAATGTTTGCCTTGAAACGTCAAGGCTAGTTGGGTCAGTTACACGGTTACACCATGTTCATGAGACATGTTTGATTAAAAAAACGCGGCGCCAAGGTTTGAATGTGCGAATGAAAATTTATGTTTTACGGGTTTTAAGTGATCATTTTATTTCGGACCATTAACGACATTGCACATTTTGAAATGACCACCTATTGTCTACGTTTTTCGTATAATTAAACCACTGGTGCACTCAACTTCGGATTTACCTAATGTCGGACATCAAATACCAGAAGGAGGGTGGTAATTTTCTGATATTATCCAGCTATGGTTGTACCGCAAAGGTAAGACTTTTATTTGATTAAAAAAATTCGGTCGCGCAATACAAGCGTCTCATTTCTAATAACAGATTTGGTCTAATAAAACTTGGCAACCGCTGAAGACTTTGTAAGTTCACGACGGGAAAATTATGAGCGTGGACATTTCATCCAATTCACAATACATTGCCACAACATCGTACGATCGAACATTCAAATGGTGATCGCGGGAATACTAAATCATTGTTGTGTGTATGATGAGTCTGGCAATAAAGCGATGAACGTTTGAGTAATTTTACCGCGAGCCTTTTCTTTGAGTTTCTCCAAGAGTTTCTCTCTTAAAAGTAACGAAGTACTAGGAAAAAAACCTTGGATTATAAGAAGTAACAGACCCGAGAGTTGTATTGGTGATATAGGCTTGACGTAAAAGTCTGAAATGGAATGAGTGCCCAGATCTGATAACCAGCAATTGCTGAATTTCACGACCATAAAATAATGTAACAATAAATTCATTTACCGGGACTTGGAATTGGATTTTCGTTTCCATTGTGTTCGGGAGCTGATCCCGGAAATCCAGGTGCTACAGCATTCTGAACATTTTCATCTCCCGCATCTTGGATGATTGGGGGATGAGCTGGAGCTCTAATCCAGGCAGCATAATTGCTCGATTCGCTTGATCATCCATTTCAATCTGAAAAATATCGTAAAATCGTAATATTTGGTTTTGTCTTGCATTGTCAAGGATGGCAGGGTCGATGGGATAACAGTTAAACCACTCGAAGTCTTCACGACGTTGGTCACGATTTTTAAATAAGATACGCGACTAGGTTGGAGGCAGTAGACAAACGTGAAAAACCCCGTTAACTTAATAGTAAGAGGATGAATAAACAAAAAATTGCAATGAGAATCAGACTGGTTCGAAAAATACCTTCTTGCCCACAAACAAGACATTTTACAAATATCAGGGATAAAAAGCTGAAAAGTAGAGTTTTCGTTGTGAATTTTGTTCATGCCAGGTGAAGCTGAGGTCATTAAACACACCAAAACGAGACTTTTTATTTTTATACCTAGCTATGTAATGGAACAAGAAGAATATTATACTTACATGAAAAAAAAAAAATCTTGAAAATCAAAATGCTATGTAAAAAACTTAGTTGATGTGATTCCGTCCAGTTCACCAATAAAAATGGCTTCTTCATCCACTAAAATACTGACAAAAGAATTCTAACTGTTCTTTAACAAGGTCCTGCAATATTTTTTAGCATTTCAAATTTCATTTCTGATTACAATGTTTGTTATTAACAACAACAACAAAAATAAACGACGAGCTTTGGCTAATCTAATGTGATCAACTATATTTATCTTCGTTCTGTTTTCTATCAATCTGTAACCCTGATACAGGATTATTGACGCAGGATAATGTATTTGCAGTGTGAAGAATTAGTTGAAGCATACACTTTCAGACAGTGCTATGGAAGAAAGACATTTGAAAATCTGTTTTCTAGATTTCTAACTAAAAATGACAGTTCTCATGATTATAATTTTTGCGATACTCCAGTGATCGGCGTAATCCTCACATACAACCTTGGGTTTGAGAAAATCTTCATTACGATTTCAACTTTTAACACATTTTTTCTTCTTTAAATTGACTTCACACAATATGAAATCTCTCTTTTTCTATATTTAATGCAATTACCGTCCCAATTGAATTGTGAGTGTTCATTTGTGTCTTTTAAAGAAACGGCTCTGGAGGCAACTGCAATGACAAATGTGCTCTTTACACTCATATGCCTTGGGGTACTTGTCAAACTATCTTCTTCTCTTTCATCATAACACTCCATGGAGCGGAGGACATAACGATTTCATATAAACAAACTCACCTCTCATGAGAGGTGAGTTCGTTTATAAAAAATCGTTATGTCCTCCGGTTTGTATGAACAGACCATACCTGGTTTGTACATTCATTGCATTTTACCGGCCGGCTTATACATGAGTTTAGTATATCTGCCGTTACGTGACTTGAACAATAAGAAGGGAGATAGAAGAGTGAAGAAAACTCATAGATCATTACCGTCTATTCAGTCTGTTACCTATTTGTAAAGTGTTAAAGCCTAAGCAGACATATAGTGGGATACCTTGGATCTACTCTCTACCTTGCTGATGTAAATCAAAGCTGTAAACTCTGAGGATCACTGATGTCTTAAAGTTTACATCCTGGATGTAAACACCGTCACCTTAACGAAACCAATGGCATACTGTTCGGTAACACGTATTGTTGTTATAAATGAACATCCTCTGTAAGTTGTTGCTATAAGTGAACGTCCTCTCTAAGCGCATATTTTGACGTCTTGATACCTTGCGGTTGTATTTTTTGTTTACATCGTTCTTTGCATCGTTTATAAACATTTCTTGAATAAAAGAGCCTTGATAATGGCTTCAGACGACGAGGATGATAAGATTTATGTGAAAAAGACAAACACAATCCACTACGGCTCGCTGGAGGAAACATTAAGCGAACGCTTGGAAAACATTTCCGATGATTCCAACGACTTTACCGAATTGAAACCGGAACGTGTCAAATCGCCGGTTCAAGCAAACATCCACACTTCGAGCGACTATTTCGATTTGGAGCAAGAAGTGTAATTTGAGCAGATGATATAGGCGAATGAGTTCCACTGACCGACGACACTTTTTCTCAATTACAGATCCAAAGATAAAATTGCGTTGCTTGAAGAGTTCGAACGAAGACGCAAAGCCCGACAGATTAACGTCAGTACAGACGATGTGGAAGTGAAAAAAGACTTGCGACGTCTCAATGAACCAATCTGTTTGTTCGGCGAAGGACCAGCTGAGAGACGACGACGATTAAAGGAATTGCTTTCGAAGTAAGCGTTTGATTCATTTCCGGTCGCTCGGTATCCGGATGATCTAGCAGACTAATCAAATAATTTTTCTTTCAGTCTAGGGGAGAATGCCATAAAACAGAAGATCCAAGAAGAGGAGGAGAGAAAACAGTTACAAAAGGAACAAGAGACAACGTGGTACCACGAAGGACCGGATGCATTGAGAGTGTCCAGATTTTGGATAGCAAATTATTCATTGCCACGGGCGAAAGAACGACTGGAAAATGCCCGGTCAATGTTGGAACTGCCAAGTGCCACCAAAGCCGGTCGAATGGTTGAACTTCAGAAGAAAATTCAATCGTTAGCCCTCGAATGCAGTCAAGTAGGTGACACACGTCCCATCAGCAACTGCTGTTTCAATGACACCTCTTCACTGCTACTAACATCGAGTTGGTAAGGAGCTTTTGTCAACTCATTTTCGATCCAATTTTATCGTCATTCCATCCACTCACAGGTCGGGCATGTGTAAAGTGTGGACGATTCCAGACTGTACTCTTGTTCAAACACTTCGTGGTCACGTTGCTTACGTGGGTGGTGTTTCAATGCGTAACGGTGTGACTCGAGATGATCCGAATGTCGTTGCAATGGCAACCGGTGGATCGGACGGAACCGTGAAACTTTGGTCATTCGGCAGCGAAGAATCGATAGCTGACATTACCGGACATGTACCGCATCGAGTGTCACGGCTTGCTTTTCATCCGTCCGGCCGTTTCTTGGGCACAGCTTGTTACGATTCATCTTGGCGTCTGTGGGATCTGGAACAGAAGCAAGAGGTGTTGCATCAGGAAGGTCACGCCAAGGCTGTTCATTGTATTTCCTTTCAAATTGACGGAAGTGTTTGCGTTACTGGGTAATTGTGATTTGTGACCGTTTGGGGTGATTGGTCGTTACTAATTCAAAGCTTTATTTGTGCAGAGGTCTGGATGCGTTTGGTCGTGTTTGGGATTTGCGAACCGGTCGCTGTGTGATGTTTCTGGAGGGTCATCTTGGGTCAATATACGGCGTTGACTTTTCTCCGAACGGCTACAACATTGCCTCAGCCAGTCAAGACAATTCAGTAAAGGTAAATTGTGTTAACAAGTAGCTGAACGTAATCATTGACAAGACGTGAAAACTCAACTGATTTTTCCTGATAATTAGATTTGGGATCTGCGTCGACGGCAGCCGGTGTACACCATTCCTGCACATGTTAACCTAGTGTCGGACATCAAATACCAGAAGGAGGGTGGTCATTTTCTGATATCATCCAGCTACGATTGTACCACGAAGGTAAGACTTTCATTCGATTCAATAAATTCGGTCGTGCAATACAAGCGTCTCATTTCTCCTGACAGATTTGGTCGAATAAAACATGGCAACCGTTGAAGACGTTGCAAGGTCACGACGGGAAAATTATGAGCGTGGACATTTCACCCAATTCACAATACATTGCCACAACATCGTACGATCGAACATTCAAATTGTGGTCGCCGGAATACTAAATCCTTGTTGTGTGTCTGATGAGTCTGGCAATAAAGCGATGAACGTTTGAGTAATTTTACGGCTAGCCTTTTTTTGGAGTTTCTCCAAGTAGTGACTGGGATTTAAAATGTGTTCACTTTATTGTAAACATTTTCTGCGTCAAATTTTGTCATAAAGTCTGGAACATCTCTGTTATCGACAATAACCACAGAAAATTCCTAGAGTGGTCTTATATGCCAAAGAATGAATGTTAAAAGTAACGAAGTAATAGATTTCCTAGAAAACTCCTTGGGTCATTAGAAGGAGTGCCCAGCATCTGATCTGATAGCCCGCAATTGCTGAATTTGATGACCATAAAATCACTGATGATTAATATTCGATCAAAACTCTATGTTAACTACAATGGGCACGGGCAGTGCCATTTTCTCATATGAACTTTGAATCTCTTCAGAAATAATTCCGTAGTTTACTCAATACCCTACTCCCTTGGTGATGTGGATGGTCACTAGCTAGTTAATCCCATCAGTGAATTAAAACTAGACAAACATGTCAATGTCGTTGTCTGAACTATATGGGTGGTGCGGGAAAGCATGAAAATTAGGAAAATTTTCTAAAAAATTAAATATTTTGTTTTGTCTCGTCAATACATTTCATTTGACATATCGCACACGTTCTTTGAGCGAAAACATCCAGACAGTGCGTTGGCAAAACACGCTGTTTTGCTTGCGGTCTCGCCAATAGCTACCGATGGACAAAGCCGATTTTTCTAAAATTCAAACGTTCGAATTCGTCTTGCCTGTTTTCACTAGTTTTTCAAGCATATATCAGGATGTTTTCGCACAAAATTAGTGTGCGATATGTCAAATGAAATCTCTCGTCTCGTCAATACGAAACAAAATATTAAATTTTTAAGAAAATTTGTAAAACAGTAGAGAGAAAACAGCAAATTTTCATATTCTTTTACTTTTTCTGTTTCTTCCCCTCTTCCCGCATATCAGTCCTCAGTTGTCACTTTTTCACATGAATCGAACTTTTATTCTTTACAAACGTTTGCTGTAGAGCCTCAATAGTTTGGACAGTATAGGGTGGTCACAAATTTTCAGATTTTTTGCGAACTTTCACAAAATTTGACCACCTTATACTGTCGAAACTAATGAGGTCCTTCAAGACTTGTTGCTCGAACGCTACGTACAAAAAGAATAACTTCCATGTTTTGCGAATTTCAGTGAAAAATTGTCTCGGCCACTGTTTTCCCGCAGAATGTGTGTTGTTAATATTGAGGCTGTTTCCGACTAATCCATCTACTCTTTGACAACCAATGAATGTACAAACCAGGTATGGTCTGTCCATACAAACCGGAGGAAATAGCAATTTCATATAAAGAAACTCACCTTTCAATGAAAAGGATTGAGAGGTGAGTTTCTTCATAAGAAATCGCTATTCCCTCCAAAGTATATAAACACTGAAGGTAGCGCAGATCCGCAAAAACATGCGAATCCCTACTTTGAGGTGAATTTATTGTATATCAATACACATGCGTACAACATGCTGTAAATATATGTATTGGCGTCATACGAAATTCACCTTAAAGTCGGGATCCGTATTTCTTGCTATTCCCTGAGGAACTGCGCTATCTTCAGTGTTTATATACTTTGATTCCCTCCGCTCTACAAACTTTGACATTACCAAAAGCGTATACTTTCATTGTGTACAACCAGAACAACAGTAAGCTGTTGCTAATGTGGTCAAAAAAAAATTAAATTCTTCGCGCGCCGCAGCAAAACTGTCAGTTGAATCGGTTGAACTGTTCAAACCTCGTAACGTGAATTTAAATGTCATAACATTGTGAAGTACGACATCGTAAAGATGTAGTGGGTGGCCACAGTTCCTCAAAGAAGTGTTTGTGTTGACGAAGATAAATTCCGCGGGAACCGTGACAGTAAATCTCAATTTTTTTTTTGTGTGTGTGCTCTTGTTATCAATGCAGTCCAACGATACCTCAAATGACCAGAAAATAATCCTTAAGTGTAAGCCATTTACTGTATTGAGTGCAGAACCGCCACATTCATCCCCAAAGACCACTTCCGCCCGTCGTTCCACCAGAATCGCCAGTCGAAGAAATGATGAGAACGTAATGGAAGGAAGTGGACAAACTGCACAATTAAAGCGAAATGGTGTTCAATGCTCATCGAGTGAAGATGATGTTGTGCGGCAGAGGCGAACAACACAGAAACGTCGAAATCAAAATCGAATTAAGAGTTCGGATGATGATGACAATGACATTGTTACCGGGACTGTGAAGAAAAGAAGTCCGAAGAAAAGAAGGAGTCAAAGCAATGCCCAATCGGACGGTGTGGATGTTAGTGAACCAAAGAAAAAGACGCCAATCAAACGACGTAAGCCATTATTGACCATAAAATGCAATAAAATTACGGACTATTTCGGAAAGTCGACTGTAACCACTGCATCTGCTGCAACTAATAGGATTGAAGGTAAATTTGCGGGTGGGGAGAGGATTGAGTTGGTTTTGCTTTGTTTTTTAAGGTGGAGGGTGATGTGGAAATAAGTAAGGATAAGGACGGAGGACTCTAGATGCTAAATCTTCACTCTTGTTCAAGAATTCCCTTCGGAATTTTGAGTGATTCTTCTCACGACTCGTTAGTTTTCTGGCAGATGGACCAAGAAGTGGAGGACATTGTCCGAAGGTAGACCTAGACTGCTGCACGAAGAGTTGATTGGATATTTTAAGCAAATTTTATAAATGAATAACTCAGTCGGGTGTCGAATATAGGATGGGTTGCGACAAGTTCCTTTATTTCCAAATTGAGAAACCGTTCCGCTCAAGACTTTCCCTTTACCAGTAAGTACTCCCGAATCGCCAAAAGTTTCTTTAATTTAGCAATTTTCTCGTCATATTCGCTTGCCAATTCCGTTCTCATTTTGGCGGCGTACCTAAGCTCGTCCCGTAAAATTGAAATTTCGCGAGACTTGTCGATATTGTCGCGTTGCAGCTGATTTATCTCCACCTGAGCCTTGTTCAGTTCCTTTAATTTATTCGTTTCAATTGTCAGAACTTCTTTCAAGTTGTAAATGTGCAGGTCACGTCTGGCCAATTTCGTTTCCAGATTCTTAACGAATTCTTTCAGCTTTTCGTTTTCCGCTTTCAGATCAACCGTAGGATGTGAAATCGCTGCATTAACGGCAATCGATTCCATTTGTTTTGTACGTTCCAGCGACTCCACTAAATGCGTCTGTAGTTGACTGACCCTACTGTTGAACAACGACAGCTCTTCTTCGTATTTCCTGATGATATTTCCTTTTTCATTCAGAGACTCGGTGAATTTGTCTATCACGTCTTTCGCTGCTTGGTCGTATTTCTTCAGACTTTCACTGTAGGTCTTCAATTCAGTTTCGAGTCGATCGGCTCGCTTATTTTCGAACAATGTTTGAGAGTCCCCTATGTTCAGATCATTCACTATTGTATCGGGTGTAATTTTCATATGGTCCGCTACGAGTGTTTGCATCAACGTTTTCGACGACGAAGCGTCTTCGATACCGTCCTTAATAAATGTATTTGATTTCCGAGGGATGGGCGGGTTCAAATAATTCACATCGAAAAGACACTTGCCTGCGGATTGTAAAACGCAACTGTTGTTGTTCGATACTGTTAAATCATTCTCTGGAACTCCCTCCATGGCAACTCTTTCAGCAGAATCCACGTTAGATGTTTGTGCACGGGGTACAATGCAATTTTCTAATTTCACTGGCGCACTGACGCTTATGGTCGTTTGGTCAAGTGTACAGCGATCCAGTCGAAGCAGCAAAGACTGATCACTTTGTACCGAAGCACAGCCATTTGATTCTGACAAATTTGAAAGACGATTGTCATGCACCATCAGTTGAATAGACGGGACTTTCACTACCGTCGTTTCGTTCTTCTCCAGCGATTGAGGTAATTCTACGTTTAAATTGTTCACTGTGGCATGATCACGGTGATTAAAAATTTTGGACTGTAATTGAGAATTTCGGTTCGACTTCATCGGTATGACATTGCGGGACAATTTTGATCGAATAATTGGTGCTGGAGCATGAGCTCTGCCCCGAAATATACCTCGCTTCGCTCGGATGTCATTTCGATCGGAAAAATTTGAATTCATTTGGTGGTTAAATGGCATTGTTTGGATGGCAAATTTAGGACATTTAGGGAAAAATGATTTGAAATGATCAGTTGACACGTTTGAAAGGCTGCTTCGGTTAGTTTTCGCTGTTGGATTTTATTATAGTTTGGTGATGCGAAATCGTTTCCGGTTGATGCTGTACAGTCGAAGACAATAATTGTTGAATATTAGACACGTCAGAATAGTCGATACAAATTTTACATTTATTTGCACGGCACAAATCCCACGTAGAGGTCGCAGGCAATAAAATTTTAAAAATATATCTGCCAATGCAACGATACCACAAAGCCAATTTGGTCGATTATTCTGTTGTAAACCAGTCTCAAATACATCCACTATTCTACCTCGCTTCATAGGCTGCTCTCTACCTGATCTTCGGTTACCCTAACGATCTTCGTGGACATATAACCTCTCACTGACGGCAAACATATTAACAGCTTTACTAACTGATCTATTACTTCATTTGATCGAAATATTCAGAGATTGATTTCAGAAATCTTTTACTTCATTTGTTTTGAACATGTTTTTTGCTATATAAGACCTCATTAGTCAGCGCTTGTCATTTATTCTTGCTGTCGTTGTCGATAACAGATGACAGCCGTCTGTAACAGGATAAGATCTTGTTATTAACGTTACGGTAACTTCTAGCACAGTCGCTGAGCGATTACTAGGATCGATTATCACACCGGATCGGTGTGTTTTCAGCTTAGAGTAGACTCATGCTTGTCGTCTGTTGCATGTTCTCTAGTAAATTTCTGTTTTTCTTTTTTATATTTACAGGAGACGTTCCTAGTGTTCCTTGCGAGGTTCCCAGTGTTTCAGAACCTGTTACACGTAAGTCCAAAAACAATTTATGATTATCCTACGAACGGGGAAAGATTGACCAAAATTTCTCCCAAAACACAGCTCCATCAGATGTGATCGTTCTTTCGTCGTCAGATGAACTCGATGCTGATAATGTCGAAGAGCAACCTAAAGCCAAAACTCCACCACAACCACCTGCTCCACCCCAACAAGTCGTGTTGACTACGCCAAAACGCAAAGCACTCAAGTGTCCCGAATACAAAATCGTCGCTGGAACGAATTTTGCTGTCGATGCGTTTCGTTACGGTGATTTGGACGGCGTGGCGGCCTACTTTTTGACCCATTTTCACAGTGACCATTATAACGGCCTGAACAGAAAATTCAATCATCCGATTTACATGTCGAGCGTTACGGGTGAGTTGAACACGAAACGGAAAATCGATCAGTGAGAGTTAAAAGTCCAGTTGTATCGTTCGTCGGCAGGTCGATTGGTGCAAGCAATACTGAAAGTTAATGGAAGGCTCATCAGAACAATGAACATCAACCAAAGTTATGTCATTGACGGAGTGGAAGTAACGCCAATCGATGCCAATCAGTAAGTAAAGCCACTGGTTGCTAGGGGCTGTTCACAAATGACGTCACGTCCTTAGGAAGAAGGGATGTTCGAGAATACTTGACGGTTCTTACAGTTTTGGGATAATTCTGATCTTTTTTGCTAGAGGGGAGGGAATGACGAAAATTTCTTAAGAATGTGCTACGTCATTTGTGAACAGTACCGTAAAAGATTTTCATGTTTTAGATGCAGTCTTCTTGCTCTATTCCTTACCTTAAAGTCTTTCCTCCAGTCCTCTAATTACTTCGTTTCCAACTCCACCCATTACAGTACTTCAGCCTGATCTTTCACTTGAACTTTAGATACTTCTCTCTATCTCAAGCCATTTCTTACCCGCACTAACTGAAGACAAATTTTCTCCAGCTGCCCAGGTGCTGTAATGTTCATCTTCAAATTGCAATGCGGCCGAACCATTCTGCATACCGGAGATTTTCGAGCCACGCCCGAAATGGAATCGAATCCGGTTTTTTGGAACAACAACATTTCCACCATTTATCTGGACACAACGTAAGTGCTGACACGTTAACAGTGTAAAGTTGTTGCTCGAACCTTGGACGAACTCTTTCTACTTGCTAGGTATCTGCACAAATCGTACAATTTCGGCACGCAAAATGACGCACTTTTGTTTGTGGAAGACGAAATAAGGAAATTCAAACAGAAGGCTGCCGGCAAGAAGTTTGTGGTAGTGGTTGGTTCATATATGGTCGGCAAGGAAAGAGTTTGGGCACACATTGCGCAGACATTCAATATGAAGGTGTGGCTGGAAGACGAACGAAGGAAAGCATTCGATTTGATCTACACGGAAGAGAATGACAATCAAATCATCAAGAATTGCATCTGTGATGCACGTGACGAGGCTCAGTTGCATGTCATTCCAATACAGTGCGTCAATTATGCGGTATGACTCTACCGTCTTTCACACTTTGTCCGATTGACTAACGAGAATTTTGTGTCCTCAGTTTCTGATGGACTATTTGAAGAATTTCCGAGATCATGTGCTGTTGGCCTTTCGTCCGACAGGCTGGGCACAGAATACGAAACCTCAGTACGGTAGCAGGGTTTCAATAGTCGGTGAGTCGCTGCACATTTTCCATTTAATCAACTAGTCATGGCTGCTAATGTCATAACTGTTTCAGGTGTTCAATATTCGGAACATTCCTCCTACAGCGAACTGGAAAGATTTGTGCGTTTTGTCCAACCGGAAACGGTCATTTCTACGGTGCCAATATCGTCGGGAAATGCGAATACCAAAAAAGTTCCGGCTGCCTGGCTATCCGTACCGAAACCGATGAAATCGAGTCAAAGTACGATGACATCGTTCATGAAGCTGCGCAAAACTTCCTGTCCTGTCATCGACAAGTTGACGGGAAATTTGGGCGGTTCTGGACATCATGACCAACAACAGCAACTGATACTCGATGATGCTGGTAGTTACGATTCATTGGAAACAGATTATATGCCCTGATTGACCAGGGATGCCTTTATGTATGTATTGTGGAGTTGAGAGAGAAAATAAAAGATTTTTTATTACGGTTAACGAGCTGATTTAACTCGACCAACAAGCTAGAAGGTATTATGAGGTAGGTGGAGTAGAGACTCTTTCAACAGAATCATCACTGTCAGCTTATTTGTTAGCTTCTGCTCTTAAGCTGAGCTGGCTGCCCAAAAAAAATGAACTAACAAAACAGGAAAAACTACATCGTACTGAACTGCGATAGGACGCTAACGTGATTTGTCGCACCGCAAATAACAAACTATCGATATAGTTATTTGTTTACCAAGGGAAGAAAACAGTATATTCCAACAAGAGCGAAGTTTTGTGGCCAGAGCGTAGCGAGTACTATGAATCGTTCGAGATTGAATTTCCAATTTTCTTCCAGAGGTAAAACCCCTTTTAATGTGTGCGAGCTATTTTTCCACGAATCAAAAACATCCAATTTGTTACACAACTTTCCGAAACAAAAACGAAACGCTTCCTGTCAAAACTGGAGGAGAAAATACACATTTTCTCCCCGAATTGTCATCAGACGAAGCGTCAACAAACAACATTGTCTCATTGCCTTTTGAGTGGAGAAAATATGATTTTTAGGACGCAGGTGAAATAAATAATTAGTTCCTCACGTCAGCTGAAACTTTGGGAGCCATTGTTGTGAAGAGCGGTGTTCTGACCTCGGGAAAAAAGCTGGAAATTTCATTTTCTCTGGTGACAGCACCTTCAATATGAAATTTCCAGGTCAACAGAGTACGTTCTTCACAACAAACACTCCTGAAGTTCAGCTGACTTGCGAAACTGATTATTTATTTTACCTGCAATTATTTAGCGTTATAGGAGTCCTCGCTCTACTACCGCGAATATCAATCGTTCTATAGGCGATCGGAAAATTAATTAAAAAATAATATTTCAAAAATTTCTCTGGACTATTCTGTCTAAATCTTTGGAATTGGTCGGTCGCGAGTTTTGAGAACCGCAACATGGTTCTTTTTAGCCTGAAGCCGGTTCATACAAATGACTTTTTTCCTCTTCGATAGCAGGCACTTTCAAAATGGTCAATTTATCGAACAATTTATCGATTTTTTGAATAAAAATTTTGTGCGCCATATAAGGATCCACAGTAGCTTAATAAAAAATGGAAGGACCAATTATTTTGTCGGAACGATCGTTATTTTACCAATAATATTTTATCAAATTTGTATCAGAACTTGATATGGTTCTAACGCTTCTATCGAAAATCAGTACCGAAGAACTCGAAAATGCTCGAGTGAGTTTGAGTATCATAAAGTTGCTTCCGAAATATTGAATTTTACGCGGCAGCATCCAATGTACTCTGGTTTATTGACGTAAAAGCCTGTTCTCGTGAAATTTATTCTTGTAAATTCTCGAACAAATTCTTAGCCATACAATTTTCCAGCTTAAAGTTCGCGAAAAATTTCTGAAATAATTGCCAGTTGATGCGAAAATCCATTATATCACATAGTAATTCACTATAAATGATCCAGCAATATTCTTTATGTAATGGATCATTACCGCAGATTCCCAACTGGTACGTATTGTTCAGATATGAACTGATGCATTCCGACCGAAATATCGAAATTTCTTGTCTTTAACTAGTTTCTGTTGTATAAACAAAACCTGCTTGGGTCAGACAATAAAGCAAGGAAGAGGGAATCTCTTCTGAGACTTCAGTTAAGTTTAACCATAATCCACCTCCGGCCATCATATCAATATATTAAAACTCAAGGACAATATAATTGCTAAGTCACACATTTTTACGCAAATTCATAGAGTTCTTCAAATGGATTTTGTTTATACAACAGAAACTAGTTGAAGATAAGAAATTTCGATATTCCGGTCAGAATGCATCAGTCAGCTCAAACGTAAATAAATAAATTTCTTGGGTTTATTTTTTCAAGCGGTTCATCTCCTATATAGTCGAAAATTTTAAATGAGCGAAGATGCATACCGTTGGAACCCCCATTATAATGCAACGTTCAAGATTGCAATAGGCATTTTTTCAACGAGAGAAGAAAAGTTGGAAATTGCATTTCGAGGGTGTCTCATCAAAACATGTTCAAGAAATCATTGGATCATCTGCTACTTCAATTGTTTTAAGACATATTTTACTACATTATAAAGGTAAAGGCCTGCGGATAGGAATGGGAAATCAGATGGCACGATCATCCGTTAAACATTTTTCTTGAGGTCCCAATGTCCTGAGCCGGTAAGTAATCACTATAACAGTCTGTTTCTTTAAAACAACAAAAAACTAACCGTTGATGTACGAGCATCAACATGAAGACTCAGTCCAATTTTTGTCGTGAAGAGTGTTGTTAATTACACAGCTTTGTAGTGATTGTTATTCTGTAACAGTATGAAATCAGAAAAAGAAAAAGTTAAGGTAAGAAACTGTAAATCAATTATCGAAAATAAGTGTGCATGGCGATCGGCTACCCCTCACATCAAATGAATTCCGATGAATAGCCATACTCTCTCTAGCAAACAAACTAGAGTAATTAGGGTGGTAAAACTGTACATTAAATGAAGTATGAGCGCAGTGATGTCCCTTTTAATGTTGAAAATATTATGTCTCTTGTCACCATTACAGTATTTGAAAGTGAACAATTTGTGATTGGGATGTCTTTTTTGTTTTTTCCTCCGTCATCTTGGTGTGCAAAAATGAAATAAAGTTTAAAATCTGTGCATGCACGGCAACTACTGCGTCATAAAAAACGACAGTGTCAAGTTTGTCAAAATAAGGTGGTATTTTGATTGCTAGAGAGGGCATTGGCTGTAGTGTTGAACATTCCAAGGCTGCAAACTTTGCGGGAACCCACCACGTCTGACATCATCACAGTAGGTGAATTTTTGTATGAATTCCGCCATGTTATCATCAAGTGTGGTGTGTCACCCGCCGTATCTGTATCTGCATGACCTCCCCAAAGTTTACAACCTTGGAACATTCTTCTTCTTCGCCGAGGGAAGAAAATTTGGAAATTTCACTTCGAGGGTGTCTAAACAACCCATAAAATAAAATTTACAACTTTTTGTTTCGAGATAAACACAACGTTTTTCATAAGGCTTCCGAAGTTTCAGCGGAGGGGAGACAATTTATATTTTCTGGGCTGCGTTGTGAAAACACCAGTGTAAAATGATCGAATCTATTAAGATAAGTCGGCGGTTTTTACATATGCCAACGTTAACACTAAAGACTTTTCCTAAAATTATTTATTGACTGCCCCATGAGAAAGTTGACCATTTCATAACAGTCTCCTCCGTATGAAAGTGACGCATTGTGTGAAGTATATTTTCGATTCATTTTACGTGAATTCCTTTATGACAGCCAGCTGTCGCATGGGCCTAGCAGGCAATAGACCCGAATACATTAGATTCTGCTACAGAGCTTATCAATTCGGAAACAACTTTGTGATATCAGCAAACTCACTTGTGTGTATGTATTTTAAGCAACAAGCTTCGGTAACACTTTTTCGGCAAGTGCATTTGTATGTCTTCGGCTGGGGAACACGAATTACTTTCGCAGCATCCATATACTAAATCAAATTGTACGGACGTCCTTAAACACTGAACTCGTCGCTATTTTTTACTTCCCGTGGGTTTCGTTTGTTTCTTTCCTTCTATTCGTTCCACTTGTATTCCATCACATAGTAGTAGCGCTTGTCTTTACGTTTCTTCAATTCTACACATACGTGTGTGTGAACGGTGTGAACTGACTTTCTTTACTCTTCCTTTGACCCTTTGACAACATGTGGAACGATGCAGGCCGAACAAGGAAACCAATCGCATATCCCGGGTTGACTTTCTTTGCAACGGTGTACACTTCATACGGAAAATTTAGAATTTTCACCAGGTTTCATTTGGCGTGGACCCATAACTTCTTTTCGTTTATAAGTTTTGTTAACTGATTCGTACAAAACCAACTACTTCAATAGTCTTCACCACTGCCACGCCACAGGTACCCAAGTAAAAATAAAAGTCTCAAAGGTTCGAAAATAGACGTCTCCACGGTCTCAAATCCTTTGTATTGTGATACGTGAGACGTCACTTTTCGAATCTTTGAGACTTTTATTTTTACTCCGGTATGCCCTTTAGGCTCTGAACATAAGGCCTGGTTCAGCCAGTGCACAACACTTTTGTTTTAACGTCGCAGACGAAAACAGATAGCAACACAAGAAACATTTATTCCATTGTGCATTTCAATCTGTTCCACAGATATGCCTGCTGGATGTGATGATGATAACTGTGGCCCTAATTGCAACAGTGGGTGCACACACAACCTTTACCAAAGAGGCTCCGCTTTTATGGGCACGAACGGGTGTACTGATGGGTAATTCTTCAGAATTCACATTTACTGTTCGGTTCCAGACTCCATGCCGTTATTTTCAAGAAAAGGAAATTTATTGGTGCGAAAGGGAATTCGATCAACGGTTGTTTCATCAGCTGGAACGCTTATGCACGGAAGCCGCTCCATTAGAAAATCGGACCGAGTATCGTAATTTTGTTAGAACAGTTGCATTGGAAATTACGTCTCCTCATGGAAACAGTGACATAGATGACGGCGAGAGACGACTCTCAGATTTGAAAAGATCAATTCGTTTAACGGAATTAAAGATTTATCCGCTGGATCTGGAAATAATGACAGGAAACACTTTACTGCTAGGCAACAACGTTACGATTAATGACCCTTTAAACGAAGAAATTAGGACACTTAAACAGTTCAAGGAAAACAGGGCCAACCTGCGAACAATTAAAAGGAAAATGCTCGACGAAGCAGCTTATTTGAATCGGGCGATGACAACGAATAAAGACAATGCAAAGTGGCATAAAGATATGGACCCCGATATCAGAGACAGAATTATTGAAACTACCAATGTTGCATCGTACTTCCGTACTCTAGAAACCCGTATGTCCGTCTTTTCTCAAAATTGGCGCCAAGGTGTCCTAAGTGATGAATTTTTTGATATTTTGATGATGGCCCGTAACGACACTGTCCTTGATATGTACAGAGGATACAAACCAAAACTTTGTCGATTCTCCAAGTCGGCTCAATTGGCGGTTTTTCATTTGGAACAGAGTTCAGTCGCATCTCACATTCTCGAAGCTAGACCGTTTCGGTTACACAGACAACTCCTCAACACAGGCAACATTGAAATTTTGACATACCAAGGACCACGGAATGTTTTCCATTCGGCCGAAAAGAACTGCACGGTTCTATTCGACAAAGACATTGGTAATATGCCAACGGCCGACGATTGTCACCTGGTCCAAAAACCGCAGCATTCATTTGAAAAGTTCTGGACTAGGTCCTGTTCAAAGGAGACTGCTGTGTACGGGAACGATGTGCAGATTCAACTGATGGGAGACAAATTCTTTATCTACTGCTATGGACAAGACATCAATTTCTACAACGAGTCACTGCCCTGTCCGAATTATGTGTTTTCCATAAACGTGAGCGATCAATTTCAAATTTCAAAATTCCGCTCCGATGGATTACTGAAAGACCAGGGGTATAAACACCATGATCTTATCACTGTGACAGTGAACCAACGCGTCTTCCCAAACGCGTCGCAAATGGACTTCGATATCATTCCAATCGCAGTCGATTGCCCAACGAAGTTTACAATTTACGTTTGGATTTTGTTGTTGATTGTGGTAGTTATAGCTGCTTATTTTGCGCTTGCAACGTTTGTTTACCTAGTACTACGATTCTGGGCAGAAGCTAGGAAGGGTGTCACACAGTTGTTCAACAGATTTCAGAAAAAGGAAACGAAAATTGACGCGTTGCTACGGGAAGAAGTTGCGAAACAGCGGATCGTGTACCGTCATAAATGATATAGTAAATGAGGATGTGGTACGTTGAAGAAAGAGTTGAAATGTTGCAAGTAAAAGCTATGTTGCCAGAGATATTGTTCAAACAGCAGAGACAAAATCGAATAAAAAATTGAAATTTAAGTTTTTCCGAATAAATTTCCTAAAATACTTGAAATTGTCTTAGGTCATAGGCCAAAAATACACGCGAGCAATTTTGCGTTGACGCAACGCACTCCAAGAACAGGCAAAGGGACAGAATTCATTAGCTCTCATTTGGCCTCTTATTTTGTATGGAAAGTCCGTAACGCAGTGCCATATACCAACATAAAAAACTGTATTTATATGCGAGTTCTTGGAGTGCGTTGGTTGACGAGATCGACAAAATTATCCTATGTTTAGCCTGTGATGAATAACGGATTAAAATGGAAAGCGCAGCATAGTTGTAGATTCCAATAAAAAAAAATTGCAAATCTCACCTGTTGCAGCTCTCACATCTGAGATTTTCAACTCTTTTTCTCAGTATGGACACATGCACTCGCGTCAAAAGCTAAGACATTAAATTGGGTTGACATTAACTGCGTAGAATATTGTATGTGTACATACTCGGCATGAAAATGAAAAGTGACGTTTTCGTGTGATTATTGACCTCAACTTCACCTGGTTTTATCACTTTTTTACACATACCTTGAAATTACGTAGGTACCGCAGGTACCGCATTAGATGAGCATATCACTAAATAAACATCTCGTTCTATCGGTACGTATCACACGGTACCTTTATCTGTATCACGTATCACATACAAGGAGGGGTACGGGACAATAGCAATTTGCTATGATTTCTACTGATTTTTCATACAAATAAAATAAAACCATGAGTTAGATATCCGAATCCGATGCACATTTTATTGAGTCAAGAGACATATTACACAAGAGGAAGACATTTTTATAAAATAATAATAGTGTAGGAATCTCGGTATTCTCCGGGATATTACATTAGAAGTAACTCAGTAATTACAAAAGAGATAATTTAATGAAACTGCTTTTCGCCAATGCAAAATTTAAACTAAACGTTTTCATTGTTAAACTACTGCGATCAGTACATCAATTTGATTGCTACGATTATAAACCTTATAATCCAACACTCCGAATGCCGACGTTTACCAAATACAGATATCTCCTCCTCATTCAAATTATTTCAGGTTCCTTCAATTCCTTTGATTCTTCGTTGTTTTTATCTTTCTTTAGCTCTGCTCGATTTCTCACTTCCTGAGGTGCTCCAATTCTGCAACGGATCTTCAGTTCAAATTCTGTAACCAAACTGTTTCGTCTCTCCTCCTGAATTTTACAACTTCCTTTTTTTTAAATTCTCCTCCGTCTTTCTTTTAACTCTTCTTCGTCTTTATGTTAATTCTCTTGTAGCTTTCTTTCCATTTGTGTAAATGCATCTATACTACTCCTCCTCATTTACACATATCGTAGTTCAGCTTCATCTTATCCTTTTTTGTATTCCTCCTCCTTTTACATCATCTTCTCTTATTCACTTCTTCTCTTTTTCTTCTTGTGCCCGAATTCTGATGCTCTCCGCTCAAATTCTTATCTTATCTTACTGATCAAATTATCTTCTCAAATCTCATGCACTGGTCAAATTCTGTTGCTCCTCGTCAGTATTCGAGCTCAAACTCTGTTCCAGAGACTTTCTTCTTGCGTTGGTCAAATTCTGTTACTTCTCAACCATCCTAAAGCTCAAATTCTGTTCCATCGACTTTCTTCATCATTCTTCCTGATCTTCGTTCTTAATTTCCTTTCATCGCGAATCCAATCCTCAAAACCGACTTTGCTTAGTTTAGTCCAATCCATTCAAAAAAGAAATTACTCGTGTCATTTTTCACAGCCATAGTCGACTTAATAGTTCCGGTGTTTATAGATTCATTTCAGTATTCATAGGATGTCCATATTCAATGCATTTTCTTCAACATTAGTTCTGGGATTGAAATCCAAAATCCATTTTCAATCTTGTAATTTTCATTTCAAAAAATAATATCCCGACGTTCCTGGGCCATAACCTGTAGGAATCTCGGTATTCTCCGGGATATTACATTAGAAGTAACTCAGTAATTACAAAAGAGATAATTTAATGAAACTGCTTTTCGCCAATGCACAATTTAAACTAAACGTTTTCATTGTTAAACTACTGCGATCAATACATCAATTTGATTGCTACGATTATAAACCTTATAATCAGGGCCTACTTTTTGGAAACTAATTTCTTGAATTTCTCGAAATTTCTCGAATTTCTTAAAATTTCTCGAATTCGAGAAATTCGAGAAACTTCAAGAAACTCGAGAAATTAGTTTCTTGAAATTTCTTGAATTTCTCGAAGTTTCTCGAATTTCTTGAATTTTCTGGAATTTCTTGAAATTTCTCTAATTCGAGAAAATCAAGAAACTTTGAGAAATTCAAGAAATATTTCTCGAAGTTTCTTGAATTTCTCGAAGTTTCTTGAATTTCTCAAAGTTTCTTGATTTTCTCGATTTTCTCTAAAAGTTTCTAAAAAGTAGGCTCTGCTTATAATCCAACAAATAGTCAGTGGTATCGTCATACATAAATAGCATACTATTATCGGACACATTACTAAACGGATAAAAATTGATTCAATCGCAAAAATTGATCCAATGATTTGGTCGAATCAAATTTGTCCAAATTGATTATTATTTGGTTTGGCTAAACCCTTGTACGCTCTTAAGTCGATGACAGGGCTAAAAAGCATTTGCAGCATTAAACTTGCGCGTGTGAGTTAATCTTTTACGTAGTTCAAAAGTGTGTCCTTTTTGCATTGTGTGCCAGATTCCAACAATTTATTTAAATTTTATTATAAACGTTCACACAAGTTTAAATTCATTTATTTGTAATGCAAGTTGCGGGTCTCGTGAGACATCTTAACTAAATTACTGTTCCTCTCAGAGAAGTTCCTTAAATAAGATTATTTAGCTGGGGGAAAGAATTCGTAAGTAGAAGGGATTCTTCTTTAGTCTATAGGAAAGGAATGACGTTTTAATTTCATTGGATAGAAACAGATCCACCCAGGCAGGTATTATATGTTCCTGCATTCAATGCTATATTTCCTTTATTGTATATTCAGATAGATTGGAATGCCGATGAGCAAATGTCTTTCAATGATATTTATTGTTTACTCTCGTATACATTCCTTATAGACATATTTAATTGATTCCTATGAAATATTAATATTTAAAACATCAATAAGAAAACCCTTTAACGTTTGTAATGCATACGCCTTGAAGAAGACTTAGAGAATTCGTTTGAGCTTATAATAATGGTAAGGTGAATTCGCACTTCTACAGTAAGCCGTTTTTACAAGAATTTAACAATTCGTTGCCAGAGCCAGACAAATTCACCTTTTTAGTCTAAACCAATACTCTCTCTAGAAAACAAAACTACTTTTATTAAGGTGGTGAAAGTGTCAAGTAACCTGTAAATTACAGCGTAGCCAGTCAAAATGTAGAATAGTTCCCTTGACTGAAAGTCAATAATCTATAACGCCAGAAAATAGGAGTGCCGGTAACCAATATCGGATAATACTGAGGGTGGATCAGGGCAAAAATGAAAAATCCAGAAATTTTATGAAGTTTTGTCACTACGTTTAGTTGAGTAAATATCGTCCGATTTGAATGAACAATATGTCGATCGATATGCCTTATCCCGAACATGGTTGAGTGAATATCGTCCGATCTCGATGAGTAATATGTTGTTCGATGCGCCTTAGCTCAAGTATGAACCCTATTGTTAGTGTCACTTCTAGGTACTCTACCTTGAGAAACGAGTGTGAAAAAAGTTTGGTAGAAAAATTGGAAAAAATTGAAAAATATTCCTTTCGCTCGGTAAATATTTTTTTAGAAACCGAATTTTTCGCCAATGGCAAAATTTTGAGCTTATTCTGACTGTATCTTGATAAGTAAGCCGAACCAACAAAATTTTGGAAGAATGATAAAAATTTGACTATTTTCTTTGACCTGAAGCTTTGTTGTTTGGAAATTTGTTACTTATATGATTAAATATAATTTTTCTTGTCAAATACATAATTTATCTACTTCCCGAATACACAGAACATAGTCAAATTTTGGTCTTTTTAGGAGCCACAGCTCAAACAAATTTTGAAAATTCTTCCAAAATTTTGTTGGTTTTACTTTATTATTATCTACATAGTTCACTGCATCGGTGCAGGTAAGTCCTAAAGCCTGAACTGATTTTTTTTTTAAATTGGCACACCCTACCCTAATGAGTATCAACAATTATCTTTCATAATAATTTTTTTGCAGCAAAGTCATGTGATAAAGAAATTTAAATATATGAAAATATCGGGTAAAAATTCCATCCGAATGTATGGATTACTGTTTAAGCCGTTGATAATTTGCTGTATCCTTCGGTGCCTTTATTTTATTTTAGTTATTTCTTTTCTCTTTAATTACAGTAGTTTCTGCTTATCGATGATTGCCGCTTAAAATTTCTTGAACAACATAGTTCTTTTTTTAATTCCACGAATTCGTTTAGATTCATTCTGTGATGCGAGTATATATTATGTGTCTTACACTCAACTAATATTTCACAATTCAATGACGGAAATGAACATTTTCGCGTCTGTTTCTAATGTTATATGAGACTCGATTATTTCATCCAAGATTAGCGAAACATTTTTTCGCACGCTACATCCATCTTTCAATCATGTATTCATACATGCATACATGTGTGAGTGAATTAACATGTTAACACAAGCATTTGAACAGTATTATTATCGGGTCTACTACTTCTATTCGCCTAGTCGGTTGGCCTGTAGAGGCGCCACTTTTTTTATAGTTGAATCTCATTGGACTATTTTTTTGTGTAACAACTTCACATTGATTCATTCCCATGAAATGTCACAGTAGTGAAGTTTGTTCATGAAAAAATAATTCAGTGGCAGCAGTTCTTTTATGAAGAAAATTACTAAACTGTATTAGATTTTACACTTAGTTTCTAAACTCCATTCTCCTACCGATCAAAGTATTTTTATCTGCTGATTTCAAATCTTGTACTTCGATTTTTTTATCATGCATTTTACTATATAAATAACCACATTACCCAGAGTTTGTCATTGTTTTTGGCGTCGTTATCGATAACAGATGAAGATCCGTATGTGACAGGTTAAACAGTCAATTCTGCCTACTTGATCACAAATCAAATTTTTGTTCAGCAATAACGTGTTGTGTTGTATACTGTACTGTATACTTCACCTCGGGTCGACATCTTCTTCGCCTCGGGTCGACGTCTTCTTCGCCCCGGGTCAACATCTTCTTCGCTTCGGGTCGACATCTTCTTCGCCTCGGGTCGACATCTTCTTCGTCTCGGGTCGACATCTTCTTCGCTTCGGGTCGACATCTTCTTCGCCTCGGGTCGACAATCGACATTTAGTGCGAAAAAATGCCTTCATACCTACCTTGGTATATAAATAACTATTTTATGTTTTGGATACACAAAATCATAAACAATCGCAGACTGTGTTTTCTTTCGCGTAAAGAAACCCTTTCAATTTATTTGCTTACAAGGCGAAAAAAAAATATTTATCACGCTTCACGAGTGGTGTTTCAGTTTGAATAGTTTCATGAAGCATTTCACAACCTAAAAGAAGCACCGTCCTCCGGACTTTCGAAAAAGGTTAAATTATTCGTGAATTTAAAAAGGTTAAGTAGGTCTTCGACTGCAAATTTGTTAATTGTGCGTTAGAGTGTTTGAATTGTTGTAATAAATTGCTATTCCACACTTCATACAACAATACAACGTAAGTTTAGAATGAAATCCCTTCTTTACTCGTAAACTTTCGACGATGTGAGTTGAAATTGAAATGATTGAATGCTCTTAAAGCCCACACTGTAAACAATGCAGAGCAACAGCCACAACGACCAGGAAGAGCTTCTGTCGCCTCAATCGCCACCGCCTCAATACGCATTTGTCAGCACACCATTGGAGCAGCAGCTGCTGCATCAACAGCAGCAACTTCCTCCAACCGTCATAGTTAACAATACAACTGTAATACATCCACAACTTTCCGTACCAATTGAATTTGTTTATGCAAACCATTTCTGCAACGACACACCAAGAGATGTTCGACGAATTTTCATTCGGTGAGTGAGTTTTCTTCTAACGCTCGCTGCACCATTGACTCATACTGTACGTGTAAATTCCAGCAATCTGTTCCTTGTCATAGCTGCCCAATTTCTTCTGATCGGGGGAATTATTGCGATCGTAATTTTTGTGCCATTTGAGCAGCTGGACAAGTGGAATAAAAGGGACTCAACACAATTTTACATTATATGGATCGTGTCGATCGCAGTTCTGGCAATAATTTCATTTTGGGAACGAGTCCGTAGAATCCCACCGGCTAACTGTATTACGATGGTTATTTTCACCATCTTCCAAGGCATAACTTTGGCTTGCGCAGCTACTTTTAAGTGAGTAATTGCGAGTTTTATTGCCAATTCCCGTGTAGAACGTAACATCTTCTCCTTCCGTTAGAGTTTTATCGCTGGTTCTTCTCGCATCAGTCGGAAGCACAAGCGTAGTGTGCTTGGCCACGGCACTGTTCGAGTTCCAAAGTCGTTATCATCTGGGAAACTTCAGATCAGTACTGTACGTTTGGACACTAAATATTCTTTGCTCCGGCATCTCCTTATCGTTTCTGAGTGCCGACAAAGCTGGCATTGCTGCTGGATTATCGACCATGTTCTGTACATACCTGGTCGTCAATGCGCAGATGATGGTTCACGGCACCACTCATTACGTACTTACTCCGAAGGAATATGTATTCGGGGCCATGAACATTTATGTGGACATTGTTCATGCGATATTGGTTTGTTTGGCAGGCATTGGATTATGTAGCGGTTGCATTTTAAGCTGTTCCTGTCTAAGAAATAGTTCTTAATCAAGAAAGTCCACCGAAATACAATCTGCCTCATAATTTCGATGGCTCTCGAATCTTTTCCTGTCTTTTGAACAGACAATGCCATTTTCCAGTGATTTCATAAATTTTTGATTTTATTTATCCTTCTTGTGTATACATAAATTCATTTCATACCTACCTTGGTACATAAATAACTATTTGCCTTCGTTGAAGGTAATAGACTCTTTAGCGTGCGATATCGCACTGTGTCCAGGAATACAGTGAAATAAATACCTTCAAAACGACATTAAATGGATGCATGGAAAGGTGATGATTATGGACCGGAATTGCGAAAATAACTATTTTCATACTAAGTATTTAATGTTGGTCATCAACGACCACAGCATTTAGAAATCTTAAAATTTTACCCATGAAAATTGTGTTTGTGTTTGTGTTTCCAACAGCGAAACCAATAAATTTTTAGATTTACCTATCGAAAGTGTACGCTTGCTAGATTCGCTATAAAACCCTACAAAATGAGCTATCACAACAATAGCTTGAATAAAATTTACCCACAAGAGATGATTTTTCACATACAAAATTCTTGAAAATTCCACCTCGGTGAAACTTGGTGCTACACCAAAATGACGGTAAAACATTTTTTTAACTTTTTTTAATTTTTGTATGTTCAAGTAGACCCTCTAGATGCCGTACAGAGTGAAAACTCTGCAAAAGCATCTGTAGATTTTTTTTTGGTTCGGACCCATAATCCAAGTATCTCGTGTAGCTCGAAAATTTTTGAAAAAGTGACGGTGCAAGCTTATATTGACTTATATAAAAAAAAAATTGCTGATTATTATTGCTAGTGCGAGGGTGAATCGCGGTAGGGCGGAACCAGGAATGACTAAAAAAATGAAATCGACACACCCTAGCCGATACGTATGCACATTTTACGAAAATATAATTATATGATGAAAGCCTACGCTACTATCTTCAAAGTTAATCTATTTGTAGAATGCCAAGCAATAAGGTGTGAATTTGACACAGAGAGCTAAGAGTTTGTTTGCTAGAGAGAGTGTTGTCTAAACGAATGATGTTCTCATAAACAGAGTGCGTTGAAATTTATTTTTCGCAACAAGTGACGAAAAGTAGGACATTCCGTTGCCTTTATTGCGAAAAATGTGACAATCTACACATCTAGTGCCATTTCAATTCATTCAATTCAATCTAAAATTACTTGTAGCTATATACCTATCTGTGCCTTATTTTGCTTCAGTCTATTGGAATCCGAAGTACCCATGACTTTCGTAAATTTTACTATACCTGCTCCCTGCGCAATTTGACTATTACATAGCAATTTGCTCCTTGGGAAAACTATCCATTACATGTGTAGTACTAGTACTTTCAGTTAATTTTTTTAAATTATCCTATGTGGCAACTTTCACATGGGAATACATCGGATGTTGTTACGTACTTCATTACTGTGGAAACAACTTTGTGATACTAGCAAACTCACTCGTGTGTTTTTGAGCAACTTGCTTCGATAACTGTTTTTCTAGAAGTATAGTTGTATACCTCGCCTTCGGCACTTCTGTATATTGGTCGAAAAGGCAGTTACAGAAAACTTGTTGCTCAAAAATTCACTTGTAAGTTTGCTTTTATCGCAAAATTATTACGTCATGTAATGAATTACTTTCGCACTGTAACCATCCACTGTAACCTACTGTTTTTCTGAGTTTTAAAAATGTTCAGATAAACTGAACTGATAGACAGTCGGTAGAACGTACCGCGTATGAACACGAAGAACAGAACACCATACCTTCGGTGGAAACTGTTGGTCTGTTTTAAGTGGGTTGAAGCCCTATTTAGACGAGTGCATCGTGAAGCATCGCCAAAAATGTTTTAATCTACCAGAGTTGAAAAGTCGTCTATTAGTAAACGAAACACTTTCTTACATTTTATTTTGTGAAAGGAAGATAATGATTTCTTGTCAGCCAATACACAAGGTATTGAGTTAACGAAGCAAAAATGATGTATCAAAACGGTTGAAATATTTAAGAGCGCTCACCCCTTGGCAAATTTCTAGCCTACATTTCTGCGCAAAAATATTCCTTTTTTGATGATTTCTCTGAACCAAAATATTTTTTTTTTTAAGTAAAACCGTTAAAGTATGCAAAAATGTATTAATTTTAAAAGGAAAAATTGGTTTGTGAGTCATAACTTTACCCACTTAGAGAAACCTTTGAAAAATTGGTGCTTTAATGGTGTTACTTTTTCATTAAAAGTAAAACTTTTTTGCATGCTTTAATGGTCTCAATTTTTCAAACAAAAAGTTCAGATAAATCATCAAATAGTGAATATTTTTCCGCCTAAACGTAGGCTACAAGTTTGCAAATGGTCCATTGCTCTTAAAACAAGAGTAAAATGGCGAATTCTTTCAATAATCGACAAGTCATTCCATCGATTCCATCCTGAATTTCGAAAATCAGAGTTCGACAATTTTTTGAGACCCCGGTATCGTAGGCCATAGATGTAATCAACATCTCTTACAGCAATATTATAAAACTCATCTTCATTTTAAAGATTTTAATAAAATACCAAAGCAATCCATAGATTTTCTTTAATAAATGCAGTTAAATTGTTTACCGTAAAACAAGAGAATTGTTTCGGCAACCGAAACTTTTTAACTTTGATCAAACGCTTTTAAAATCAATCCGGCCAATTACCATCCGGGCGGTTTATAATTAGGATAACCTGGGGGTGGTTGTTGTGGCTGCTGTTGAGCATAGTTTCCAGGGTATGTGCCGTACTGTTGTGGTCCTTGCGGAAAGTTTTGATAATTGTACGCATCTGCAATGTAAGAGGAAAAGTCGTTGAATGTTGGAGAGACAGGGTATTGGCTTCAGATAGTTAATCTATCTCAGTAATACTAATGACTGGCATAGGTCTTTCAGATTTTTGTTTTTTGATAACTATATGCCATAAATAGTAACTGACTCTGCTGCTTCCTCTGTTCTAAGTACTTTATCAAGTACTATTGCAAAATCTATTACTACGTTGGTTTTAACATTCATTTTGCCGTGTAATTTTTGTCGGCAACAAAGAAAAAATAGTCTGAAAAGCGTCTGAAGCACTATACTTACTCGCCGGATAAGGTAATGTTGCGTACGGATTGAAACCTTGAGGCATTGGTGGCGGTACATACATTGGGTATGCTGGAGACGCTCCGTACGGTATCGGCATTCCTTGGATTTGCTGAGGGTATGGAGACGGAGCAGATGAGGGAGCTGTAGGTGGAGTTGCTACATTGACGAATGAAAGAGAGAGAGAGAAACGATAAATTGGAAGAAGAAGGAATGCGATTGCAACTATTACGATTGGTAGACGTGAAATTTTCTGGAGCTGTTGGTGGCGCTGCCGGTGTATGATTGCTGAGTTCGGATGACAGATCTTTTAGGAATTCCTTCTTTTCGGTTTGCCGAGCAAAGCAGTAATCGGTGATTTTGTTTTGAAGGGCGACGAGTAGCTGAAGGAAAAATGGTTGCCCAGTTGAAGAGTAAAGTGTGGCAGTAAATCGAAAAATTTACCTGAGTCAGATCATTGTAGAATTTCGTTCCTTCCTTCAAATTGTTATCCAGTTCGATAAAACTGGCGTACGCCAGAGACAGTTCCGTGTAAAATGCGTCTCGTGAACCGGTTCCAGAACCCGTCTCATCCACGAAATTCTTATGTGCTGTCTGTATCTCACCAACCAATATCTCCTGGCGTTCAAGGCTCTCCTTAACCTGACCCTGCAACGGTCCAAGCACTTTTCCGATTCCAGACACTGACAGAGCTGGCTCATTAATGGCTCCGTCCTGACTCAGCGCTTCCAGGAACTCATTTCGCATATTCACTGTGGCTGATTTCAGTTCAGATTCGATAACATCACGTTCGGCTTTCATTGTAGCGACGGATTCCATTAGCTGCTTCAATACATCTCTGGTGGAACAATTCGGTACATCTGCTGTATTGCTGCTTGGAACGGCGTTCTCCAGATCGGCCATACTTTTCGACAGTAATTCCATGCCGTTTGCACACTTGTCGAATTTTTCGCGGACAATCTTGTCAGCTTGGACGGCGTTGTTGATTATCTCCCGATATTTCGCGGCATTGGACCGGAAGTTAATGGTCAATTTATCCGACGGTGTTCGAGTGAGTTGTTTGAATTTTTCACGTAATTCTTTGTCAGACTCCGCTTCCTCATCGAGCATACGATCGGTGACATCGAGGATTTCACGGTTTCGGTTGAGAAGATCGGGCAGTTCGGCAATGAGATTCCTAATGTGATCGATACCACCCTTACTGCGAACCTCTTCACTTTTCTCTAACAGCGATGGCGGCACAGAGCAGCCTTCATTCGTCTCGATCGCAGCCGGTAAATTCAAACTTGCCAATATGCTATTCAATAGCTGGGTCGACTCTCGAAGTTTCATGATTTCCGTGTTCACGCACTCGTTCTTTCGCGTTTCGCATGCACTCAACGCTTGATGTAGAGCAACCGGAACGAGATTCTCGAACAGATCTTTTGGACTCTGATTGAATGTTGCCTGTAGAGCTGTAGGCTTTGCCAAGAGCGCCTTACCAGGAGCAACCAAATTTTTTATATCTGGAATGGTTTCGTTGTAAATGAAGTGGTTGTCCTTTTTTGATTCAGCCAGATTGCGTTGCGCCCGTCCAGCATAATCTTCGAACAAATTCGATTTGCCGGAACGAGATTGGGCGGATTTGAACAGTTCGACAGCATGTGTTAAACGGGCAATCTCTTCGCCAACCGCTTTGTTACTACGATTAACCAAACTCTGATAGAGTTGTGTTAGGGCATGGAATCCAGCCTGTTTTCCAGCAATCTGTTCAAAACGGAATTTTATAATTCACATACTCGTCCGAAACAGTCTCAGTACACTTACGGTCGGTATCCATTCTTTATCCCAGATCGATTTCACTGAATCCTTTTGCAAGCCACGTAGTGTTTCAGCGTACAGTTCCTCACATTGACAAGCTAGCTTGGCGACGATAGCGTCTTTCATATTGTCTGAGAAAAAGGAAGACTTTAAGAACTATCGAGGTCATCATGACTTTGATTGGCTCATTACCTCGTATCGCTTTAATGACAAAAATTTCCTGAGCCTGCGCAATCATCAAATTTGACAAAGTTTGCAAAGTTTCCGGATTCAAATCAGGAGTCGGCTCTTGTGGAATTGCTGCCGGAGTCAGACTCTTCAAGTGATTGAATATTCCAGCACTCTGTTGAAAGAGCTTGGAAGCTAGTTTAAGACTGTCGTCATTCTCAATGCTCTGTGAAGCTGCTATGGCGCTCTAAGATTAGAAATACAATTTTAAGACTGTGTCAATCCATTGATTTATACGCGACACACATACCTGAAGGGCAGCAATGTTAAATAAAATGCAAACTTTTTCATAGGCCAATGATGTTAACGCTGAAATGGTCGAGACAAAAATTATGAATTTCGTTCAGTTACAAAAACGTTTGCAGTTAACACTGAAGCCTATTTAAAACATCAAGCGTATCGCGACATAACCGTTAGATCATTGGATACGATTGGTTTAAAATAAATTTTGATTCATTTGCTCACTCAGACTCATTCTTCCACCGAAAAGTGAACCTTTGTCGAATGCATCTTTCCATTTGAACGGAATCTGCAACTCATTCACCGGAATTTTTGTTTCCAAGGCACATAATTGGTCATAATATCTGGAAGAAAAGTCGAATGAATTCTCAGATTTTTAGAAGTTGAATGGAGCTATGAACAATGATCAGAATAGTCCTACACGATACAAGAAGTGAAAGGACAATGACAATCTCTTCAAAGGTCCGTATTTATAGAACTATTCCGACTTGGCCATGGCCTGATGAGATGTGGTGTCTTTGAACAGCACTATTAAATGCAAAGCATTGTAAGATGTTATTATCATTTCACAGATCCTTCACCTTTCCCAGACATCAGAGAAGTAACCCGCAAAGCACTTCCACAAGATACAAATCTCATATTCGAGACATTTCTGAGTTCTGTGGTCCCTGATACTTTAACCTAGTGCCCTACTCACCCATAAACAATTTCCAACGACGATTCGTGCTTCTCGAAAAACTTCCATATCGCAATGTTCCTTAGTTTACCGAATTCACTAACAGCTTCGGAATAACTAACCGCAGTTTCAGGCGAATTCGATTGGTACGCACTTTGTATCAAATTCCCTAGCGGTGCAATGTTTACCTCTGCAGGTTTTTTCAGTGGGACAACCAACAGTTCAGACATTGTTTCGATGGAATGTTTGAGATATCGACGGTTTGAATGTAATCTTACAACGTTTACGATTTGTTTACTGATTCGGAACGATGTGATAAGCAACAAATTCAAATTATATCTGCAGTGTTGATGACTCACAGGCAAAATGAATCCGAAATGAATTTTTTTTTTGTGATTAAAACGTACTAAAGAATGTTTAGCACGTAAGATCGTTCCCAAGGTTGTCTAATATGTCAATGTCAAAATAACTGTTGTGTCGTCAGGAGTGAATAGTGAACCGCCACGTCCACCGGCGGTAAAAAGAGCGGCAAAATTATAAAACCTACCAAAGAAACTGAAAGCTCCGAACACACTCAAATCAAATCATTTTTTAAGTAACCAGTGAAACACTTACAATATGCATCATAGCACAGCACCTAGCATTAACACTCATATGTCAGACGTAAACAAGCCTACGAATTTTAGTATACGTGTATGTGAGTACATTTGCATGAGTTTTGTGTTTTAACTCACACCCAAAACATAATAAAATTCCTATCAAATTTCATCCGTACTCATGCAAACATTGATGAGGTTATGTCTGTACGGCGTATATTTTGTGAACAGAAGTCAATTCTAATTTATCGTTTTACCCGAAGCGTCCATGTTGTTAATGTTTACATTTGTCCGGGTTTGCAGTTCTTCTTCTTCTTTTTCAGCCTGTTTCTATCCACTGCTGGATGTAGGCCTCTCCAATTTCTTTCCATTTCGAACGATCCATTGCCATTTGCTGCCAGTTTGTACCTGCTATATTCTTAATTCCGTTTGTCCATCTCTCTGGTGGTCTACCTATAGCTCGTCTTTTATATGGTCGCCAGTTCATGATCTTTTTGGTTCAACGTTCGTTTGTCCTTCTTGCAATATGTCCCGCCCAGCTCCATTTCAGAGATGCTATTCTTTCCATGACATCAACGACCCTGGTTTGTTGTCGAATCCATTGATTCGTCATTCTGTCTCTGATTGTTATTCCAAGCATACTCCGTTCCATGGCTCTTTGTGTCACTCTCAATTTATCTTTGGATGCTTTCGTTAAAGTTAAGGTTTCCGCTCCATAAGTGAGCACTGGAAGGACACAAGTGTCGAAAACTTTGCGTTTCAGACTATTCACGCCGTAAGTGAGCCTAAAATTTGAATTTTAAGTGAACGATTCGATGAAAAAGTGAACAGAAAAATACATTTCAACGCTTCATTGTATGAAAATGACGCTATGTTAGAAAGACCTTCGCAATTTCCATTTTGAATTTCGACCACACTGGCGTGAATTATTCATTTTGCTTTTGAAAATTAGTCTGATTTTTCCGAACGCTGCCCGAACGCGCTTTGCAGTTACATGGAACAAACCTGAAGTTATGTCTCTAATCTAAATGAATGACATTTGACAATTCAAATGGCCTTGGAACAAACGTTTACATGTAGATGCAAAATGGCGATGTGATGTATATGTATACAAACAGTTTTACAATGTTCTGTGCCGTAAAGTGTTTATAATCGCTTTGTAAAATTGACAAAATTCTCAGACGTTCACTAAACATTGTTCTAAATGAAAATCAACGAAAACAGTGATATAACGGTATATTAAGTATAAACTAAATAGTCACAATTAGCAAAAAAATAGGGCAAACTATAGTAGAATGGTGTGCTTTGGACCAGTGATTAATATAGATATGTAGATTTTAAAAACGATTACTAGCTCTTAAGAAACCCACCCTTAATCCCTCCACCACTATTTAAAGTTTTCAGTGTAAAGGAAACTTAAATGAATTATAATTTTCCAAAATTTTCCGATTTTCCACACATTTTTCAATTTTTCTTCAGGGGTAGTTATGAATTTGCAACTTAAATTTAAATATTTTTGGATTATTTATTGTTAAGTATTTATTTTGCCACTACTTTCCCGAAGAAACCTCTTTTTGATTTTTCCAAACGTAGCGGTTAGGTGCCATTTTTGTGTTAAAATTGAGCTATTTTTAAGAGATTTTCTTGACAAAAAAAACTTTTGGTAGTTTTTTAAGCAGAATACTTGTTAAAACTAGTATAAATGACCGAAAAATAATAAAATAGTTGGTTTTCCAATTTAGGCACAGGGTTATGGTAGCTCATTTGTGTTTATTATGTCAATTTGTTACCCCTTATGAACTTTGACCAAAACTGTATCTCTCGCACTCAGCTCTAACAGAAAAAAATAACCATCATCATAAAGCTGCAGATCACAGCTTTACGATGAGGCCAAACACTCCACATTGAAATAAAAATATTATAAACTTTGGACGCATTAGGTGTAACAGGACACTTCTGCTCGATAAAATTAATTGCTTGAAACTCTACAAAAAAAAATTGCAAACAGAGCCCACCATGCAAGACATTTTGGAATGATTGGACAATGAGTAGTAAGCTCTTATAACATTGACATCCATTCCTTATGACCGCAAATGGCATAAGTTTAGCGAAATAGATTCCCACTCTACGAATAACTTTCATTATATTATTAGTCCAATCGAACTGTGTAAAATTCATGGAGTCAGCGGCATCAAACAATTTCTTTATTGAGTCTAGAATCGTAACTTCTTTCTTTATATTCAGTATTCATTGATCTGAAACTACTTTGATTACCCCATTCCAATTTAGTCTTTGGTATAAATGTAGTCTCATCTTATGAACCAATCTGTACAAGTCGGTTCCATCGTTATGTAAACACGATGTTTATAACACTGAATCATAACCTCAAACACTCTTGCGAACATTTCTTCAACAATTTTTTTTGTACAGTCAACGCACTTCAAGCAAAAGTGCTATTAATGACAGATGCCAAATAGAGTACTACTTTGAATGAAATTTTATCTCCTCTTTTTACACCGTAAAATTTTGTATGGAGCACTGTCAAGTTTCAGTACCCTATTTAGAGTACCACTTTTACTTGAAGTGCGTTGGTACAGTCTTATCCATATCTTGGATCTCTGTCACATCTTACAGTTCTACAAGCAAAAAAAATGATAATGTGGTACAAAGACAACGATAGTCCTCACGATCAAAAGTTGGGAATCACCGATGCTGGCTAGCTGCTCCACAGTATACAGTCTTGGTTTGAACTGCCCACATTGACAGAACAACAACCGAAAACTGAGTTAGTGAGTGGGATTGACTTGTGCAGGGAAATTACCACCGACGTACTCCACCGACTGAAACAGTACATTTCGTACCTAGGACTAAAAGTTTTTTTTAGCGTGTGAGAAGTTACGCTAAAAAAGACCTTTAGTCCGTGGTACGAATAGTATTTTTCATATTGGACGAAGAAAAAGTGCGACGAAGTCGCACGTTTCGGGTCCTAGGTATGAAAAACATTTTTCGTAACAACGCACTTCAAGCAAAAACGATCATCTTCGAGATGCAGTACTTTCAAACGTAGTCTCACTTTAGGTTCGTTAAATGTTTCGTTCAGTCATCCATTTGAAAGCGATTTTTATTTAACGTGGATGGATTTTCAAGAGTTCTTGAAGATGATCTATTCCACACCGTCAAATAGAGTACGATTTTATATATGGTGTACCGTGTTTCTCATGCTTTTGTTTTCCCTAAGGTCGAAAGTTGCACCTAGGGAAAACAACGTTTTTGTGTGTCGGCTTCGCCTCGGATCAACAAAATTCACACGAAAACTCTACTTTTCAACTTTTCATTCCTAGTTATGTAATAACTATTACAGTTGTGTGACACACTGTCAAGTGTCAGTACCTTATTTATCTTACCACTCAAGCTTGAAGTGCGTTGCTCATAACAAAAGCAGCAATTTGAAGTAGTGCACGGAAGAAAAGGCAAAATGTATACTTAAATTCCGACCCGCTCATATCTACTCGAAATATTTGAAACACTTGATTCGGCGCACCTGTATTATCCATCATACGCTGTGCAACTGTCATAAATATTATTATTTTTGATGATGTTTGCATTGTTTCAGATTACAAATTCTATTTCGCATTTTGATGAAATGCGAAATTTTATGCGCTGTTTTAACAGGTGTTTTAACAAAATTCTAGTCTTGATATATTTATATCTGTGAAGGAAGACTCATTCACAAGTTGTTTTCTTTTCAACGATGACAAAAATCAAACGCAGCATCCAGCACTATTTTAAAGTTGTCCCCTCCGGAAGGAAACCAGTAACACCTAGGGAAAGCACCATCGAACAGAAGGGTGAGTCTATAAATCCACATTGAGAGACTGATTGGTTTGTTTTGCCTCTATCTATGTGCTACAAGTGCTGAGCTGAGAAGTGTTATCTACCATTGGTAGATATAACCATATAATGTAAATGTAAAATGTATATTCCTTACCGTCGTCGTCTAACAAAAAAAAATGTTTTAACAAGTCCATGTTGACTATTCGCTTCGCTATTCGTCTGTGTGTCGCTTCCTTCCAATGAGAACATTATTGATACTTTTCGTTTGAATTTATCAGAGATCATACTTCTGTCTTCTGACGAAGAAACCGAAGCAGAGAATAGGCTAGACAGTTCAGCATTGTCTAAATTAAGGTCAGGAAGAGCTCGGAAGACTATGAAACGAGCCATCAGAACAGTCGGAGCGTTTGCTGCGACTGAGCCCCGTACAAACCCGTATATCTATTGCGTACGTGACCCTAGTGCGTCTGTCACCCTACTTTGACCATAAGCCTATGCGCCGGTTAAAGTAGTTGAAGTAAAATTATTATGTAATGTGTACATCTTAGAAATTGCGCATAGCGCAATTACGAAGCCCCGTACGACGTTCCTTTCAAATCAAACAAAACTTTCAAATAGCCCTAAAATTTTAATTTATTGAGTATAAATACACATAGGCCTAGTATCGGCCTCAGTCCGAGGATCCAAATTTTTTTTTTTTTCAACTACATTCTATTCGGCCTTTGATTACCTTCCAAATGAAACAAAAATTACGAAAAACGGATGAAATTTGCTCGAGTTATATGTAAAATACACATAGGGCCCTAGTAGCGGCCTTAGTCCGAGGACCCAAATTTAATTTTTTTTCAACTACATTCTATTCGGCCTTTGATTACCTTCCAAATGAAACAAAAATTACGAAAAACGGATGAAATTTGCTCGAGTTATATGTAAAATACACATAGGGCCCTAGTAACGGCCTTAGTCCAAGGACCCAAATTTTTTTTTTTTTCAACAACATTCTATTCGGTGTTCGATTATCTTTCAAATGAAACAAAAATTACGAAAAACGGATGAAATTTACTCGAGTTGTATGTAAAATACACATAGGGCCCTAGTAGCGGCCTTAGTCCGAGGACCCAAATTTAATTTTTTTTCAACAACATTCTATTCGGCCTTTGATTACCTTCCAAATGACACAAAAATTACGAAAAACGAATGAAATTTACTCGAGTTCAATGTAAAATACACATAGGGCCCTAATAGTGGCCTTAGTCCAAGGACCCAAATTTAATTTTTTTTCAACAACTTTCTATTCGGCGTTCGATTACCTTCCAAATGACACAAAAATTACGAAAAACGAATGAAATTTACTCGAGTTCTATGTAAAATACACATAGGGCCCTAGTAGTGGCCTTGGTCCAAGGACCCAAATTTAATTTTTTTTTTTCAACAACTTTCTATTCGGCGTTCGATTACCTTCCAAATGACACAAAAATTACGAAAAACGAATGAAATTTACTCGAGTTGTATGTAAAATACACATAGGGCCCTAGTAGCGGCCTTAGTCCGAGGACCCAAATTTAATTTTTTTTCAACAACATTCTATTCGGCCTTTGATTACCTTCCAAATGAAACAAAAATTACGAAAAACGGATGAAATTTGCTCGAGTTATATGTAAAATACACATAGGGCCCTAGTAGCGGCCTTAGTCCAAGGACCCAAATTTAATTTTTTTTCAACAACATTCTATTCGGCCTTTGATTACCTTCCAAATGACACAAAAATTACGAAAAACGAATGAAATTTACTTGAGTTCTATGTAAAATACACATAGGGCCCTAGTAGCTTTTCACTTCTAAGGCCCTAACTCACGGTCCACTCACCCGATTTTAAAAAACTATTTTTTCCTCGATTGGTATTGACAATACCTATCATTTGCCGTGTCATTTACATTTCCATCGTTTATTTTGCCATAAATATCACCAAAAGACCTTAAATCACTTAGGTGGCCCTAACTCACGAAGGGCCGACCCGAATATGCCCATCTTCGAACTTAGCCTCACTATTTTGACTATCTTTCAGGGGAAAAAAAATTTTTTGAAATCGGATTTGATTTACTCAAGATATCGACGTGACGGACAGACGGACAGACGGACAGACGGACAGACGGACAGACGGACAGACGGACAGACGGCCCAAATTTTTATTGCGGATTCGTCATCTATGAACATAGGCAAACACTTTGCCCTTACCGTCTGCTTCGAATTCCATCAATTACACACGGCATCGTAATCCTATAAGCCCCTTCGTACTTCGTACGGGGCTAAAAAGTGATGAGAAGTAGTGATGATTCAGAAAGCGAAACATCGTCTGAAGTCATGGATGTCGTAAGTGTTTCTCTGATTATGTTGTGCCACAAAAAAAAATACTCTGTCTTTGGATCCTTTTTAACCTCCTGTCGACCGTTCAACAATATTATAAAAAAATATAAAATTCTTTCGATTTTCACAGACGGAAACCACTGAAAATTCAGCAGAAAAGCGACCACTTAATGAAAATGAGGAATGTCTAGACTCACAAGGTAAAATTTTATCAATTAACGTAATAAGGACTATTTTCTGGAATTTTTGTTCCTATATTTTCCCCAAATTTCCTCACACTTTTCCATATTTTCCCAATTTTTTCCAAAAATAAAATTTGTGAAAATTTGGGAAAGAATCGGAAAATTGAGGAAAAGATGGCAAAATCTGGAAAAAAGTTTTACCAAAAATTAATGAACAATCAATACAACTAAGCACTTCCTTCCTCCTCTTAAACAGACGTCCAACCAGCCAGGAAAAGGAGATCTACTTTGAACCGCATTAGTGATTCTGATGATGAAAATGATGAAGGGAGCGACAAAGGAGCAGCTGGTGCTGATGGTTCATCGGAAACACAGCGAACTGAATGCAGTCAAGTGCAGTCGCAAAATACAGATGAATATAGTCCAGGCACAGAGTCCAGTGAATACTCGTCGGACAGTTTTGTTACGGATGCTGAGCCTGAAATTGATACCGATGAAGTAAATTCGATAATGCGAGAATATGAGTAAGTTCTTAGATGACAACAGCCAGTATGTATACACGATTGGTTACCAATTTACCAATTTCGTTTTTGAGAGCTCCAGATTTTCGAGTAGAGTGACTTCGATTGAAAAACTGAATCATCAACAGTACTTGATGCAAATCAAGTATGGCATGTTTGGTATCGTTGTAAAGCTTAGTCTTCAGGCTACAGTATTCGCGACAAATTTGTTTAAAATAAAGCTGTCAGTGAGGTACAGAGATCTCCAAATTTTACCGAGGGTAGCGGAAAAAGTAACTTCTCTAAAAATGTACCATAAAAGACCACTTTCAAAAGATTTGTGTAGCTATTCGAAAAGGCAAATCAATCTTAATTGGCTGGCTCGGTCAGTTTGTCAAGGATATATCACTCTTGGAAAATGGGGAAATTTTGACTTTCAACTGTTATTGCTCCGAGAGCAGATGATCGAAAGAAATAATTTTTACACAGAATATCTTAGAATTGTACCCTCTACCGATTCCAATTAACATATTAGCTCAGGCTGTCCCTGACTGCTTGCGGTAGTCGCATCCACTGGTTCTCAGAAACGGCTCAAAGGTTTGGCCTAATTTTTTACTGTGTAAAGTTCTTGTCCATCACTCATTATAAATATTTAAAAAAAAATATTGGTGGTTGGCGGTCCCTATTTAATCTCGTTTCAAACCAACCGTGTATAGTATTCTTATCCTACACCTGTCTAGATTCCCGTTTATAATTGAAAAGTTCTGAAGTTAATTGAACCGTAACCCTTTTCCAGACCTCCCGATCCACGGCATCTTTACGAAAACACCAAAAGCAAAAAGAAATCTACAAAAAAGCAAAAAAAGGTGTCATACGACGACAATCAGGAAGTGAGCATCCACAAAATAGACCTAAATCACTATGACTTGACGGGGAAGTCTGTCAAAGATATAATCGAGTTTATCGTGGATAAATACAACAAAGGCAAGGGTAGCAGCATCGGCGAAACAAAAACCAGTTTCGAAGTAAAAGTGGTGCAACATGAACCTGTCGTGAAACCTGAAGACGAAGAACACTTCAAAGGAGATCGGTTTCGCGTTAAAGTTTATGTTCAAAAAGTAGCGCGGCAAATTTCATTGCTACATTCGTACGGCATCAAGGAGAAAGCCACAACCATTCACTCTCTAATATTTCACTACAGAGAAAATGAATTGTTTGCCATCACAACGAATCAATCGTGGAACGTTGTCCAATGGTGTTCCGATTTCGAATTTCCCGGCAAAATTGCGGCTCGCATTTTGAGTAAAGACGGCAAATTGCAGTCGACCAATAAAGGACTGGTGGGAACGGAATTGACTCGCAAGACAACACACAAACAGCAAAAGAAAACCAATCCACACGATCTGCTAACACTATGCGTGCGATATACAGCGGAACTACGAGATAATGCATCGATTTTGAGATTGTCGTGCTTCCAAAAGGCTACTCCGGTTCCGGTTAAAGAAAATAGTGACGAGGACAATATAGAGGATAGAGAGGAGGTGGGGGAAGAGGTTGAGGAGGTGGAGAATGTGGAGGAGATGGAGAATGTGGGAGAAACGACAGAGTCGAAAAAACCAAGTTTAACTAAAGGAGCAAAAGTCACTGTATCACTCGGCAACATTCGTATACTTAAGAGGCTCTCAACCTCAGACATCCTAAGCGTTTTAAGTATTTTGTCTGAAATATCAAACGGCAAGGAAACCTATGATTTAAACGGTGACATCGAACAAAACTCAACGGCACACAATAAATACTTGACTGCTGTTCACACCGAACGGGCCAATCAATTAAACCTTTACCTGAGTGAGATAATTCACGATGCAATAGCTGATGATAATCGAATGGCTGAATTGGACAATTATCAACTGTGCCACAAACACTCGTCAGATTTCTTCAGTGGCTGCGAATTCAAATTGCTCTACAATAAAGATGTAATCAAAGAATTTAGTGAAATCCCAACAATCAAACAAATCGTTGTCGAATTGAGGCGGGTCTTAGGACAACTTTCGGCAGGAACGTCCGCCCAAGTTTTTCTCCAGCGTCTCAACAATGCCAAAATGTCTTACCGGTATGGTACGAGCCGTAAAGAGAAAAAACCGGAAAAGCTAATGAATTTCATCGACGGACTGTTGTGTCATTCAAAGGACAACAGTGTCTTCTGGCACGTTATGGGAATGTGGTGCCACGTCCAAGATGGCTACATAAATTTGGTCCACAATCAATTCGAAAAAATCCTGAAAGATTACCTGCTGACTGACAAGAAGGATCCAGCATATCTACGGATTCATTGGCCGAATAATGAAAACTTGAGCCCCGACGCTAAGCTGAAAAAATATCTGGAAACATTCTCCAAATTTCCGAATGCTTGGACGTCTGACCAACCGGAACGGGACATCTTTGACATGATACGAATAACGAAAGACAGCGATGGAAAGCATGTATTTTTCGTCTACTACTTTCTGCCCGATCTCAACACCAAGACCAACATCAAATGCAATCGTGTTGCGGAGTCGATAATGCAAATCGGAAAGGCCAACATGCAAAGGCAAAATCAGAACGTAGATGTGGCTGGCAGTGAAGATGTTCGAGTACAGTTAAACGATGTCTATCGAAAATTGTCGCAGAAACCTGATATCGAAAGAATTTGTCCGGACTTTAAGCAATTCCTGCAGATGATGACCGAAGCAAAGTTTTATTTGGCCATCGGAAGGGATGTGACTGCAACTTCCATTGAAGTTCCAAGCCTTGCAAACGAAAAGGAAATGCGCAAAGAAATTACCACCGGTGACATCGGCAACATTTTGGAAAATCTAATCGACGCCAAACGTGACGATGATTTGAAAATGTTAAAACGCGCTGCCTCGCATTTAGGTGAAAAGTTCGACAAGTGTGTTGGCCAACAATTGGCTCAATTGATTCATTCTCGACTAAGCGAACACGAGTACATTGAAACGAACGGAAATGCAATCAGAGGTAAACTGTTGAGCATCGGCAGGAATAGTTTTGGAATCACCGATAACGCAGGCGTAAATAGATTTTTGTACGACAAAGTCATTTCCAAATTTCAACCACGAGCGTGTACGGTTCTATCAAAGTCGGGATTTATTCTTTTTCATCAAGAGATTTCAAAGCTCACCATTACATCGTTCAATCTTATGGAAATACCACTGCAACAGTAGTAACGTTGATTATAACCTCTCCCAGAATTGTAATTATTGAGTTTTTTACGGTTCGGTTACTACACAATCTTCTACTTCATTAATGTTAACATTTACGACATAAATCAAATAAACTTTGAGGCGACTCTTTATTTTAACTTTTATTGTGATTTCGACGTCATCGTTTCAGGTGGCAATTGGCGTACTATTTGCTTCTATTGACGCCAATAGCAAATAGCACCTGTCCCAGTATTTGCTCGCGTAGTTTCCCTCTCGTACTATTTATAATGATAATATGGAAAAAATCTTACAATTTTATTCGAAATAGCTCACATTTACTATCATGTGCGCTCATTAGAAAGATTCTCGTCACGAAGTATCAAAATGATGAACTCTGAAAAAATTAACAAATAACAATTATAAAGACATGCTCTTCGTAGTGTTTGTTTTAAAAATGTCAGTGTAATTCTAGAAAATTGAATGAAATAGAAAATTATAAAAAGTCCGGTATCTCTGCAATGCAACTAATCGTGAAAATGGCTACAATTACAATGATCTTACGAAAATACTAGAAAAATAAACGAAAAGCTCAATGAAAGTGTAAAGCAGGTATGGTCTATTGTCCACCCGGAGGACATAAAAATTTGATTTTCGCAATCAAACGCACTCATTTTCATATTCATATTATTTCATATTATTTTGACATAAAATGTGAGTGAGTTTAAGACGAATTCGCCGATCGACCATACCTGTTCTAGACTTTCATTGGAAAAACTAGTTTTTTTTTAATAATTTCCCGCACCTGAGTGAGTAATTTTAACTTTTTTTTAATCATTTCCCGCACCTCCCATGGGTAAATTTTTGTTTTGAATGAATAAGACGAGGATTAAGATGATGGTATTGGTATATTCGTTATGGGCCTGCAATAAAATAGAAAAGTGCTTCTTACGCGGATGGGAATATTCAAATTTCCAAACTGGTCAGAACTTTATTTTAATTTTTCGAGGTATCGTTAACAGCTTTATTATACTTAATTGGTACTGCAAAGTACAGCAATGCAAAAAGTCAGCAGTGGAATTTTGAATACACTTTCTGTGACTGGAATTAGGTGTTTTAAGCCAAAAATTCTTTTTATATGTTTGGCTGTGAGGCTATCTGTGATCAAATTCCCATTACAGCTAACAACAACTCTGACAGCCGGGCTAACTACTAAATTAGGTTCAAGTAAAAGAATTACCACTACCAACCAAGGCCGTATACTTTGGGGAGGTCACGCAGATACAGATACGCGGGTTACACACCACATTTGATGATAAAATGCTTAACTTCTCATTTATACTGCTCTTTGCCCGAAGACAAATCCCACAGTCGACCAACCGAGAACAACGATCAGACCAATGACAAGAAGAAAACTAGAATCGTAACACTAGTTGATGTTAAGCCACATCTAACCGGACATCAGAACTGTTTCGGCCTCGAGGTACTGATTTATGGCGGCCACTGACCGTTGAGAACGGTGCTCTTCAGCTGTTTCCATAATTCACCTCTTCACAGTACAGGCTATGATCGCTACATGAACTAGTATTAGCGTCATAGGGAAGCAGGATATTTTAACCAAGCGGTCAATTTATAGAACCACAAAGAAGCAGGATTGAAATCAAAGAAATGCCTTCCGAAGGCTGTAAAGGCATAAGACACACACGAAAACAATCAAGAGAACATTCAGAAACGACGCACTGTGATAACACCACTCTCAAAACTTCACGCTAGATTCGAAGTAACTAACCTGCGCACGCGAGTCCATTCCTGCCATCGCTCACAATTAACCAGCCAAAAGAAACACGATATTGAAAATGCAATCCAGTCGACTTCACCTCCAAATCAGAAAGAAAGAAAGAAATTTTCTTTCAAATTCATTTCTCAGCCTCCTACACAAATCACCGAACGAAAATCGCCAAGCTCGACCAACAAACGAAACGTCTGAACGAATGACAACTGAGTTTGGAGCTACAACCATCCGCCGTCGAAACTCTACCTGCAGAGAGCGATTCGTCCACACTCAACCCACAAGGAATAACCTTCATTCACACGTCTCGGAACCCGCCGCCGAAATTCTACTCGCAGAGAACGTACCGACAACACTCAATCTACTTATAGAGAATGTGCCGATCACACTCAATCTACAAGGATCAATATCTCCCGCGAGGACTACCAGAATAACCGGGCAAGCGAAAACCATCAAACGAACTTCATTAGAAAAACCATCAAGTCCGATCAACGAACGAAACGCCTGAATGAACGACAATTGGGTTTTGAAACCCTAATCATCAGTCGTTGAAACTCTATTTGTAGAGAATGACTCACCCACACTCAATCCACAAAGATCAACTTTCATTCACATGGCACGGAAACCCGCCGTTGACAATCCATTTATAGAGAATGTACCGACCACACTCAATCTACTCCTAGAGAATGTACCGATACACTCAATCTACAAAGACCAACTTCTCTGAAAAAACGCAAGGATCACCAGAATAATCGGGTAAGTGAAAAACCAATTGGCTCATAGTTTACAATACGTCGTTGAAACTCAATCTGTAGAGAGATTCCACCTTCAATCTACCGAGAGCAACTTTATGCTATGAAAACACCAATATCCACCTTTGAAGACCTCCTCACCACGCCTCGACCGGCACCACGATTGAAAGAAACCAAACCAACAAGACCCGAACAAGAACCCGTCGCTGAAAATCAACTCGTAGAGAGTGAATTTAGCCTCACTCCATCTACAAGGACAAATCCAAGCGCCGTCCAGTCACACGCAGCCGAGACTCCACCTCAACAAAGAAACTCCAAGCTCACCAGTTGATCCACAAGTTTATTACTACTTCAACAAGGATACACACCAACAACAAATGAATTAAAAATCAAACGAAAAATGAAAATTGAAGAACAAACGGAAAACGGAAATTTAAACGAAAAATGAAAAACGAAGAACGAAAAGCGCAATCCGAAATGCAAAAATTCGAACGGAATTCAAAGCAAACCCGTATCATAACACCGAGGCAACGGAATGACAGTTGCACAGTCATTCTAGCTTGCTTCCATTCCAGACGTTCTGGCCATCCTGTCTTTTACTTTCACCATTCCAAAGTCTCTTACCTCGACTGCGCTTTCTCTTTCGCTTTTTGATTTCGACTGAATTCTCAGTCACGTTTACATTTCCATTTCCCCAAAGTATACAGCCTTGCTACCAACCTGCTTCGTCTACTCTTATACATGACTCAGTCACCATTTTTTATCAATGATTTGGTTTATTCTCGCCGCACTTTCCGTCACAGTACAGACACGACACCGACGCAGATTAAATTAATAAAATCAGTAAAAATGCATTGCTTATTCTGCTGTGCTTCAAGATAATATTGAGTTTCCTTATTTGTCAATAAATTATTCTGCAGCCCCCGGCCACCAACAGTATATAATTGATGTTCAAATACCAGCTTAGTATAAATTGGATGTTTTGTCTAATGAAAGCTTAGAGTTATAAAAAGAGTCAAAATGAGGTACACAAAACAATGTGTTGTCGAATTTTTTGACGAATTATATGGCGATTGTTCAGATAGCCACTTAATAACGGACATTTTCCACTTTTTGATTGTTTCATGAATCAGAAATAGATCGTAGATGGAAACAGAGAGTATAGTCTGTATACTGACGGTGTGTGTGTTTATGGTTAATTTACGAATAACGTATTCAACACACCACATCGTATCAAGCGTCTAACGGCTTGGACAAAGTTTCATATAGCGATAGAATTATAAATTCCAACATTGAATGTGACACGATTCATTCCACAAGTATCAGCTGTGCTGATTCAGCACTCGAAGAAATACGGTTGTGTGTGTATGTATGTGGTGGAATGTGTGGAATGAATGGTTTGAAATTGAAATGATGGAAGTTATAATTCTACGACAGTTGTTTCGTTTTCTTCTAATATTTCTTCGGTTGGATATTTTGTGGTTGTCGCTATTTTCTTGACAACAATTCAGTCGCTCTTAGCCTTCTGATAAATAAAAACTCTCCGCAAAGAACATGACGAAAAAACTGATTTTGCCGCTATTGATGGTATCAGATATATTTACTATCGCTACACCGGCGGATCAGGAACAATTTGCAATTTCAAAATTCCATTGTGATTCGAATGTACTACCATTCATGAGCTTTCGCTTCAATTACAAATGTGCACAATTGGTTGGTGATAATGGGATCCATTCAACTGATTGTGCAGCGACGATAATGGAACATTCAGAGGACATTTCATTCTATATGAGATCAATGTCATGGCTATTGAATAGAAATATTTTGATTGACGAATCGTTAACGATTGCACATGAAAGAAACTCGACGAAAAGCTGTGAAAATTTTCTATTTTTTTTAGACAACACAACGACCGTTAAGCCATTAGTTGAAGCAGTTGCAATTGATACTAATGACACAAAAATTTTATTTCCGTTCTCTAAATTGTACTTTCTGTTTGACGACAGAAACTTTAAGCTTAATCAGTCTGACATCGACGAACTGTCAAGTTTATTTTACGAGAAAGCTCTTTTCGGCTATATCTTTGAAATTCATTCGGTCACAAGGACGTTGGGATTACGGGACCTGTTAACTGGTCGGTACATAGCTGAACCGGCGCCACGACGGCAAAAAAATGTTGTACATCCATTTGTCGATCGGCGTAACAGGAATAAACAGTTTCGGGTTCGCTTCAATCATTGTTATCCGTATGTTATCATCTTGAATGCGACGGAACAAAGGTACGTATGACAAAGTTAAGTCTTTGCAGTAGCACATAACGACGAAGCTCGGGATAAAAGTAAAAAGGGACGTTTTTATGTGTTTATTGACCTCGGCTTCGCCTCAGATCAACCGCATTCCAACTCGACTTTTCAATTTTTTAACCCTTGTTAACCGACCATTACATGATTAGCGGTCAGAAACTTCATCATTACTGTCTTGTCCAGTAATTCTGTTCACTGTTCTGTTCACCGTGAACTAAAATCTTTCACATCAAAGCAACAAATATACAAGCAAGACAGCAGTCAACTATTACTGCGAGCGAAGCGAGTGTTACTGTCTTTGTGTGTATTCATCCACATTCTCAATTCATTAGCGTTTTCATAACCATTGCCAGTGACCGTATAACTTCCTTTTACAGGTTTACCGGCATTGAATACCATTTATTGCGTCAAGTGACGTCGAATTGGAATGTATCCTACATCTACCCGACATTTAACAACTTCAGTCGTCCCAAAGTTGACGAACTAGCTCACAACTTAATTGATATGCGAATGTGTTCGGTCTGGCTAACCGAGCTCGATTACTACCAATACGATATGTCTGCATTTCACAATCATGAATGTTACACTTTACTCTCTCCAAAGCCGGTAAAACTGAGCGAAGTCACTGCCATCTACAAAACATTTAGTGCTCAAATTTGGATTGCGTTTGGAATTTGTCTGGCGGCCACCGGTCTACTATTATGGGGCATTGCTCGCGTTGACGCGACAAAATCGACGGTTTATGGGAGCCTTAGTCGAACCTTCTTGGAGGTGATTCAGATTGCCACGGCACATGGAGTTGGTAGTTTTCCTAAACAGCATTCGATTAATATTTTGTTGATCAGGTAAATTTCGTGGCTCATTTGAAAGGATAGTATGTAACACCAGTATTCGGCTATACATCTAAATCCGGTTATTCGTTTGTGTTCTTTTGTTTAAAAAATAGATGGTTAGATGCATGGCCGAATACTGGTGCTTTTACCTTAACTGAGTTGACTTTGATTGATCTTATAATCGTAACAGCTGGATTTCGCTTTGTCTTTTGATTGGTATTTGCTACACAACCATTTACACATCCCTTCTAACAAGCCCTGGCTATACCAAAATTATCGATTCGATAGAGGACTTCCTTGAAGCTGGTGATAATACAAAGACGAAAATATTTGAATTCCAATCGTTGAACCGAACTTATTTCCCTAAGATATGCTTTACGGGGTACGTCGACTCTACAAAGTTGCAGAAGTATCATTGACTTCATCGTCAAATCCAGCCTACCATCAATTGCAGAAACGTTGCAGAGTGTTCAAAGATAGAAACGACATTGAGACATCGATCCATTCAGGCAGGTATGCTGTGTTCGGCGCCTTTTCCAATGGCAAATACTTCACCAGCGTTGATTGGCTGAACGAGACGACACTGTTCCAAAATTTTCGTTTCATGAAGAAGACGTGCATCTTCGATCACTACTCGGTGTTTGCATTCAAGAGATTCTCGGCGTACACCGAACTGTTTAGCGATCATGCGTTAAGGTGACTCCTTTCAAATGATATTTTGAGTATCGAATTCAGCAAAAACAAACGATGCGCTAGATTTCAGGAGTACGGATTTTCTGATTATTGGTACAACGATATCTATCTCGATAAGCGACAATTCAATTCATTTTTCGAGGACTATCCGAAAGAGAGCAAGGAACCGAAACAATTCACTATTCAAAGTATACAGGGTGCCCTTTTCATATTGGCAATCTGTATTGGGCTGTCTGCTGTTGTGTTTGTTTGTGAATTATTTTTTTAAGTCTTCACAGAGAGTGTAAGAGGCCATCACCCTAATACCATTTGCAGGTTTTTTGTTGTGCAATGTTACACAGAAATAAAGAAATATTCAAAATATAAACCTGTTAAATCCTGAGAATTGATTCAGGTATCGAGGTAAGGACTTGTCTACCATGGTGTCAGAATTCATTCTCGCAAGCATATGACCAGTATTATTATCTGGTATATTACTTCCATCGATCAAAGTATTTTTTATTGGTTGATTCAACGCACTCCAAGAACAGACACGAGAACAGAATTAAATAAGAGGCCTACACGACGCAATGGTCTAAAATTCTCATATAAATTCAGTGTGTTTATGTTGGTATAGATCACTGCGTTACGTACGTTCCATACAAAATAAGAGGCCAAATGACCGTTAAAAAAATGTGTTCTTGTGCCTGTTATTGGAGTGCTATGGTTGATTTCAAATCTTGTACTTCATTTTTTTACTATATAACGGACTATACAACCAAGAGCTTGTCATTATTTTTGTGACAGGTTAACGTGCCTAGTCTTTGTTAATAACACACTTGCATGTAAATTTGTTGTTTTGATTAGTGAGAGGTTTGTAGAAATGAAAGTATAAACCAGGTTAACCAGGTGTGGTCTGTTCATACAAACCAGAGGACATGACGATTTCATTTAAACGAACTCACCTTTCATGATCCACTTAATAAGTCAAAAATTTTCAAGCACGTTCGCAATGCAGTTTACGCACCTTATAAACATATATTGATAATCCACTTTCTCGGGGTATTTATTAAGAGCAATGGACACTTTGCAAATTTGTAACCTACATTTAGGCGGGAAAATATTCGTTTTTTGATGATTTCTATAAACCAAAATCTTCTTTTTTTAAGACGCAGAACCAGTAAAGCACTCAAAAATGTGTTACTTTTCAAGGAAAAATTAGCTTGTGGGTGATGACTTAACTAATATCACATAAATTTGCATTGCAAGTGTGTTTTTTGAACAACAAGCTCCGTTAACTGTCGACAAGTTTGGGGCATATCTGAGCGTTTAGGGCATATCTGAGCGGAGACCAGTCGAAAAACAATTTCCGAAGCAAGTTCATTGGATAACAACAGTAGGTTTTGCTAGTAGTACTGGTTTGAGGTTGCGTTCGTAACTCGAGGCGGATTCGAGGGATACAACCAATTATGTCCAAATAATAATCTCTTAAACCCTTGCGTAACCTACTACTACGCACGTCCCAGAAACGTGTCTTAACGCTACTGTGATAGAGGCAAAACGAGTTTCCAGGTGTATAAACATTAATTCATTTAGTTGAAATAAGTGAAACAAAAGAGCGAAGTGAGGAAAATAATTCGGTCGAGTTGGAATTCCATAGATCTTTTCTTACAGAAAACGTTCGTTTCGACTAAAGAAGTATAGAAGACCCAGTTTGAACCTCTTTTGAGTGTGATTGTGAGGGTTGCAGCCCAATTTTTGCCTTTAACAAAGTTATTTTAATCACTAAACTCTCGGGAAAAGAGTTCTGACGGTCATGCCAATGAAGTAACTCCTCATTTTCCCGAGGTAGCACTAGGTAAAATATTTTGTATTAAGCATAAGGCGATACTGTAAACAGGAGAAGTAGCAGATTTAATGATTATATAGCGATAGCGATACGACAGGTTAAAATCGATTATAGAACATCCAGAGGTCCTATAGAACTATGACATCATACTAGAGATGTATTACACTTAACCCCAACCAAATTCGTTTCACAAATTTTGCACACGTCACACAACATAACTGTCTTATATGGTTTTACCAGTAATGAGCGCGCGTACTACTATTGAACTCCTTAAAACACGAAAAAGACAGCGAAGTTGAGTGGACAACCTGAAAAACAGCAAATTTGGTCGGGATTAACTGTACATTGTTTGAAGTAATTCCTAAAAATTTGACTGTTTATTTCAGAAAGTGAATCGGTGGCTAAATAGTCATTAGAGTGCGAACACAAGAACACATTGAAAAATGTGAATTTGAAATGTTAGTGAAAGAAAGTCGAATTACCGAATAATCCACAGCTTGATCTCTAAAACCTTCGTCTCGATCTTTTATTCCATTTCCATTTCGTTTCTACAATTGTCGCAAAAATGTTTCAAACTTTATATACGACGTTCCCGCCACATTCAGAGCAAATTCTTGATCGGTTCCAACAACTAATTCGATCAGTGACACATACAGGTCCTTCGTCGGATCGTACTGCGCTCTACCAATTAATTTCAAAAATTCATGCCTCTGCCTGATTATATGTTCGCGACTCTGCAGTACACCCGACGATTTTACAATTTGTTCGTGCGATATTCCCATTGTGTTGTGGATGTAATCTAGACGACCGAGGAGGTTGTGCTGGTCTGAGAAACGAAACAGATTTTATTTTGAAGCCCTTAAAGCAACCGAATCCAATATCTCACTCATCATTAGGATCCTGGGTGTTTGTAGGACTAACATCCTTGTCTCATCCGACGAAAACCCAAACTCTTCTCGTATACTGAATGCGTTCCGTTCAACTGATTGCAGATGGTACGTTATGAGCCGTGGCTGTTTGACTGTTAACGCGCGTACCTGCGATCCAAGTAAGTCAAATTTTTTCTGGAAGAAGCCCAAGCGCCTGTCAATACGCTGCGTCCGGAACCTGAGGATTGAGAGGATTGTTTTAAGTAAAATGAATCAATTTAACCCATAGCAATGCACGCACATCAACCAAAACGGATTCTTTTCGGCAATGCGAGCGATATCGACTGGTTTGAACAATTTGGATTTCAGATAGGTCACTCTCGTTTCCAGATCCAGTAAACTCTCTTTAAAAATTAGCGGATTCTTCGTCAGGACGGATCCAAATGCTTCCATCGGTAGGCCACACTCTTGATGCAAAAATGTGATGTGATTTTTCACGTCCTTCTCAAAGTCCAATTTCAGTACAAACTGGGATAGACCTTTGCGACGTTCTATTTTACTCAAATCCACACCAAGTTTGATGAGTTGCTGAAGTGTTTCCGACTCGTTTACATACGCAGCTAGGTTGAATGTTGGTGACAATGCTGGCGTAGATGATTTATAAAGATCCTTTGAAACCGGTGCATCTAGCACGGATCTGTTGTCCAGTTCTCTTAATTCTTCCATCCAATCAATTTTGTCTTTGGAATCGACTTTGTCGTTCGCTACTGTTTTGTCAGCGACAGCCGTTAGAGCCTTGGAACACATGCCATGTTTTATCACAGTTTGAAATTGGTTGATAAACTTTGTCTGAAGTAAATTCCTCATTCTGTCGGAATTTATTGACAATTTTTAGGTAAATAATAACACATGGACTTCACCGACGATTATTTTGATTTTGGATTCTGACTGTTCTGTCGTTTGTCGAAGCGAGTCTTTTTTATGGAACCGAAAAATTCTGTCCATACAGCTAATGGTGCAATTCTCTAAAAATGTTGCGTCGAGAGAGAATGAAATATAATTCAGACCCCTTATTTAACCTTGCCTTCCAAGACGTGGCAAAATGCAATGGCAAGCCCTGCAAGACAAGTTATAAATAACTGATCTTCGAGGCGCTCAGTCTAATCAGAACCGTCTGTATACTGTTATGTTGAAAGAGAATGAAATATTATTCTTATCAGTTATTCCTTTTTATTAGGAATTTATTACTAAAATTTATATGAAAATATTCAATATTAGTACCTCAAGGCAAGTTAAAGTTAACTGGTCATCGGAATTTTCGCTCTTATCATAAACACTATACAGTTGACCCACAGATCAGATAAATTGAACTGGTTTTCACTCTCCGTCAACACAGTGGAGTGAAAACCGGTAAAATCTAACTGATGTGTGGGTCAGCTGTCACGAATGAATAAACGTTGATAGTAAGACCAGTTTAAAGTTGAATGTGAATTCCCTCATTTTGACGTGTGACCAACAGATAAGTTATATTTACTTGGTCAAAAATCGCCCTTCGTGAACACTCTATTCTATCATGGAATATGTTCAAATAAATTTTAACACATCCCTCCAGGCAAGTTAAATCAACTGGTCCGAAATACACATTTCTCTCTCTATTATTCCCTTTACTGAAAGTCAGGGTCTTACACCAGAAAATACCGAAATATGTGGGTAACAAAAAATTCACTGTGATTGAAATGTATGAAATGGTATGAAAAACGTTAAATGTGGGTAACAAAAAATCGTTGAGTAATTTTTAACCAATTTGGATGATTCTTTTTTTTAAATTTGTGGAAGTAAAATACCGAGGCTAAGTTCGAAGATGGGCTATGTGGGACGAAGGATCTGGAAGCTATCCCAGAAAAACAGGATTTTACACTGTTGATAATAGCCTCAATCGCAAAAGATTGCTTTGATGAAATTTGATTTTGTTGCGTAGTGTGTGTAAATCGTAAATTTGATAGTTGACTATCAAATTTGGTAGTTGACTATCAAATTTGATAGTTGACTAACAACTTGATAGTTGACTATCAAATTTGATAGTTGACTAACAACTTGATAGTTGAGTATCAAATTTAATAGTTGACTTTGATAGTCGACTAACAACTTGATAGTTGACTATCAAATTTGATAGTTGACTAACAACTTGATAGTTGACTAACAACTTGATAGTTGACTATCAAATTTGATAGTCGACTAACAACTTGATAGTTGACTATCAAATCAACTATCAAATTTGATAGTCAACTATCAAATTTGATAGTCAACTATCAAATTTGATAGTCAACTATCAAGTTGTTAGTCAACTATCAAATTTGATAGTCAACTATCAAATTTGATAGTCAACTATCAAATTTGATAGTTGACTATCAAATTTGATAGTTGACTATCAAATTGTTTGTCATTTATCAAGTAAGTAGTATTTTACTCCCTTTACAACTACATGTTCCGGATCTTACGCCAGCGAAATGCCTGTTATCAAATTAGCACACTGTGATTAAAAAATTTTGCAGGCAAATAAGATGAACTATCTCAATTAATTTCTGAAGATTTTTTTTAAATACATGGAATTAAATGAATCAAAGAGAATATTGTAAAAATTTTACGAGTGTGAAGTTTGCGGCCAGAGCGAAGCGAGGGCCGTAATTCACACGAGTCGTGACATTTTATTCACGATTGAAGGTTTTGTGAATGGGAAATCGAGGGATTATTTTTTCTCGGTCTACCAATAAATTTCTCCTTTTACAAATATTTTTAATCCCTTTACCATTATAGAGTGGTACCAATTTACCGAAAATATTGGTAAACTGAGTTATTTTTAACGATGAATCAAAAACTAATTAAGTTCATTTATTACCATGTCACCATGTGAAGGTATATTAAGTACCGGGGAACTTCCTTTTTTTACGAAAAAGTGTAAGAGAAGAACTTCTATCGCACTTTTTTATTTTGTGAAAAAGTCCTCGTTCCACATTCACAAAACAAGCTTCGCATCTGCTCTGATGTAACAAAAAGGCAATCAAACAGAATAATAGACAGCTCATACGAGTGGGAATCATACGAGTCATATTTTATTTATGATTTGAGGTTGATTGAAAATCTTGAAAATTGAAAATTTTTAAGAAAATTGAGAGCTCAAAAATAATTCCAACTTACCCTCGATGGTTTCCCAGAAAAAAAACTTGTCAAATTTTACTGTCATTTGCGTGGAGTCATTAATATAGTAAATATATTATGTATTAAATGTGACAAGTTTTCATGAATACGTCAAAAATACATTTAGGAAAGTGTCAGTCAAGTGACCTGACCCGCCCAAAAGGTGGGACCTAGTTATTACAGTCTAATACTAGTATATACTTACTTGCTTAGCTATTTTACTTGTTCTTTCTTGTCTACAGAAGCGGCTAATGTAGCCAAATGCATTGTAGAAACAATAGAAGTAAAAGACACTTGCGCTCTTCTTCAATTTTTCCATTCAAAATTTCTGGGCACTAAGTCCGCCCTGAAATTCCTTTGTGGCTGCGTCTCTGATCAACCTTCACCAACTGCCCCAAAAGTTGACCATTGAATTTTGCCCCCTACGAAAGCTATCTATTACATGTGGTTTTTCAGTGTTTTTTTTTTTTATTTTCCTATGTGGAAATGGATGGGGCAGGTAGTAACACAAATTACATTGGGTGCTGCGAAAGTGATTCATTACATCGGTTAATAATTTTGCGATAAAAACAAAGTGTGTTCTCACAAGTGGGTTCTTTGAGCAACAAGCTTCGGTACATGTCTTCCCGACAAGTGCAGAGTTGTAGAATACGAGGTACAAAATTTGAACGACAAAATAAACATTTTGGACAGTGGAGCATACGCTCCCTTATCTGCCGAGAACAGATATATCGCGATAAACAGATTTGTCGAAGAGAGATAAATTCGAGATTATCACTCTGGGCAGATAACAGATAGAAACTAAATGTCTGCTGATGATATACGGTTAACAAATGTGGGTGTCTCCTTGCCTTTTTGTGTTAAAAGCCATACAATGGCGTATAGCGACTAACATAAAACATGGAGTGAAACTGAGCGAATCCTCTCTTTTTATCGATTGCTGAGGGTCAGTTTTCAGATCATCTATATAATTCAGACAGAAGCAAGGTCAGAAGTGATAGTCTGCTGCTACGAATTAGTGCAAAAGATGATGTTTTCTCTCAAAAGACTCGATTTTATTTCTGACTATTGTCTCCATCATCAGTATTGTTCAACTTTAATTCTTTCACCACTTAACATTGCCTCTAAATCAGCAATTTTTGCCTCATATGTCCGTAGTATGTCAGAGGACATACCAGTTATTGCACCATCCGTTTGTGTGCTAACCGTATCACTGGAAACGTACTCAAAATTCATTATCGTTTGTCTATCCGTTGGTAAGTCTGTGTAATCTGAACATAATCCCTCTGTGGTAACGTCTCGTAGCACATCTTTTATGTCATCTGGATCCATGTCCGGTGTAACTTCGTCCAGGTAATCAGGCCGCTCATCGTTGGAATCTCCATCCAATTCATTTGGCTCAGCTTTTATTTCGAATATTTCGTATAATGACGGTCGATCTGATTCAGTCGATTCGGTCTCTTTTTCAAGTGTTTCATATCCTAAGTGCAATGACGGTACCCAATCCACATGATCAACGTCAGTATAATGCGCTGATCTACCTAAGGGGTAACATTGAAATAATTTCACTTTTAGATTGCTCAATGCAGTCACAGACCTGATACGAAATGACGATCGCAGACCGTTGCATGTTTGTATCGACTCGGCGGAAAATCGATTCGATTCAGTGCTCTGACCCACAATTCTTGTCGAATCTGTGTTATGGCTAAGGTTTTGGTACTTGAGTGTTTGAGCATCGGAAATCGATAGAATTTCCGTTCACGCATCCGGGCACTAGAATTGCATTGGACTACGGCACAGTTTTTCGGCATGATTGTTGTCTAAGGTGTCTAAAGGTAACAACTCTTGGGATAACAACTCTTGAGACTCGCATTTCGTTTCTCCCCTCTTCATCACTTACCCGTCAGACCACTGAATTTGTTAGCTCGCTCGGTTTGTGATGGAACCTTTAGATTTCAGTTTACATGTCTTCCCCACTTATATTAAAACCCCCTAAATTGACACTGCAGTTGTCCCCCCGTCAATTAACCTTTAAAATTTTCTCTCCTGCGAGTCGATATGACAAAACAAAACAAACATCAATGAAAATACGCTGTCTGTGGTGACATTTGACATTTTGTCCCCGCAGCAAAAACTAACGATAAGAAACTAATTGAAACGATTCAAAAAATTCGTCTCAAGACAGGAGCTACTATGAAAGCTTTAAGCTGTGTTAGTTCATTAAATATTTATTTTGAAATGGTGCTTAGTCTAATAGTCTTGCACTGTTGGTGAGTTCTACTGTTGCCTGGCAATGTCACTTCGAATGGGTAAGATAAGCGGAACTAAACCTCTGTTAGCGTGTTTCTTTTTCTTCTTGCTTCTGAATTTTTGGGTTTTTAGAATGAGTTTGGTGGTAGTCCTTAAGTGCATCTGTAGTTTGTTGCTAAAGCGTAACGTAAAAAATCCTGTAGCTAGGAAATACCACTATATTATGTTCAAAAAAACATATTTGCACTTATGGCAATAGAATTCCGGGTTCTATGGTTTTGTTTACGTAAAGAATCCCACTTTAAGTATAGTTGCCACTCAACAAAAAGTACTCCGTGAGAGAGCCAGCTGTCAAGTAAACAAAGCAAAAATTGGAAAAATTCAATCTTGTCTCTCACACGGAGTACTTTTTTAGTAAGTGGAAATCAAGCCTTAAGGAGGCCTCACAATTCTCCGTTTTAATTCCTTTTGGCTCTCCGTTTTAAAACGTCAATTATTGTCATGTAAAAGCAACGTAAACGGAGGTAAAACAGCTGGAAAACGGACGACTGTGAATCCAACTTTAGTATAGGTTTGTTCCAAGGCCATACAAATTGTCAAATTTCATCCATAGAGACGGAACCTCATCAATATTTGTATGAAATCCGATCTCTATGGAAGAAATCGTGTTCGTTCGGCCAGTGAAAATTCGTGTTTACAGTTACTTGGAACAAACCTATCGAAGCTATTCACTGATGCTCATCTCCGGCGTTCTCTGATTTCTCTAATTTCGAATGCTATTTTAAACGGCAAATGAGAGAAACCAACAGCAACATTATTAGGCTTGATTTCCACTTACAGAAAAACCACTCCTTTTTGCCTCCGTTTTGCTATGCCACGCCTCTTTTCTATTGTTTAAAGTGTAAACGGAGAGAAAATAGATTGCTTTTTTCGTCAGTGGAAATCAAGACTTAGAAACGATAGTAGCAGATAGAAGGATCTTTTACAGGGGAATTACCAATAAGTTTTGTTTGTATGAGTAGAACAGTACATTCGTCTCTAAATTTCACTGAGTTGATCACGAATGCAATGTCACCCCAGCTTTTGTGCTGGCACCTCCAAACTTAGAACTGAGAAGAGAATCTCTTGATACTAAACATTTGGTGCCCGAGCTGCTTTCGTGGGCGAGTTAACCGGTTCTTTCAGAAACTAAATGAAACTGCGGATTCCAAAAACATATTCAAATTGACGCAATCAGTGCCCGCATATTGTGCAATCATTTTAATATGATGCAGAGCCATCTATGAGCACTCAAACTTCCGCATAATAAATGTCACTGTCAATGACGTAAAACATCAGAGAGAAGTCGCAACATCCATATTTTCTGGTATCCAGGTGGTAATCGAAAATCGTTTAAAACTTTAACAAAGTCGCTTAAATTACGTGCACCAATCGTTCATCAATATGCCAGCTGTACCAGGCAGTGTGTACTCCCACGGTCAAGGACCGAGCTGCTTCGATCGAATGAAAATGGGCTTTGGAATCGGTTTTTGCGTTGGGATGGCTAGCGGTGCCCTGTTTGGTGGATTCTCGGCATTAAGGTAAAAGTTTAGTAACAAAATGTTTACTCAGTTCACCAACAACGCCCACAGCGATGAGTGACTGCAAACTGCAATTACTTAATACTAACGTGCAAGATGATTCGTTGAGTAGCTTCATTGGATCATCCAGTTATCAGAATGAATCGGAACTATTCCTTTCATTCTTACGTTGACCGGTATCATTTTTGATGTGCTGTTCATGTTGCTATCCCTTCATAACATAAGTCATTCATGAGAAGACGTCGAAACACGGTTGGCAGTCATTTTAAAGGTTGTTCGGTAATTTTGCCGGGAGCTTTCAGTATATTTTGCCGAGTTTTCACTATGTAAATTCGTGTCCTTGTAATGTTTCGACTCCCGCCAAGTCACTATCAAAAATTAACGGTGCATTGATGTAACTCTTGCGAGGTTAATTTCTGTTATATAATGACCAGTACCGCCTGAAACTTGCATTTTGTTTCTCTTTCGAACTGGAAGGGATATCTAGGCCCTGATAGAAGAGGTTCCTTGCCTATGCGTTTTTATTGGGATGGTAGTCTTCTCGAGATTATGTGCCAACTTCGTTTGTCGTTTTTGTACATTCTTAGTAGTTCAATAAGCCGTTCTTTCATTTTTTTTTAGCTTCTTTGAGATCATTTCTGGTCGTACAATATAAACTCCGTTCATTTACCGACTAGCAGTTTATCAAATACGAGGTGGTTTACATTCGAAGTTCCCTTGACAAAATCGGGACAGACAAGAAAAGAACCAAAAACATTTCATTGCAAAACAAAACAAAAAAAAACTTTTGTCAAGAACTCAAAGAGCGTAAGAAAAAAATGTTGTCGGAAAGCCCACACAGCTTAGCTCAGCTTTCCCAGCTCAATCTTCTTCTTAATCAAATAAATGGAATGATGGAAAATCGAGTCAATGATGCCAGCCACCGTAAATATTCCACCAACAATAGCGCACACATTCGTCGCAAAATGTCCGAATGAGCTGGAAATGAATCGGTAAAAAGTGGGAAATTTCGAACACAGCGACCGGTATACTCACTTCTGTTTCTCGGTATATTTCACCATCAGCGGTGACAATTCGTAGCTGAAAAATATGCCCGGCATTCCCGATTCACCGGATATCACCGATACCGATTTCGAGTGTCGCGTCACGGAAAACTGATTTGTGTAGGTCAATTCGCCGTTCAGTTTCTCGTACACGGTCGGTACGATTTTGATGTAATACTGGAACATCATTGCGCCTGAAAATGTGATAAAGGAAAATGATTTTAGATTGGTAGAACTTGGTAGGAATCGTTGGAACTCCCAGTGACAATGACTGAAATTTCTGCAGTCGAAGGAGTAACTGAAACTTGATGAACGGAAATTTAAGTGAGGAAGATGGATCAACTCCGTTGACACGAAAGTTCTGTTCAAGTTTCTCTCGATAGAAGTACTGAGCAAGACAATAGAGAAACTCGTCTTGACTTTCTCTTCTCTTAAAATGTCCCTCACACCCAACGCAGTTTTTCACACTGTTATTTCAATCTCCGAAAATCTCCTTCCATTTCAGATACGGCCTTCGCGGACGTGAATTGATAAACAACGTTGGCAAAGTAATGCTTCAAGGCGGCGGTACATTCGGAACATTCATGGCAATCGGAACGGGCATTCGATGTTAACGGTTGCCCGCATTAATCGAGTTTCATAAATTTTAGGTTTTGTAAAAAATGGAAAATAAAAATCGCGTCAAATCAAACGCAACCCGACCATCTTACCTTCTTTAGCATACACCGGCGTGTTGTCCAGTGGATGTGTGTTGGCAAAGTGTATCCGTTCACCGAACGATAAATGTGTTATGGTGTGTGATGTGTTGAACGTTGTCGACGAGTACGGATGAACGTCATGGATGTGAATGTGATTCAGGGAGAAACTCTTGCCAGGAGCTATGTGAAACGATCCGCCCATCTAAAGAGACGCATTTAGTGTAAGTAATCGCGGTCAACAATACAATTACATTGCCGGAGTGCTAACGTACCCGATTCACTTCCAAGTGTCCGTAGATCTGACATCCTTCTTTCAGAGCCAGTTTTTCCGAACTTTTGTCGGAGAATCGCTCATTTTTGCACTGCTCAAAGTCGTCAGTGTTCGGATTCCATTTCTTTTCTCTGTATGCGTCGATGACATCCTGTTGAACAAACCGAATTTTAGTGTCGCTATGCACTTCATTGACCGAACAAAATTTACCTGACACGTGTTACAACAGTGTGTGTCGTTCACTTGTGCACCGTAACAACTTCCACACTTTACCACGCCTACAGACGTACTCTCAGTCTGGAAAAGAAAATGTCAAAATTTCGGCTCGTCTTTCGCATTGTGCAAGTTCAAAAGTGCTTAGATACTAACGACATTCTCTTTGGTTGTTGATGAAGTTAAAATCTCCTCCTTTTTGGCCTCTTCTATTTGATTGCCTTCGAGATCTAGTCGTCGTTTGTAAATGTTGTGGTCTGTAAAAGGGGAAAAGTGGCAAGTTATACAATCGCTGACTGTTAGTCCGCGGGTCTATAGATCACTACCGGCTAACTTGTAATAGCAAAAAATCAGGTGTGGAAAAGATACACGAGGCAACATATGGTTTGTACAGAAATGGTGACATAGTACGAACATCTGTTGGCACCAATGCCGTATTTGGTTCCGCTGCAGCCGCTTCACAAAAAAAAAATCAAATATACGGAACGGTAGAGCAGCTATTTCTTGAGGTATTAAGGGTGCCGTGAGTTCAAATAACCACTCAAAAAGGGCTTCACTATCTATCGCTTATACAATATCGATGGAAGACATCACTCATCCTCCATGTCTACCTTCATTTTAACGATAACAATAGATAGCGGAGACTTCTGGAGTTCTTATTGAAACTCACGGCAGCCTACACACCTGATGCACCAAGAACTGTCCTGTTCCGATTAACTTTTATTTGTGTATTTGTGAAGCGGCTACGGTGAAACCACAGACGTCATTGGGACCAACAAATGCGTGCTTCGTACTCAGGGCATCAAGACCTATCCAACACACTATGCCACTATTTTTGAACATTTCAAAAGTTTCAAATTGTTGCTTTGTCGGATCTGTGCGCGTTAAGTTCTTTCCAGCTTCGTTAGTTCGGTTAACGTCAGTGAAATCTTTGATCTAGCGACGACGACAATTTACGACTACTAAATCTGACGACCCCTTTTCATTCGACGAACTATAGAAGTTGACTCACCTATATGTAAATGCTGATCGCCCGCTGAATCCATTGCGTCTAAACTTAAATCTGTGAATGAATCGACGAATTAATCCCACTCTCCCGTGTCAATCGAATATTTCCCTTACAGTTACACGATATCCTTGGTATCGTCAGATCCAAATTAATATTTAATTTATGACTCCTTGTCGTGTCGACGAACAGATCCTCCGATATGGTGGGTTGCAGATAATTGTTCAATTCCGTCAACAGCAAAAGGACCATCAATACAGCACTTGTTACAGTCACTACAATGTGGAACGTGAATGGTATGGTAAACGTGACGTTGTTCCAACAAACAGCGAAAAATTTAATTAGCTACCTGCGGCTCCACCGATTGTCTTGTCTCTGTATTCCTCCAACGTTTTCGGGTATGCATCAAATTTTCGAAGTCTGTCGAATATCGTCATTTTGTCGGAGCTTAAAATTAGATTCCAATTTCTGCAAATTCAAACTATAATTTGGACGATCGATGCGGTTTTGGAAGCATTCAATTTTCCATTTTACCGGAGAGAGGACACGAAACACGGACACGTCAATTTTATTATTGTTATTAGGGCTGGGCAAAATTTATAAACAAACTTTTGACATCTTAACAAACTGCTGCCATCTGGAGTGTAAAATGCAACGGCAGCCCGGAGATGGATTCTAATCATATTTTGACATTTTCATTGGATTTTGAAAAGTGTTGTGACAACATAACCTTCTGTTATTGTTTTGATCGGGACCGGGGACAAACGTTTACGTCTTGAAATAAATCTAAAAATTCACTCCAAACTACCGTAATGTCGTTGGCAGACGAACTCTTGGCTGACTTGGAAGATGGAGATACTGAGGATATTCAAAATGAAGTTGACGAGGAAGCGATTCCCGATGAAGAATTCATGGAAACGGAAGAAAGTCATGCCGTGGATATTGATGTCAAAGTAAGTGCCGAAGAAATTGCAGTTTGATGATGTTCGAGTCCTTGTAATGGACAGTGTGCATTTACTGAGAGTAACATCAGCAGACATATAAGTCGAGCCTCTGAATGAAAAATGTCAACACGTCCACACAAGTTGGGCAGGGCATGTCAGGCCCGGTGTGACATACCATTTTCCATATATTGATAAAGTACGGACGACGAAATCAAATCTCGAGTGGGCGTCCTTTAAGGATGAAAATACGCGAGCAAACTCTGTCCCACCTACCTCCATTGGTGTTTATTGACGCAACTATTGGTGTTTATTGGCGCATCTATGGGCGTACTATTTCCTTCTATTGGTCACCAATAGCGAATAGCACCTGTCCCCGCTTGAGTAGTTTCCCCTTTGGAATGACCCAATTTAGGCTAAGGTCTTTTAAGCAAGCAGACAACTGCTCCGTTGGAGGACAAACTTCCAACACACAAAATTTTATTGTTGTGTTTGCTAACGACCAACATCTTCGCAGGTGTCATCCATTCGTGAACTGTGTAAGCTACACGACTCGAAAGAATTCGCGAACATTCTGAAACAAATCGATCACTACATGGAGCATCCCAGAAAGCCCAGCGAAATGGTTGGAAATGTTGAATCAGATCCCGAGTATCAACTGATCGTCGAAGCGAACAGCACAGCCGTGGAAATTGACAACGAGATATGTAAGTGTCCGTCGATCGTTCGATTCTGTATCGATGTCTAATCCAACTGTTTCAACCATCCAGCGGTGATTCACAAATTCACGAAAAGTCATTACCAGAAACGGTTTCCCGAGCTGGATTCGTTGATCGTGGGTGAAATGGAGTATTTGAATGCGGTGAAGGAGCTGGGAAATGATTTGGATGAAGCGAAAAACAATGAGAAATTGCAACAGATTTTGACGCAGGCCACGATTATGATTGTTTCGGTGACGGCATCGACGACTCAAGGGTATGATTGAATTGAAATCCATCGATCGGGTAGTCAGACATTTCAATCGAAAAACTTTCTCTTCTTTTATGATGTAGGACTCTACTCACCGACACCGAAAAGGCACAGATTAACGAGGCCTGCGACATGGCCATCGATTTGAATAATTTCAAACTGAAAATTTACGAGTACGTGGAAAGTCGAATGACATTCATCGCTCCCAATCTATCGATGATTATTGGTGAGTGGTTCAGAACGCGTTAAATTTGGGAAAGATTTTCTGATCCAAAAAAATGGCATTCCAGGCGCATCAACAGCAGCAAAAATATTGGGTATTGCTGGCGGACTGACCAAACTATCTAAAATGCCCGCCTGTAATCTTCTCGTACTCGGCTCGCAAAAGAAGACTCTGTCAGGGTAAGCTAATCGTGAATGTCCACACTCAACATCGAAGTCAATATTTGTGTTTATTCCTCCAGCTTCTCCAAAGTACAAATGCTGCCGCACACTGGTTTCATTTTCTACTCCCAAATCGTCCAGGACACAAATCCAGTAAGTGAAAGGAAACAACTTCGGAACCGGGAAACGAAATAATTTTTTTTCCCGTTCGGTCAGGATCTACGTCGCAAAGCGGCTCGTTTAGTGGCAAACAAATGTACATTGGCCGCTCGTGTCGACGCCTGTCATGAGAGCGTTCACGGCGAAATCGGGCTTCGATTCAAAGAAGACATCGAGAAAAAGTTGGACAAACTACAGGAACCGCCTCCAGTCAAATTCGCCAAACCATTACCCAAACCCATTGAAGGCAGTAAGAAAAAACGTGGCGGCAAACGGGTTCGCAAAATGAAGGAACGGTATGCGTTGACAGAGTTCCGTAAGCAGGCGAATCGGCTCAATTTTGGTGATGTAAGTTCGGTGTTTGGTGTTTGCGCTTTCCGTCCAAGTAGACTAACTGACTAGACTAACAATTGTTTTTCTCGATAAAGATCGACGAAGACGCTTACCAGGAGGATCTGGGTTACTCGAGAGGTACAATCGGAAAAGCTGGCACTGGTCGCATCCGTTTGCCGCAAGTCGATGAGAAGACGAAAGTTCGTATCAGCAAAACGTTGCATAAGAACATGCAGAAACAGCAAGTTTATGGTGGCAGTACGACCGTTCGCAAACAAATTTCCGGTACCGCTTCCAGTGTGGCATTCACCCCATTACAGGTAAGTCTTGCTTGTACTGAAATCGACTTCTGGAGATGGGAAAATCATTTTTTTTTACTTCCCAAGGGCTTGGAAATCGTCAATCCTCAAGCGGCAGAACGGTCCACCGACACAAACGCCAAATATTTCTCCAATACTTCAGGATTTTTGTCGGTTGGTCGAAAGTAATTTTATTGATGGAATAAAGGGCGTGAGTCTAAGAAAACGAAATTATTGAGTTCTCAATCGCCGATCTGTTCGTAGATGAAGAAGAGGTAGAAAAAGGTAAGGTGAACGCTACGCTACATCATTTTATTAGCCATCTTTAAAACGCAAAAAAACAAACAAATTTACAAAATAAAAAATATTTCCCCGATATCCGTGACGACCTAACCGTAAAAATCCCCTCTGGTGCATACACTCCTCACTTCCCGATAAATCGATCCAAATTGTTCCAATTCAGCGAATACAAATGATCGATTTGCAGCAGACCTTTTTTACTCAATCCGAACCGATGCGTTGCATAGTGATTTGTGTAGGGATTCAGCGCTCCAACGGGAACGTTACTGCACTCATAACAATCGTCGAATGTGCAGTATGTGTCGTCGTCCTGCAGAATCGAATTCGGATAGTAAATGTCGTGGACGGGCGGTGGAGCTGGAAATTGAATTTGTGGAACGGGTTTCGGTAACACAATACCACCGGACGCACGGGCACCGAAACCGGGCGTGTGTAGTTGGAGTGTTGATACGGTACTGGCGCTGTTCGGTTCGGTTGATTGAGATTCTAGGTCTGGAAGGGATTGGAAGATTTATTTATTTTTCGGACAGGAATTTAGATAAATTTAAGGGTCGGCCTAATTAACTTGTTAATAATTTTTCTCCGAATTGTGAAAATCATTAAGATCTTCGCCCTGTTCAATTTTTCGTGTGATTATACGAAGTCATTGAATTGTCGCAACAAAACACTTTTACAATCCATACAACAGACAATGCTCCTTCTATGACTTTTCCCACAAATGGCAATTCTTCCACGAAGTGTAGCCCTTAAGTTGCAACTAGACTGCACGCACAGATTTACCATTATGAACTCCTGGCATAGCCATACCGACAAAATTACAAATTTTAAAGCGAGACAGTAATACCTGAAGTGGAAGCATTTTTGCTCATTTTGCCTAGGTTAGGTTTTAGGTTTGACCTCAGATTTATGTATCCAGCATCTATCCAACTCTGCCATCGGGCCGAACAAAAATGAAATCATTTCAGATATATTCGTGTTTCATTTTTAAACGTTAACCAATGATACACAACAGTTCATTACATTACATTGTAACAGGCACTCATGAATCATCGTCCGTCTAAAATCCACTTCGTTCTCTGTTTCGTATTAGTATGTGCATAGTCGACATTCATTCAATACCATCTAATGGTATGCACAATTAACACGACGTAATCAATGAAAGCATTGACTACGTTGTAGAAAGGAAAAAAATCATCCGAACAAATTTAACATTATAAGCTCCTGGCATAGCCGAACCTATCTCCGACAATATTTATTTATTATTTATTTATTTATTTCTTGGTTTTAAAGTCTACTTAAGTTAGCCGACTCAACTCATCTCAATATACAATCATTCCTCTAATTAATTCAACCATTTCATTACAAACAATATTCAGCTCAATTCAAAGCATTTAAAATACATAAATCACATTCAGCTTCTAAGCTTCGTCAATAATCACTCTATCTCAAGACAACAACTTTAAGTATTCACTGGTCAATATATTAATGCGAGCCAGACACCTACTCGACATTAAAAACTGAACTGAAACCATTTTTGCTGCTCATTAGACCCGTACGAAGTACTAGGGTCTTATAGGTTTACGCATACGTTTGTAACACGTCGAATTGGACTCCCTGAGTAAGGGGAAACCTATTGTGGTTGTCCAGAGATGCCAAATCAGCAAGAAAAAAAATGTGCGTCTGTCCGTCCGTCCGTCCGTCCGTCCGTCCGTCCGTCCGTCCGTCTGTCTGTCTGCACGATAACTTGAGTAAAACGCATCCGATTTTGAAAATTCTTTTTTTCCCCGTTTGGTAAGGTCAAAAGACAGGCTAAGTTCGAAGATGAGTGATTTTGGATTAACCCCTCCTGAGCTGGGGCCCAATAAGTGCTTTACGGTTTTTCGAAGATATCTCCGGACATTTAAACGCTATACTCGTAAATGATACATCGAATGAAAGATATTTACAATACCGATCGACATAAAAAAAAGTTTATGGAAATCGGATGACCGACTTGTGAGTTAGACCCCTTGGTGTGAAACAGGCACAGGGCGGCAAGCAGTTTTTGCTTGTAGGTCGGCCAAATTTGAACATATTTCGTTAGTTTTAGCTTTATTAGATAGGTATTGACCGTATGAATCAGGGAAAAAAAAGTTTATGAAATTATGTTCTCCGGAGCGTGAGCTAGGTCTCTTGGAGTGAGCTCTTATCTGGCTACTCGGCCGTACAGTGAACGTGGAGTATTTTCTCAATATCTCGAGTAAATTTTGACCGAATTTCATGATTTTTTTTTTGTTTGAAAGGTATTAACGAATGTAAAGCGTCGGTACTATTTTCGGTTTCCTAACAAAATGGCTGCCGGCGGCCATATTGGATTTTATTAAAAGTGATATAAAGTGGGAAAAATGATGCTTAGAGAGTTTCTGTTAACATGGAAACAATGTGTCAAGTGTGAGGGGTTTCAGGGATTCCATATATGGACATATATATATACCTATATACAGCTATATTGAGCTATATACAGGCATATAGAGCTATATAATAGCATATTCCTCTGTGAAATGTTTATTTACAGTGAAATATAGGTAAATATAGCGGTATATAGCTGTTTAAATAGGAATTTATGAAATTTGACTTCGTACGGGGCTGTCTATATTGCCTCCGGCAATTTAATTGTATATCATAACAAGGCAAAGAGTGGATAATGTAAGTGATTTAAAAGGAAGAATAGTTTTTCAGCAGAGAAGAAAATGAAGTAAGAGAAATGAAGAGTTTCACATTAAAGGCTTTTGATACGAATAGGTGTTTCGTACGGGTCGGCGTTAGCTATGTTTTTGTTTACGGTTGGGATTGAACTAGCGATCTCAGGTTTATAACAATTCCAGCCTGTACCACCAAGACGATGAATGGATTGTAGCAACTATTCATGTGTGCCTGTTACAATTAGCTGCAAAGTCATGCATGTCATCTCGGTGACAGAGTTGGACAGACGCTGGATTCATAAACAAGAGGTTGCAAGTTCAAACCCAACCGTAACACAAAATACCCAAAAAACGATTTCATTTCAGGTTTTTTGTGTCTAACGTTCAAAAATGTATTACAAAGCAAAGAGAAATGTTCATAAACCATTCTACATGGGTGTTGTGGGTGGTATTGCAAAAACGTTACACTCTAGGCAGCAAAAAAATGCGTATTTGATAGGATGCCCTAAAACACATTCTTCACCGAGCCACCATAGTTTGTCCCTAAAATCTTCATGATTCAAAATCTCGAACGAATCTCGAATCAATAGTGATCATAGTCTGCAGCTACGAAATAGAGTACTTTTTTGTATGAAATGGTTTTTTACAGTTGTGTGACACACTGTCGAGGCTCAGACTAAGTATCTGGAGTACCACTCATGCTTGAAGTGCAATATCCAAAGATTCGTGAATGAATTTTCTCTCTCTTTTTGGTATTGATCTAACGTTAGATGATGAAAACCAATAGAGAAGTAACACATTACCCAACCGTCTTATATTACTCCAACAACCACCCATCTATTCACTATTTCATTATTGTTGTCTGTTGTTGACCTCATCTAACACAGAGCCCACAGAGCCTCTGGAGAATTTTTATCATGCGAACGATTGCCATATGATATAGATGAGCGGGTCGAACTTTTCTGAAATCCAACCCGATTCCGACAAATTGAAAACTTCCAACAGGTTATGGGCACATACACAATTTTTGATTACTAATTTACGTCGACACTTTACTCGGAGGTACAATCGAGATGAATTTCCGAGGAAAAAAAGAAATTGAGAGTCTCGTGTGTGTTACTGGATTGATGTGATCATTTCCGAAAGATAAAATCACGTTAAAACTACAAACGATTTTTTCATGTGTCCAATCTATATCATCAATCAGCCAGCGGATATAAATGTGCACAACAACGGATGTGCTATTGTTGCTACGCCCAGGTGTAAAAATACAAAGCGAAAAGAACAAAAGCAAAATTTATCATTCGAAATTCACTCAAACTTTATACTCGATTAAAAATACCTGTAGATATGCGTCGCAGCGCCTGTCTATAGTAACACGAGCGATTTGAATTTGTTTATGATCCAATATTTAAAATAACCAAATTCAATTGAAAATTATTTGAATTTGACCAGTTAAATTCTAGTCATTCAAAGGCACATCGCTCGTATCACAATTGAGTTATACTTTCACTCGGATATTATGTTGCGTTTATTGTTTGGTATGAATGAAACGGTGAAGAATCAAACCCGTTAATTCGCTACATTCATCTGTTGTTCATACGCTCTACGTTTACGATTCGCCATTCATTCAAACGATGCTTTGTAGAGCACTTGAAACTCTTCACATGAACTCATCTCATCTGTTTAAAAAACAAATAAAAAAAATGTTGCTTTTACCACACCTGTATAGTAGATGCTGCTGGTATATGGCGGTTCGTCATGTATCGATTCGTATTTGGCATTGTAAAACAATTCTTCGTCCAGTCCAGCATAGCAACTAAAACAATTCTCGTCACTGCTTCCTGATTGATAATACAACATTGATGACATCGGCTCCTCAGCTAGACTGGGCGATGCACTCGGTCTTGGCGAGACCTCGGCATGTCTTGAAAATAATTTAATTCATACAAACTGGCATTAGGTAGACATTGGTCTACTAGACATACCGATGGATGTACACGTAGTTCTCCAGATCCCACGGATCAATGTATTCATGTCGGACAGTCGATGGACGGCGTGTTGATGTTGCAATTTCTGAACCTCTTGCTGACCAGTACAGCGACGATTTGTTTGATGACGATGGTAATGACGATGTTATACTCGACCTTTGCTTTTTCTCGATCATCTTTTGTTCGATATTGTAGTTTTGAAGATTAGCTGTGGTGTTTAATCATGGTAAAAGCGAGGCCGGGAAATCAGTGGATGTTTTGAATCTGAAATTGGTTAAAGGAGAGTCATGGATTACAGATATGGCAAAGGTTCCTAATATGGTATTGCAGTTGGTTCATTCATAGTTATATAGAGCCTCTTCATTCTTTTTATTTCAATCATGGAAGTCTAACAGAAAAAATCATTGAGTCTACTACTGCTTTTAATCGAAGTACTATCGACATATTCGAACGAAATCTTTTACTTCATTTGTTTTAACGTTCATTTTGCCTTATAAAAGACAAACTTTCCAACGTGACATCGTTTATATATCACAATTGTCGATAACAGATGAGATAGCTGTTTAGACAATGTTATCGAACGAATAGGGAACCTACGTAGAGGCGCCACCATTTTTTCAATACTTCATGCGCTCTATTTTTTGCTGAACTAAATACCTATGAAATGTGAAAATCTATTACACCTAAGCTTTAGGCTCTAAACAGCATTTTCATAAAGAGCGAATGAAGCAAGCAACACCAAACGAAAAAACTTATTTTAGGATCCTTGAAGCAAATATTTCTCTAAATTTGGATAATTCTCTAAGAGTTAAAACTTCGAACAGCTTATATCGATTCGGGATTCAAGCCGACGGCGATCCCAACGAGCTGTAGCTCAAACGAATCGTCGTTCCATTCTGAGAATTTCGTGGAACAACTTTTCTCTCGAAAAATTTTTGTTGGGCTGACATGTCCTCAAAAAAAATTTACCAGAGCTGTCGCGAAAATCGTTTTTTATCAATACTGCCCTACTTTGCAAGAAAAACACATGTCTTTTATGCATTTTATGCCATTTTTCGAGAAAAAGTTTTTTATGCGATTCTCAAAATTTCGTCAAGGAAACTGCATAAAAAACTTCTTAGTATTTTGTTCTAATTAAAATCGCATAAAAAACTTCTTACTATTTTGTTCTAATTAAAATCGCATAAAAAACTTCTTGGCGAAAAATGACAACAAATAAATCGCATAAAAAACATATTTTGACTGATTTTGTATTGAAATTTGACAAGAAGTTTTTTATAGAATTTATTTGTAAGAAAAGTTTTTATTGCAATTTATTTGTTGCCATTTTTCGCCAAAATGTTTTTTATGCGATTTTTTTTTATAAAAAAAAAATTGAAAATAGGCTAAGAAGTTTTTCTTGCAAAGTAGGGCAGAATAGCTCAAACTTTGTACGTTTATGAAGGTCGATGAGGAGCATATTATTGACCAACAAACGCCGAGTCCGGCCCACAGGGCCTATTTTACGGAAACATGTTTCTCAAGTTTTTGAAAGTTTCCAAAATGTTTCTGAAAAGTTTCTCAAAGTTTCTTAAAGTTTCTAGAAAAGTTTCCTTAAGAAACTTTAAGAAACTTTAAGAAACATTTTGGAAACTTTCAAAAACTTGAGAAACATGTTTCCGTAAAATAGGCCCTGCCGGCCCACCCAGCTGCTGCAACAAGTAAAAAACCTCGAAAAAACAGAAACTGTTGAAGTGCTCTGGGCTGCTGAGGAAGCACGTAGCAAGAAGCTCCAACCTGGAGTTTTGTAGCTTAATTCACGTCCTATCCATTGACACCCCACACGACCATACCCACTGTCACAGATAGCAATGGAGTTGATTTTTCACACCCATCAAATTCTGGAAACAGATTGACAAAGCGAGCCAAAATTCTTAGATTTTTGCCCGCAAAAGAAAAATTCACTTTCGCCGCACTTAAGAGGTAAATAAACTTACATAATTGTGCGGAAATCGTTTTTTTTTACTCGTGTGGTTGCACACTTCGCCTTCGGCTCAGCATACAAACTCCACACTCTTCAAAATAATGATTTTTCGCACAAATATGTAATATACTATTGTTACACATAGCCATAGCTTCTAGCACGAACACGTAATTGTTCAACATCAAAAAACCTCCCAAATTGCAAGCATGTATGCATGTGTTGTCTGATTTGAAATCAGTGATTTCTCATGCTCATGCTAGTAGCAGAGCTGTGATAATGCACTAGTGGAGTACTCCCGGCTTCGCTCGGGCTTGGGATACTATCATTAATCAAATAACGCATGAAAACGTCCTATAGACAAACAAACCAGTAAACAAAGATTAAACCTTGAAAACAAATTCCCAGACTTATGGATGACCTCAACACATCTTTTTTCGTCGCTAACTGATGACTATCCATTGTACGAAAATTAAAATATTTTGTTTTTTCGGTTTGTAATCTTTGTGTTTAAAAAAATTTAGATGAAAGTCATGCATGGCACACAGGAATTATTATCTAATAAGATTTATCTTCGAACGCACTTTAAAATCCGTATCACTCTAACGTCTCATTTTATTTAATTAATTTATTTATTAACCAAGAAGCGAAATTTAATTGTAGTGTTAGTTTGAGAGCTAACCAATTACACCAAAATTATGCATATAAGTGAAACAATGCCTTCATATATGTAGAGAAAAACGTCGGTAAAAGTTAGATTAAATATATGTAAACAACTTAAATAATAGCAGCATATTCGGTTCGTCTTTCTTCAAATAGGTGAAATGTAGTTGAATTTTTAATTTATTACTGTAAAGACTGTAATAATGAACCTTTCACTGATTGGGATATAGTTTCCGAGTCGATTACTTGATCTGACGTTAGTATGTTCAACGGACTGAAATAATAGTATATTACTTCCGAGGTTCCAAGTTGTGTATTTGATAAGTGGGGTGTTACAGCCCGACCCGAAGGGGAGGGCTGTATTCCCCACTTGTCAAATAACAACTTGGAACCTCGTAAGTACAATGCTTTACGTGATTAGGCAATGTAAATGAAAATGAAACATGCCGTAACACGTAAAATCTTTTACTTCATTTACTTTAAACATGGATTTTGCTACGTATAAGAAGACGTTGGCTGAAGCTACGTAATTGTTTTCGTCGATAACAGTATTACAGCCGTCAGCCATAACGAAAAGAAGATAGCAGTTTTCATCATCGTGAATAAAAATTCATACGTCCACAAGGTCACACTTTAACGATGTGCCTTCAAATATAGCCGTTGACTAGATCTAGCCAACATCTTCTTACATGCAGCAAAATCCATGTTAAAGCAAATGAAGTAATAGTACATTACTATACAAGTGAAGTAATTTGTGGGGAGCGAGGGAAAGGGTCTTCACTAGTGAGGGAAAGGCCACAGTACCTCACTAGTAAAGTAAAAGATTTTATTTCAGTTCATTTGAAAATAATTACATCAAATCAAGTTATAGACTCGGAAACTCCAAAGAAAGTTGTAGCCTGAACGAATAGGTTCAAATTAGAAGACAATTTTAATATTACTGTCTGAAACAGTAGATTTTGTTAATCTTTCTTCCACCAAAACCATACAAAGACAACTACACACACCGAAAAATGCTATAATAGCGACAAGACTGCTATCTGCTATCGACAACGTTGACAAGAATAAGCGCAATGTGCTCTGGCTGTTTCTATTATATAGAAAATGTATGATAAAAATATTGAAGTAATAGATTTTGCATCAAACTCTGTGAGTAATTAGACAACTAAAGTAATAGATTGTGGATTTGATCACTATTTCACTGGACTCTCAATGATTGACGCTGTCGGCAAGTCAGTCACTTATGTCACTTCGTCGAACAATATTTTCATGGACAATGAGATCGAAAATTTAATTTCTTAACAAACGATTTTGATTTTTAAATTTCGTATCTCAAAAGACCGACTCGGAGGCAGTGTCATCGCTGATTTTTCCACAATCTATAGATTATAATGATTCTGTTCTCATAATGATTGCCGTTAATTAAAGCATAAATCGATCATTTAAGAACCACACAACCGGCGTGCCTTTACTGAACCATAAAGTTCAAATCAATGAATTACAAAAAATTGCTACATCAGAAATTCAGTACCAATGAGAGCGATAAACCTTCAAATTTCGAGATTGATAAAACTAATCTGAAGCACTAAAACGTCTGATTTATAATTGAAGAAATCGAACCGATTTTAGTAATAGCTCGTTTGTGATCAGAGACAGTTTACAATATTGTAATTACACCGTTCGAACATGAGTAAGCTCGTAATTCTTTTAGCCATAATTGGTCTAGCCTTGGGCAGTCCAATTAGCAAGAGTAAACATGTGGAAAATACACCGGAGAACCGTAAATATTGAAATTTATGAGAATGAATTCAGAATTTTACTTTCCTGACTTGAACAAAATCGTGCAGTTGCCCTCATCAACAGCGGAAATTACAATGAAAATATTGAACTGTTAAGTGGTCAATATCAAGGCGATATGGTGCTATCGGAGCAGCAGCAACGTGTACTGAAAAGTATGGAACGTACTGGTCTAATCGATGTGAACATGAGATGGCCGAATAACGTTGTCCCGTACGTATTGAGTGATGTGTTCAGCGATGAACAAAAAAGTTACATCGAAGCTGGATTGGCAGAACTAGCCAGAGTTAGTTGTCTAACATTCACGCCACGCACCGATGAAGAGAACTACGTTCGAGTCAATGTAAGAAAATTGTTTTCGATCAAAATGTAGTCGGATAATAATCTGGACATACCATCAGGGACAAGATGGTGGCTGTTGGTCGGAAGTTGGATTTTTAAACTCCGGCGAACAAGAAGTGAATTTGGCTTTAGCCGAACCAGGCGTCGGATGCTTCAGAATCGGTACGATCATTCACGAATTTTTGCATACTCTGGGCTTCTATCACATGCAATCTGCGACCGAGAGAGACGACTACGTTAAAATTGCTTGGGAAAACATTTTACCCGGTCTGGAACACAATTTCGATTCATATCCAGCGGATATGATCAGTAACTTCGGTGTGGACTATGATGTGTTGAGCGTAATGCACTATCCAGCTTATGGGTTCACGAGAAACGGTTACGCTACAATCATACCACATGTGAGATAAAATAGTATTTCGGGTGACGAAACAATTGTGTAATTTCCTCTGAATTTTCCAGGATATCACGTTGATTCGAACGATGGGACAACGTACGGGAATGAGTGACAAAGATGTTAGCAGATTGAATTCAATGTATCAATGTAATTAAGTCGGGGAAATAAAGGTAACTCTGCGACTATGGGAAATGATTGAATGGTTCAATGGTTTTTTGTGAGACTAATCGTCTTGTAATCTTGCTGGATGCGAACAATTATTAAATTTGAATGAAAATTTCTCAGAGAATCATTCAACTTTCACATCACAATGGGATCTTTAAAATAGCAAACGAAATAATTATGCTGTTCATCCGTACACATTTCATACAAATCGGAGCTGCATGCACTTTTTACGTATACAAATTTTCCGGTTGGTTTAGCTCCAACAAAATTAATAAGAAACTTTACCCATATCATCATTACCATAAGTAAGCATTACAAACGAACAGAAATGAACGACTGGATAGAAAGATCGATGTGTTAATTCAAACGAGAAAGACGAAGACGAAGAAAATGATTAGAAAATTACATGATGGGCATGATGGGTGTTGTATAGAAGAGAGCCAACGATTTTATTGAACTGCAAAAATCATACCGTATGGCTATTACGTTTTGATACACATTAATCGACGTAATTAAGTTATTAGTGAAAGTTATCATAAATAATATGCTTCGCCTGTACAAAGCGCTATATTTCCATTGTTTTGTCCGAATCCAATCTTTCCCATGTGACTCTATCATCGAAATATCATACCAAAAACGAAATACTCTTTTTTTACCTGCTGATGCTTTATCTGCCTAATATGAACGACAATTATATCATTTGAATGGACGGATTCATTGTGTAATACACCGAATACGATTATTTATTTGTTTAAGCTGATTGATTGACTTGTCTAATTTCGTGTTATCTCAGCATCGAGTCAGACATTTTCGGGTTGTTGTTGGTTTTTTTGTAAGTCAAGGTATATTTTTGGTAACGAAGGGCGTAGCTAAGATTATACTAGTGGGTCATTTGAAAGAGCGATAATGAGAGTCGTAAATTGGGTCTGTGTAATGGGAATGAAAAACATTCTTATCGTTTGATCGTTCGGTTATTGCGGGCTATATATTTACCAAAATTGGAAAAACATGCAAAAGTTTAGAAATGGACCGTAACAACACATCCTCACTAAATATTACAAAATTCTTGGCGTGGCTTAACTCGTCTTCTATACAACAATTGAGTATGACTTCAGTATCACTATGACTTCAGTACACACGACACTGTTACTATCTCATGCCTCAAAAGTTTGGGTTTTAACTTCTATTCGATTCGAAGCGTTGATAGATCACTGGAACGTCCTAGTTATAAGCAAGACGCCCAGGCTCGGAATGGTCCCATGGAAATTCGGATGGATTTTGACTTTTTAAGGCACTTTCGATCTGAAGATGGCAGATCCTCATCGTGGAGTTCGTATATTACACGAAGGTGTAACCTGTCACAGGTGAAAAACAACAAGAACAGATAGGATCGATCTATTCCGAGGAGATGATCAAAGTAAACATACAAACGCTGATTTGGTACTATTTCGAAATGGTTTTTGACTTACACCATAGCACTGTCAAGCAAGCCGTACCGAAGCTTACTTTGACATCACTCTATTAGAAGGGGCAAAATCACATCGAGTTGGCTTGAGGAGAATGCTTTTCTTTCACACACAATGTGTTACCAGAATTGCTTACTGACAATCTAAAATACATAAAACAACAGGAACGTACTATATTCGATGCACTTGCACCAGGTGGTGGAGACGTCCGAGGATGGAGCAGTATTTAGTGGTGAAAACGGAAACTGCTATTTCGACGGATAGTTATTTGTTAATCAACGACAGCGACAAGAGTAGATTTTTTATAGCAAAATATTTGTTGAAACAATTGAAATAGTAGATTTTCTATCGAACATAAGGTATTAAACAAAGGAAGTAACTGATTTTATCGGGAAATTTCTCCGCAACAAAACACCTCAAAAATACTTAAATTCAAGAGAGAACAACCCCCTACAGTGTCAACAAAATACATATCACAGTGACACCACACTTAGTTACAATTTAAAACTTATTTAATGGAAAATTTATCAGTTCATCAGACCACTTTTGGGAAAACTTTTTTCCTTTTTTTAGTTTTCCAGAATTTTCCTAAATTTTCAAGAATTTTCCTACATTTTCCAGAATTTCCTCGAAATTTTCTTTTTTTGCAAAATTAGGGAAAATTTTCGAAATGTGGGAAATTTCAAGAGAACATAAGAAAATGTTTTCTCAAAAATAAACCTGCTGTCTCCTTAACTGTCTTGCATCTGTTGCATTTTCTTCTCGCAAACAATATTCTTATCTTAAAACTTCATTTACTGAGTTCAACTATTTCCACTCAATATTGATTTCATACGTAAAATTTACCGTTTCTCACAAAAACGAATCGGCTACAGCGATCGCAAAAAAAAACTCTTGAGACCCGAATCCTTAAAGAAATAATCCTTTTGAATCCTTGCTAAGAGCAATTCCGAAACAGTTGCACTTGAAACGAGTATAAATTGTGCTCAAATATATACCACCACGGTACGTACAAAAAATCACGTCACGACCAGTCGAGAGTTCAAAACAAACTAACCTGAGTAATAGCAATGAGTTAACATACATACAACAACTGTTTTTACCACACATAACAACGCAGATATAATATGCTAACTTGACTGAATGCACACAATTTTTTGAATTTGGATAAACGTTGTTTGGGTTTGGTGTTTGGAATCGCGTCGAGTGCTTGCAATTCATATCGGAGTCGCATTTTATATTGATGCATAATAAAAACATCTACATTTCCCATAAATAATGTCTTTTGTCTAATGTCATTTGTTACTGGCAGCGACGGCACAAATAAGCGATGAGCTGCGGTTCAATGTTTTATAGCAAAAATTTCGTTAAACTAATGAAGTAAGAGATTTTTCGATTAACCTGCAGAAAATATTCAGAACGAAAGACGTAACAGATCTCATAACACATCATAATGCAGACTTGCTCACCACACCATCTGTCCTAATAAATGAATTAGAAACGGGTTTTGATTCTCAACTGGATGGAAAATTGAGCACTCTTTATTTGCATAGAAATGTTGTATAACTCTTGCAACTCGTATCAAAGTGAAATATGACTGGATTAAGATCAATCATCTAAAGGAAAAATCCGTTGATCTTAGTGGTAGTAGGAGATAAAATTTTCCATGAATTCGGTAGGTAATATTTTGTGACGATTCAACTTGTAACATGTGGCTATTCATCTGTTATCGATAACGATGAAAAAAATAATGAAAAACTCTGGGCAATATGGCCCTTTACATAGTAAAATGAATGTTAAAAAATAGAAGTACAAGATTTGAAATCAACCAACTAAGAATACTTTGATAGATGGAAGTAATAGATCCGATAATAATGCTGGTCATACTGGCTTGCCGTCTGTAACACGTTAATTTGAAGTGGTTTCGTTCAGAATTTTTTGTATTTGGTCAATACAATGCGCTTTATTAAACGAAGAGAATTATATACGATTCGTTTTATCACGGAAAAACTAACAAGTAAAGATTAAAATCTCAAAGAAACCGAAAACTTGTCCAAGTCATGTCTTACCTAGAGTACCGCCGTCTCGTCCCGTTGGTCACATAAGTTTGGAAAGATTCTAATCTGGAGAGATTTTAATCTGAGGAGATTGTAATCTGGAGAGATTCTTGAAGGTCCTTATGTCGAGAGATTCTGATCTGGAGAGACAAATAACTTGTCCAAGTAATGTCTTCTCTAGAGTACCGTCGTTTCGTACCGCTGATCACCTAAGTCTGGAGAGATTATTATGTGTAGAGATTCTAATTTGGAGAGATTCTAATTTGGAGAGATTCCAATTTGGAGAGATTCCAATTTGGAGAGATTCCAATTTGTAGAGATTACAATGTGGAGGGATTCCAATCTGGAGAGATTCCAATCTAGAGAGATTCCAATCTGTAGAGATTCCAATCTGGAGGGATTCCAATCTGTAGAGATTCCAATCTGTAGAGATTCCAATCTGGAGAGATTCCAATTTGAAGAGATTATAATCTGGAGAGATTACAATATGAGGAGATTCTAATGTGAAGGGATTCTAATCTGTAGAGATTTTAATCTGGGAAGATTCTAATCTGGGGAGATTTTCCATGACTGTGACGATGCCTGCAACCAAAACGATTTCTCATACGATGTAACAGCGACTACCTCACATTTACGTTTCATTTGATCGCTGTGTAAGTGTAGACAATTCTTAATGGCTGATTCTGATTGCGTGTAGTTATCTTTTCCATAATTGGATTATACAACGCAACGACCACTTCTAAATCGTAATCATGGCGATAAGTCTGATAAAACGGAAGCAATAAATTCTAAAGCAAAATTCTGTTTATTGAATCTTGGCTGGTTATACGATAACCTGTCTTGTGTATTAAGTTTCCGTTACATTTCTATATCGAGACGAGTCTATATATTCATAGCATGTGTGTGTGAATGGTCTGTTGTTAAAGGCAAAGCGAATTTATTGGAGAAATTTTCCATTTTAATCTTTTTCAATCATCATTTTTTGATGCTCATGTTGTTTTACTTAATTATACTGGCGCTGTTAAGAAGCTGTTGGGTGACCCCGTCTTTATTTGAATAGAGAAATGGGAACAGAATAGAATATAAAAGAACGCATAAAGACAAGTGAGGAGATTAGTGGTTGGATTTGGGTTAAGTATAATAAATATTTGGTCTTTGTTTCAATTCAATACACGACGGCACCATCAAGAGATATTGAAACAAAATTAATATTTTTTTCGCTGCGTATTTTTTCAACATACAAATAGTTAAAAACTGACAAATCAAATAGCACGTACATCATTGTACAATTAACTTGTTAATTCAACAGTTGTACGTGTACAAAGCAACAAACTGGAGGTAACCGTCGGGTCGTTGGTGTTATTATCCAAAATATTTTATTTTTTTCATAATTCGCTTACGAAAAAAATTGTTATTTAATTGAGCTGCGTTGATGCGAAACTGATAATCTCGCCTAGAAGTCACCTCACTCATGTATGTTCAATTCAAATAGAGATTTTTGCTTAACCTTGAGCTGCTGAAATATTTATTTTTTTTCTGAATGAAATGTACGTTTTTGGCGGAATTAATTGAACTCTTCAACAGAACCTATTTCATCATCAAATAACAAACATTTTTAGCGACTCTGTTCTCACATCGTTGATTCCGACGAAAAAAAAATCACTTGTTTATTTAGATTGATTAGGCCAGCATCATGCGGAACAGAAGTAAAACATTCGTTGTTTCGTCGATGACGATTATTTGCAAGACTATACATTTCAGTCACACCAAAATTCGAATCAATTTTGTTGTTATCAGTCTTCGCTAAGACGTTGGATTTGATTGGAATTGAATTTAGGAAGGTTTTCCAATATGGAACAGCAGAAACCCAGATAAAAGATCCTTCGTTTCCCATCCCCAATCCTTAGTCCTTCTTCAGTCACTGTAATGTTCCAGTTTTCAGAAAGAAATCGTTAGGACGTCTTTCCGGGATGGAAATTACCATTAAGACGCTCATAATACCTGAAGGTACAGAAGGTGTAAAGAGAACAATTCCTAAAGATATGTACACCGGTTTCAGTTTCTAAACCACAAGAACAGATAGGACCAGACCGATTTATTGCTCTCGCTTGTAACAAGTGATATAAAGTTTAAAAGTACAGTTTTCGTGTGAATTTTGTTGATCCAAAGCGAGGCCGAGCTTAGCAATGAATTTTACATTAAAAGAGCGACTTTCTACCCGTAAACGTTTAAACGTTTACATGCTACATGCGTCGAAAACCGTACTTTTCATAGCACACTACTTTCGATGACCTCTGGAAAATGCATTATAAACTTAGGATAAACATGAAAAATTTCGTTTTCGTGTACTTATTGACCTCGGCTTCATCTCGAATCAACAAAATTCACACCAAAAATTCGACTTTCTATCTTTTGATCCCTAGTTATGAGTTGTATCTAATGTGGTGTGTCATAGTTAAAGCAATGTTAAATTTAGTGAAGTAAAAGATTTTACATGAATTTAGTGTGAGACTTGGGACAGAAGAAGGATTACATTCGTTGGCTACTAATAATATGATTATAGTCTCGGTGTGGTTAATTAAAAAAAATCATAGGAACCTTCCGGCATTGCTGAAATGAGTTAAATGTGCAATTAACCGACCTCTTATTAAGCGACCATAAACGACTTTAATGTACACGTAATATATATGGTTATGGTATGAACTACTTAAAGAGACTCTTAAGAATTACAAACAAACAAAATTACTCAAAAAGTTTAACCAACCTTACGAGCTGGTATTCCATTCATAATCATAATTTCGTGACTGTTTACACCGCAAAATTCTCATTTTACACTTATAATAAACCTTAAACCACACAAATTCATCCGACAGAAAAAAAATGCAGAGAAAAACAAAAAACCAAAAATTATTTCTCCGTAAATTATATCCACTCATATCTCGCAATAATGACCCAGTTAACTATTGACAATAAATCGTTTTGCGTTTAAAATTTTATTTATTCAATGTGCAAGCTGTGGATTTTTTTCTCTGTCTTTTCATTTTATAAAATGTAAACCGTCCCGGCATCGAATGTAAATATTTTTCGCTTAAGAAAGAATTTCAGTTTTATATAACCAGAAATTGTGCGAATCCATTCATGGATGTTAAAAGGCGATTTTGTAATTTATTTAATATAAAATTGATTATGGCTATGTGGATGGTGGATCGGTGGAATGAGGTACAGAATTACTATATATCAACAAAACGTTTTTTTTCTTCTTTCGTTTTATATACTTACCGATTACCGTAATCATAATAATTCCGATGTGCTATTGGGAAAATTGTTTGTGCCAAGCATCGAAGAACGATAGATCAAACCAATAATACGACAACGCGCATACGTTTTTATTATGTTGCTTCAAACTCTCTTGCGACCTGCACCACACCAGATATGGTGAAGTTGTTTTAATTTATTCACTGCATCGTCAATTTCAAGCCTCACCCATTTATTGTACACGGTCATATCATCTGTTATCGACGACGAAAATAAAAATGCGCAATGAGCTCTGGCTAACGTGGTTCTATATAGCAATTATGTATGTTAAAACTGATGAAGTACAAGATTTTGATTAAACTGGTAATTCTCCAAAAAGTTCATTCGAAGTAAATGCAAAATTTGCTGCAAAAAATTCTAGAAAGAATTTTCCTTCTGTCAATTTTGCAACTATTTTTGCAACGACTTCAGGCAAGTTTGCGATCCACCAGCGCGTTATCTGGTTCAATATAGCAGGAAATGGGTCTACTTCTATCGAATGCATTTGCTTCTTACATTTACGACCAACTATATTTCCTAATCCTGATGTGATAGTACAGCTTCTTATAAATTTGATTTCCTTTTTCTATTCTGACTAGGTTCTTCCCTTCACTAATAAAATAGTTAACATTTTCTGACATTATAATATATATTCTTATAGTCTTCTTGTCTAAGGAGAAACTTCTACTATGAATCTGTTGAAAAATTTTTGGTGCCATTAGCCACAGTATTATAAAGAGACTATTGACTATAAAATTAAACTTGTTGTGTAAACAATCCTAGGGAATTCAATCACGAAATGCACTGTAATGGCGTTTTGTTCGATCCTGAGAAATTCATCGTTTTACGAAATGTAACGTAAAGGTATCGAACAATCCACCTTTACGTTACATTTCTCGATAGGATGAATTCCCTAAGATCGAACAAACTACCTTAACGTTACATTTTGTAAAAGGATTAATTCTCTGAGATCGAGCAATCTGCCTTAACGTTAAATTTCGTAGAAAGATGAATTCCCTAGTATTCTATTTCGTAAAAGGAATAATTCACTAGTGTCGAACAACCCGTCTTTACGTTACATTTCGTAAAAGGACGAATTCCCTAAGATCGAACAAACTACCTTGACGTTACATTTCGTAAAAAGATGGATTCCCTAGTATTGTGTACAAAACAAGTTTTATTTTCAAAATATCCAGATCTTTTATTCAAATTTTATTTTTTCCGGGTGCCAATAGTCTCTTTATAATAATGTGGCTAATGGCACCGGGTGCGATTAGCATTAGTATAATAAAGAGACTATTGTCACCTGGTGCCATCAGCCACAGTATAATCACCCGGTGCCAATAGCATATTCGTATAACATATGATTACGGCCGTTTCTGAAAGGTTAACTTCGGACTTTCGGAAAATAAAATCGCAATTTTTTTGTGAGAATTTTTTTAATATTTTTTTCTTCATAATTGTCAACGTAACATAGATCATTTTTATAGCTGTCCTACTTTAAAAACCTGTGTGCAGATCTCTTTTTTAAAAAAACTTACAACTATGAAGCTTCTAAAAGTATGGAAGCTGCCAACTGTATACTCCATCCGGTTTTCGAGAGAGCTTCTTCGCATTTTTGACGGGGCGCTAATCCGAGCCTGAAATAATGAAACAGAAATTTCAGCTGTAAGCGGATTAAAACTTTAAAAAAGTGTGGTAGACCGGCAGTGACTACATACGAAACGTTGCACACGGTGTGTCTGAACCAAATTTAATCCTCTGATTTCACTTCGAACTTTTGTTCGAAGGGTAGAGCAATGAAAGTGTAAACCAGGTATGGTCTGTTCATACAAACCGGAGGACATGGCGATTTCATATAAACAAACTCACCTCTCATGAGAAAATATATGAAATCGCTATGTCCTCCGCTCCATACAAAGTTTGACATTCGACCATACCTTGTGTTGACGTTCATTGAGGTAGAGTGGCGCAGCGCGCGCATTTCTAAATAATGTAAGAGAAATCAGAAATTTTTTTGATTAAATTTGGTTGAGGCCAAACACCGTGTGCACGTGACTCTAAAAAGGACCATAGATATTTCGAAGGATAATACGACTTGTACGAAGGAAAAACAGTTTTTCACTCAATAAAATTGATGAAATTCGATTCAAGTACCCAGAAGGTCATCAGAAGATCAAGTTTCCTAACTAGCTAAAAATGGTTTGAAATAACAGGCTCACCAAAAAATAATACAATTTTCCCACAAAGGAGTTCGTAAATGACGAAAACCAATTTATGTGGTTTTTTACATCCCCTCATACAAAAAGGGTCAAAATTGAACCCAATTTGTTAAATGCGTCATGTTTTCTTGAACCCTAATGGCATGCTAGAATTGACAGTCCCTATCTGAAAAAGTGTGAAATTTTCCCCCGGTATTTCACTGCACCAAAATGGACAAATTAGAAAATGGACAAGGCTTGAGAAATAATTATTTGTTTACAGAGGGAAGAAAATTGTAAATTCCAGCAAGAACGGTTTCCAGAGGTGAACACAACGTTTTTCATACGTACACCTCGCATTTGTGCTTTTCCAGTTTTCTCCACGAAACGAAAACACATCAATTCGCCATACCATTTACGAAAACATGAACAATGTGACAGTTCAAGTGAGAAAAGTTCTATTTTCTTGTCACTGAAGAGAAAGTGCAGAATTCGATCAATCGTCAACAAAACTCAATTTTCTCATGGTTTATTGAGGGGAGAAAATAAGGTAAATCAGAAATATGAAATACGATGAAATAGTTATTTGTTCAACGAGTGCAGAAAAGTTGGAAATTACATTTCGATGGTAGCTACGCTCTGGTCAGAGAAAATACAATTTCCAACTATTTTCCAGAGTTAAACACAACATTTTTCACAACAAAGGCTGCCGAAGTTTCAACGGAGGGGCGAAAATGAATGTTTTCTAGCCTGCTTTGTGAAAAATGAATTTGTTGGAAATAAGGTCGAAAAATTGATTTATTTTCCGTTCTTCAGGTTCGAAAGTTTGTTCTTATGCGCATATACATCTAGATAGACAACTACATTACTCTGTCTCGCTGTAACCAAAGTATTCCCTTGTATGAATTTATGTTTTGCTCCGGATAGCTAAAATTCTTGTTGGTAAAAAAAAATAGTGGTCCGCCTTACGGCCAACCAAAATATCGGAATTTATGTACCGAAGGCGACTATTTCATGGAAATACCGTTGCAAAATTCCATTAGAAAGTTCTCAGAAATACAGGTTCTGATCAAAGATTCAGGAAAAGAAATTGCAAGACCGAGCCAATGTGTTGATGTAGAGTATAGCACACATGCATTAAATACAAAACAATGTTTTCACTTTCACAAGATGTTTACCTTACAAATAGAAATGCTCGTAACGAGCGGTTGTTGTTAACAATTGTATTTGTAACGTAAAACAAACTGTACGAGTATACACATCAACGGAGTGCTAGACCATCGTCAATGTTAATGAACTTGAGCCATTGCGTACATAATAATTTTATCGCTGCAATGATTTCGCTTTCATATGAAATTCAATAAGAGAGTTGTTATTAACGCACCGACCAGTTGAAAATTGGTGCAATGATGGGGTTTCGTTATAGAATGCGATATACAAAACGTTAATTGTACTCACAGAAGCACATAGCGCACACCGTTCAATTATAAAGAGCAAAATTGTGAATTACTGGAAATTTACGGTTTGTGTACTACGTTGGTTACGACATGTATATGTGAGACCTCTGAACATTTACACACAAAGTTCAAACGCATCAAAACTTTCCATTCAGTGAATGGTTCACTGGTGGTTGGGGCAACATTCTGACTCAATTGTACATTAGAGCTCCCACCGTTAACTGTAAAAAATAATAATTTTTCCACTAGTGGAAACAGGTGGGTGAGACGAAAAAAATCGGTTTCGATTTCTTGATCATATTTTAGTTGGAGAAATCAGTATACAGATTATCGATCGAACTGAAATCATACTCAAGCATATCTAATTGCTGCGTAAAGTTATTCAATTCGTTTCGGTATCCCGCAATGGGATATCAATTACATTTCTATCAGTCAGTGGCATAACACATATGAGTGAATATGAACGACGATGGCAGACTTTCAAAAAATGAAATTGAAGATCTGCTCAATCGGTGCACAGATCTTGAGTATTCACTGAAAACTGTGCATGCGCTTGAATGTTTTTTTTTCTTCTTCATTTCGTTGAAACCAAACCACTTCTGACAATTGCAAAAGGAAAATAATGAAATTGTGTAAGTCGGTGTGATGGATGTTTGGAAAGAGTAATTCTGTGGGACGTTGGAATGAATCTGATGTTAAACTAATTGAAGTCACAAGTGGCCTTATGCGAGCGTTTAGGAATTATTAGTGAAAATGTAAGGTCCAGCTTAAGGTGAAAATATTCACGGTTGACAGTAAAAGCGACTGAATATTTTTGGGAAAACATTTTCTCATATTTTCCTGCGTTTTCCTATTTTTTCCCAAAAGCATTTATCTAAGAAATCTAGGAAAATGTGGGAACATTCAAAAATGTGTCACCAAAAATAGTCCTTCAAATGTTACGATTGGATCATCACCAATTGTCTTGCATCCTCTAGGTTTGTAATTTTAGTATAAGAATATGGCGTACAAATGGCACAAACTTCATTGTGGAACGAAAAGGACACTAAAGGATTACTCGATTAAAATGGCAGAGGAGCACATACCCTTCAGATCATAAAAAAGCTAAAGGACAGTAGGTAGTATTCTGGGTCAGACCTCAGACTAAAAAATTTATTTTGAAGGTCAAGGGAAGCACTCTACAGATTTTGTACAGGAAATGGAAAACATCGACAATGTTAACAGAGGAAAATTAGTTTTCATGAAAGCCAGTTCCAGTGATTCGGTGAGCCCAAAGACCGACCCTAATCGTTTCTTGTATTTTAAACAGAACAGAAATGATACCAACCGATGACAAACATATAGATAATCGATAGATGCAAGAAATTGGATTTTAGTGACCTTCGTTCTGACTTTACCATTCAAACTCTTTACTGGGATTGTACCTACAAAAAAATGGTTCATCAAGGTCTAACAATGAACACACAACATTGATGACGTCTCTGGTAAAACTTTGTTCATAATAGAAGACGGTGCTAAGTTAGCACTGCTAACCTATCTGCGGCAATCACAATATCATTTTCTACTGTTTCCAACTTCAGTTCACCGACAGAAAATCGAAAAACAAAAAAAAATAAAAAAAAGTCACTTGGGCTCAACCGGGATTTGAACCCGGGACCTCTCGCACCCGAAGCGAAAATCATACCCCTAGACCATTGAGCCATCGACATGTCGTCATTTGTTTTCGATGTTATTATGAGAAGTCAAATGTTTAGTCATTCAGTTTTATCAACACCGAAAAAACTCACAAAACATAGAGTGAAAGGCGTGTGATCTATGAGATGTTGTAGGTACTTTACGCAACATATTGTGCGGCATTGACAACATCTTCAAAATTTAAATTAACTTTTTTTTTGTTGACCATTAGATGCGAGATTGAATGAAATATGTTTGTGATACAACGTCTAAATTGCAAGCGGCTCAATGGTCTAGGGGTATGATTTTCGCTTAGGGTGCGAGAGGTCCCGGGTTCAAATCCCGGTTGAGCCCGCGTGTTTTTTTTTATTCTTTTCTTTTTCGATTTTTTTTTTTTATTTCAGTTATTTGCTGAACACTTAGAGCACTGATAAAATCGGATACTCAATGAGTATTACTCATATTCAGTTGCAGGCACAATTTCGTATATCTTTATCGTTTGACGGTATCGATACAAATTCGTTCAGTTATCTTGCGTTCATCAGCAGATAATTTGTTGGTGAAAAATGTTATGTTGCTAGACAATTTGGTTGTTTTTAAAGTGTGACATCGGTTTGTTCCCTTGACTGAAAGTCAGGGTCTTACATCAGAAAATATTTCCTTCGCTCAAAATCAGGGTCTTACGTCAGAAATACTCCTAGAGAAGTTCACCATGATCTGTTTCATGAAATGTTGACAAAAAACAGAAAATACAGAATGTCTGTAACGCTTGAAAGTACGATAGCTTGAGTAATTCTGGACCGATTTTGCTGAAATTAGTTCCAATCGAAGAGGAATATAATCCATGAGGTCAGGTTGATAGATGTACAATATGGGCTTAGTGATCTGGAAGTTATTCCTAAAAGAATTTTTGTCTGATTTTTGATGAGACGATAACTCGATTGGTTCTGAACCGATTTTCGAAATTTTTATTTCCATTTTCGGGTAAAACTCTTAAGGTCTAGTTACTGAATTGACGATGTCGGCCTAATTATCTCAGAGTTTTTCCCAGAAGATTTTCTTTCTGGTGTTTTGATAGGATGATAACTTAGGTGATTCTGAACCGATTTATGAAATTTTGTTTCGGTCTAATTCACTGAAAGCCAGGGTTTTACTGCAACAAAATTTTGTGCAACCGTTAAATTAATGGAAAAGTTTGTCACTCTATCAGTCTGACAACGAAGGACACTGCTACCAATCAACGTCACAAAAACTATTCTTACCTCACAAGTCGTTCAATTTTGAAATGTCGAACCGCCAACGAATGATCCCAACCGACAGCCTGCAAAGCCTGAGTGGCTTCAATCTGTGTTGCATCGTCTCCAACTTCTTGCATCAATTCCAACACCTTTTGCGATTCAATCATTCCACTAGCAGTGCCAGCAGCCAAATTGCCGTAAATCTGTTGCTGTTGTTGCAATTGATTTTGTCGCTCCTTTTCCATTCGCCGTTGGATCTGTTGGGCGGATAGCGGTGGCGGTGCCAATGGTGCCGGACGATGCGGTCGCAACAATTCATCGTTGCTGACTTCGTCGTATATCACAGGTACTTTTTGAGATTCGTTTGCGTAAATGGAATTGACATGATTCCGCGGCATCGATACGTAAAGAGCTGATGCGGCGTTATTTGACGGTACGGTATCGTAGAAGTCGCCAGCCACACTGCTGTAAAAATCACTGCCGTACAGACTTGTGTTCAATGGTTTCGTGTCGTTCTGTATCATCGACGGTGGTCGGTTCGAAATGGCGACAAAATTGTGATTTTTCTCCGAACCGACTGGTGGCTGTGCTACATTACTGTAGAATGATTTCCGCGGACTGTGCACATTTACATCTTTGGTTGTTTGTTGTTCGAACCAAATCGGATTGATTACCGCTGCTGTGTCGTTCACGGAAGACGCTGTGGCGTTGGTTTCGGTATTGTTCTGCTTGGCATACGGGTGCACGGATGCTGAGTAATTCTTTGTGGGGGTGATCGCATTTTGCGTGAAATTCAATGGAATCTCGTAGAGACTGCGATGGACCTGTGCCACTTCTTGGTTCGTCGATTTGGTCATTGCGTTCGTTTGTTTGACTGGTTTCGGTGAGGCATTTTGCACTTTATTCAGACTTAATGCCGACGAGGTCGCCTCCGAACGGCGTTCGTATATCTCGCTTGGTATTGCACTCACCGAATTCTCTTTGCCTAGGCTGATGCGATCGTAGTTTTGTGATGTGTTCACATTGACACTGGACGACGTCGATTCACTTTTGTACATTTCTTTCTCCAGATCGGAGTACAGAGATTTGTCTAATTTTTTTGGCGTAGCTGCACTGTTGTTGATGCTATCATCTAGCGACAGTGCACTGAGATTCACACGTAACGAGTCACTGAAAGATTCACTATTACCGGCGTCAATGTCATGTTGTGTGGACGGATTCCACTGTAAATTGTTTGAGTATTTGTTGTCTGTGCAGGTGGCAAAGCTCAGACTTCTCACACTATTCCGCGGACTCAACGATGCCATTGTGTTCATGACAAGATTGTCCAGGTCACTGCTCAACGTCATTGGTTTCTGTTTGGCAATCGCTCCATTCGAGTTGTTCTGTTTGCCGTCCGCCACGGCATTTCTGTGCGTTTGTACGTTCTTTTCAATGCCGGAACTGTACCGGTAGGCATTGGTCGTTTGAATGTTGTTGTAGACGGCATTCAGTGATGCACTGGAATTAGCGGTCACATTTGGATTTTCAGCAATGTACGACGTGTCGAATGGATCGGAATGATGGCTTTGAGGAAAAGAAGTAAACGAGTTGGTTGCATTGCTGTCGGGCTGGTTGAGGCCGAGAGTATTCATGTATGTTGGTGGATAGTGGTACGGTGGCGGTTCCAATCGGGTCTCTATCCGTAATTCAGACAGATCGAATCCCGAATTGTCGGTCGGAATTTCGATTGGTGCATCCAGAAGACTGACATTGTTTGGCGTTTGTGACATAGCCAATTGACCGCTGGAGTTTAGGGTGTTGTCATTGGGCGACAAATCAATTAACATTCCCTCTTTCTCCGCATTCGTCACTTTCGGCTGCGGTGGTCGTGACGGCTTTATTTTCAACGATTGCTCTCGTTCCGTTTTCAATTTGTTGTACGCAAACTGTTTGGTTGCATTGCTTTTCCGCTCGCGAACGTGATGCTCTGTGGTGGTCTTCTTTTTACGCATGGCTGAGCATGATGCCAAGTCCAAAGTACGACCTGGCGAATGCAAAACTGGTTAGTCGAATGATTCCAATTGTGCGGGCAATTTGAAACACTTACTGCGTAACAACACATCCTCGGCAGGTCTATCTGCACGTGACATTGAACTCGTTACCGGTGGACTACCACCCCAAGATGAACCGAATCCACTTTGTCGATGAGGGTCATGGATCGGTCGACCATGGTCAGTCAGTATTTTGGAGGCTTTCGGAGATTCGATAACATTTCTAGAAAATTCGACATGATTAGTCATGCAATGCACGGAGAATTGGTCGCAATTCTTACCTGGGAAACGTTCCAATGTCGAAACTTCTTTGATTTTGTCCTTTTATAAACTTCAGATCAGCCCGTTCGTCAATCAATGCAATCAGATCACCCTGTTCAATTTTCAGTCGATTCTCTTCGTTGTAGTAACCAATGGCCTTCGACATTGGTGGTGGGGAAATTGACAAAAATTCTCTGGAAACAAAAGCGAACGAAATTTAGAAACAGAAGGCAGAAATGATGCCACACCATTCGTACTTAATTGCAGCAAAGGTCGGCCGTTCCGTCGGTGTCTTGTCCCAGCACTGTAACATCAGTTGATACATATCTGGCGGACACGCATCGGGATGATGTAATCGTTCACCCTCGCGATCGATTTTTCGAAGAATTTGTGATCCATTCAAACCGATCCACGGATCCTCACCGAACGTAAACATTTCCCATAGTGTCACGGCAAACATCCACGAATCCGATGCATGACTAAATTGACGATACCGCAGCGATTCGGGTGCACACCATGGGAATGGAACCTTTTTGTGCTCGGTCATTACATAGCAATCCTCCTGTTGCGGCAGAGCTCGCATCAATCCGAAATCACCGATTTTGATCTTATTGCCGCTTGCCAACAAGACATTTCGACAAGCTAAATCACGGTGCAAGAACCGTTTGCTCTCTAGGTATGCCATGCCAGTTGCTACTTGAACGGCCCAATTCCAGACCAACGGCAGCGGAGTATGTTTACACTGTTTACGAAGCGTGTCCAGCAGGGATCCTCGTTCTGCCAATTCGGTGATCATCATCATTGGTTGTGTCAGTACAACTCCGTACAGTCTCACTAAGTTTGGGTGGTCCAGTGCATGCATCGCTTGAACTTTAAAAGAAAAGTTTTGAAATTATTTGGACGACATTGAGAGAAAAGTCAATGGAGGATGAGCCAAACCTTCTTTGAAAAAGTCTTCCATTATCCCTGGCTGTGACAAATTGTCTGCTTTCAGTACCTTAACGGCAACTTGAATCAGTCGATTACCAGGTGCAGACCATTCCCCACGTCGTACAACACCAAACGAACCGTCTCCCAACTTCAGGCCCAATGTAATGTCCTTCTCGTGTATCAAACATGTCAACGACAGAACGGACGGATTTTCAGTGGCTGCATTTTGATTTTTCTTGTGTGGCTGTTGCTTCCCGCCACCGATCAGTTTCGATAAAATGTTTCGTCGCCATTGTTGTGTTTTACGCTTTTTCACCGCATCCATCAACCGGCGAATGGCCGGTTTACCAAGACCGATTTTCTCCAAATCATCGGCATGCACATAATCGAAATGAGCCAGCCGGGTCACTTGTAAATCCTCTTTGATTTTGTGCAAAAATTGCTCTAATTGTACATCAGCCAACAGTTCTTCCAACCATTCTGTGTCCACATCCATTGCAACCGAGTTGTCTGTATTAAATAAAGCAAACAGAATATGTCAATGCAATGTTAACCAGAAAACCCTTCTGGGCATATGGAAGAAAATGAAATGGAAATAATTAAATCATGCGAGTGATGTTTATGTAGCCGGAAATGTCGCATTTGCAATGTAGCCGACGATTTTATACATCTTCGTTCTCGATTAGAATTAAGCACCTACAGATGTTCGGTTCAGTGTCATTAACTTCTATACATTATCGAGTGACATGTAATGAATGAATAAGTAAGAATTATATTCGAAAATTAATAGTCGATGACATGACACCATCACTATAAAACATCATTTGAGTTACAGATCGACCCCAGCATCTTTTTCATTGCAACTTTCAAAATCAGAAGTAGCAAACCAATCTCAAACAAGGCTCGGAATCAGATTTGGTTTTTCAGTCAAACTTAGACGCTTCAGGTTATGTTATGGAGAAGCCCTCAACAGGGCTAAATCACCAAGAAGTACTGGTACATGGGACCAATTTTTTAGTCTCCAAAGAGAGTACAAAAAGGTGTTAAAAAAGAAGGAAAGAGTACGCTGGAAAGAGCAATGCACAGCTATAGATAAATTAAGAGACTCTGCTAAAATGTTCAAAATTCTGTCGAAGGATCCGATTCAGTTAGTAGACTCTCTACAGCTAGCATCGGGCAGTTATACTAATAATTTAGATGAAACGTACAAGCATCTTGTAGCTACGCATTTTCCTGGTAGTAAAGTGCACTCTTCTGATGAACCCACACCAGATATTCCCACCGGAACAGCTGGAATAAACAGTGAATTAATCGACAAGATAACTACCAACCAAAGAATAATATGGGCAGCTAAATCATTCGCTCCGTACAAGTCACCAGGTGAAGACGGTATATTTCCCGCTCTTATTCAAAAATCGCTTGACCTGATTACTGATAGAATTCGTCATATCTTCAGGGCGTCATTAACTCTCAAATATGTACCCAAAAGATGGAGAGGAACCAGAGTAGCCTTCACTCCTAAGCCAGGTAATAATGATTACTCAAAAGCTAACAACTTGAGCCACTCCGCTCAAAAAACTTGCATGAGAAACAGCACGCCTATCAAGTAGGGAAGTCATGTGAGAACGCCTTACACAATGTCCTTACATGTAGTGAATCAGCGTTCCTCTCGGATGAATATGCTCTTGGCTGTTTCATCGACATCGCTGGCGCTTTTAACTACATTACGTATATAGCCATAATAAATGCCTGTCACAGGTTCGGAATTGATCCAGGTGTTACGGATTGGATCTATTATATGCTGAAATGCAGAATTGTATATGTTCAATATGGAGATTCTAAACTAACAATCACAACTACTAAAGGAAGCCCACAAGGCGGTGTACTTCCACCTCTCCTATGGTGGCTAGTCATAGACGAACTAATAGAATCGCTCAACAATTTAGGATATCAGACGGAAGGCTTCTCGGATGATCTAGCAACGATCTTGAGAGGTAAATTTATTCCAACTCTTTGCGAGCTTTTACAGGATGTGTTGAATAGAGTTACAAACTGGTGTACCAGAAATGAACTAGAAATAAACCCTGCGAAGACTGAAATGATACTCTTCAGGAACAATAGAAGAAAAGTCGATGGAATAATCATTCCAACTGTAAATGGAATTCCTATCTCATTCGTTAATGAAGTAAAATACCTAGGTGTTATACTAGATTACCTACTAAGTTGGATACCGAACATTGACAACCGCATACACAAAGCTACAATAGCACTTTGGCAATGTAGGAAAGCATATAGTAACTCGTGGGGCCTCTCTCCGAAAGTCCTATACTGGATCTTTACATCGGTAATAAGACCGATACTACTGTACGGATCTTTTCTTTGGAACCATAAATGTGGCCAAAAATCGGTCATTGACAAACTCAATAAATTTCAACGCTTGGCCTGTAAAGCAATTACTGGAGCATGGCACTCGACGCCTACAGTAGCTTTAGAAGCACTCCTTGATTTAACACCTCTACATATAATGGTAGAATCAGAAGCGCGGCGGTCACAGGTCAGAGTGGACTCCGTATATGTGGGACTAAACCTACCTCGTCCGTTTCTCTTCTATATACTAATTGAAGAGTTTCGGTGAGTTTGGGACTAAACCGAGATCGTATACCACAATATTCTCTTCTTACTCCAGAAGATGTATTAGTTGTGACGAATAAGAACACGAAAGTATGTGTGGATCACCTGGAAAAAAGCTGATTCACGCTGAAATTTCACCGCCTCTGACGGAATTTACGAATTGCCTTTTCCATCTTTACCTATTATTCTTCGATATGCCTTCAACAATTGATACATTTATCTCATCCACTTCCATCGATCAAACGCCCACTATTTTTAAAGGACCACTAACTTGCGTGCAAAATTGCACACACACCGAATTGATTACCTCATCATAGTCGCGGAAATTAATATTTAAAGTTATGACAACTGTCAAGATTTCAGCAATGATAATGTCAAACAGACAATATAATCATTCCAAATTCCAATAAATCCAATGTCGTATGAAAAGCAACTGTAAAAATGTTCGGAAATATCTACTTTATGTGAGATTTGAATAACAGGTCACGTCATAAATGTAAGAACAATTATTTGTTTCCGGTGTTTAGTGGTCTAGTAACAAGATAAAAGTTCAGAAAAAAATGTGTAATTTATCACTCATAATGAGTGTGTGTGCAGGCGAGGGGAAACCTGCTCTGGACAGCAGAGCCTATTTTCAAGAATGTCTTCAATTTTTAGAACTTCCAGGAATTTTAAGAATTTCAAGAATTTACATGAATTTCGACAATTTTAAGAATTTGAGGACTTTACATGAATTTAAAAAATTTTCACGAATCAATTTCAAGAAAATAGGCCCTGCCGGAAAGTCATAGTGATAAGTTCGTGATTTTATTATGAATTCGTGCTTCATCTAAACTTCTCAGACTCTTTCGATCAATTAGCTATTCTTAAATGCAGAATTGCTTCAAAATTATGAAAGTCATTGAAAGTCACAAAACCGAAGATATATCAGTGATAGTCACGTACACAGTGTTCCGAAGTAGTCTTCCCCTCGAGCTAATTTTTATGCAAAATACATCGAGATATGCTAGGTATAGGAAGTAGAATGGTGAACAGAACAAAAAAATTAATATTTTCGGCGATAAGTCTGGTGAATTCCTTCATCGCGGTATTTTCTGCAAAAAACAGTATTAATGGAGTTTCTTTCGAAAAGGTTGATGTCACGACACCCAGACCTTTAAAGCCGATAATAAACAGGACCTCAATTAAAAGAAACCAAGATCACATTTTCTTTATTTGCATCGCTAGCACTTCTTGTGATAGGTATAACTAACAATCGACTGTATTCTCCAGCATATTGATGTTAACTGCAGTCTTGCATGCTACAAACCCTTTACACATGATCCGATTGCGTGATACGAGTGTAAAATCAAATCATATTCGATGAAAATATCACGTGCATATACAGCATCTGAGTGTGTAAATATTTCTAAAAATAAAACGCGAGTATCAAATTACGAAATTTGATCGTACATACGAACCAGGGGATTAGGTATGGACGCTGATGATTTTCCATAACAATTACCTTACACACAACGGAAAAAGAAGAGAAACAACAGATAATTATTGTAGAGCTAATAGTCGACCGAATATGTACGCACGACATGTCTAACAAAGCTTGCGTTATTGTAAGCGTAATTTTACACTCGTCATGTGTGTAAAATCGTACATATCGCAGGAAAGTAAGACTAAATTCTCGTTCTTGGCTTGGCTTCCGGTTATTAAACAAAATTATTTTTATCACCAACAATAATGTGGATGTCAGTGATTTTATGATGGATTAGTGTTGTGAGGCATTCTGAATTGTTGGAGAAATAGATGTTTCGGTGGAATTCATTTGTGAATGAAAAATCAAATTTTGTAAACTAAGAACAGAGTCAGAAAATGCTTGCGATTGGGCAAAAGCACGAGAATTCGGCCATCCATTGTTTAAACCATAGAACACAAAAGAATGGACAGATTTAGATGTCTGGCCGGATACTGGTGTTTTTTACTCTACAGTGACTACATAGGTCACATTTTGCCGGAATGGAATCAAACTACAGTCAACCAAAATTGTATTTAAGTTTGCCTCAGCTGTTTTATCAGCTGGTTCCCCCAGAGAAAGAAACTTCTTATATATGCTGATACGGTTCTACCACTGCATGCGCGTTTTAAAACGTGTGATTGTATGAGTGGTCCATTCGGTTGGCGTTAACTGTCTATAAAGAAGGACAACTAAAATGGAATCTTTATGAGCCACGAGAACTATAACATTCAGGATCAAAGTAGAGTAAGTGATCTGAGTACCCGGTTTTCCACATCTCTGATTTTTTAATTCTTGCAATACGTAGCAACTCCATAACTTTTCAGACTAATTTAACGCAAGAGGTGTGCAAAAACGTTGGAAAGTCTGACCACGTATGAATTCTTCGAACACGATTCGAGTTGTTCATTGTTTGTCAGAGCCGCCTTTAGCTTTTGGGCGCCATATGCGGCGTTTTTGTTGAATATCGATATCCTGTTGGAGTACCACTAAATGCATCAGCAAACATTCAAAAACAGATCCAAAATTTACGAATAGTTCCATTTATGGCCCTAAGGCTTCCAGTCAAGTTACTCAGAAAATGTTTCGACAAGCTGCCTGACTATTCACCTGTTATCGACAGCAACCACAAAATTGAGCGATATCTTGCCTTAGACCAGAGCATTTTTGACTACAGAAGCACAGGACAGGTCGAAATAAGAAGGTATACTTGCAATCTTGGGAAACAACGAAAAGTATTTTTCACAACGCAGGCGAGAAAATAGTCATTTTATCCCCTCAGCTGAAACTTGGGAAGCCTTTGGAAGTTTATCTCTTGAAAAAACCTGGAAATTGAATTTTCTGTGGTTTTCCAACTTTTCTTGACTCGTTGAACAAATAACTATCTCATATGTGCTCTGTGATTAACATTTCTTTCTTCACTCAAAAGTCAATGAGTCTGATGACAGTTCGGGAAAGAAAATATCGGTTTTCTCGCATCTTGTTTGAAGGAGAGAAAATGTACACTTTCATGCTTCGGGGACGAAGATGAATTTTCGATTGTAACCACTTCGAGCTCAAATTGCCTAAAATCAATAGTTTAAGACACATACGTTAATATTCTCCCCCCCACTGTCAACTTTGTTATTGTTTTGAAAAATTGATGTTTTTGATTCGCGGAGAAAAACTGTTAAGGGGCCGTCCATAAAGGACGTCCGCGATTTTTCTGGAATTTTAGACCCCCCCCCTCCCCCTTGTCCGCACTTTTACACTATACAAATGTATGGCGGTCACACTTTGACGAACCCCCCCTCACCCCTATAGTGCGGACGTCCTTTATGGACGGCCCCTAATCATACCTTCCACATATGAAAAACGATGTGTTCACCTCGGAGAAAAAGTGTGAATTTCAACTTCAGCCGTCGCTCTTCTATAGCCACAAAATTTCGCTTCCCGTAGGAATTTCCTATTTTCGTTCCTCGGTAAACAAATAACTATTTCCGAGGTTTAAAGTACAAATAATCGTCACGAAAAAACCCAACATGTTTGCGAATCACAGAAAGCTTTGAATCAATAACTGAAAAAAATTATCTCGGAGCTAAATTCATCCATTGAAGGTCAAAGCAGATTAAATGTTGAACTTAGTTTTCGGGTCTATCATGGCAAGGTTACTAATCACTGACAGCGAAATTCTGTGAATGTGACGGTCTTCTGCCAGTGACGCCTCGTAATGAAATAACAAAAAACAAACCGGAATACATTTATGACGTAGAAAACTAAAACGATGAAGAAGCTGTGTCGGAGTGTTCGTTATGTGTATGTGACGAATTCCATTCATTCATTAAAATACTTTAGTCCAGAAAAATGACAACAAAACTTAAAATTCGTAAAGCGTAGTAACGCTGACAAGTGTTAAATCTGTCCATCATTAAAACGGGTGACTCATTTTCTCAACCTTTACACAGCGAGAAGCATATCGCGCAACTGTAAGACAATTATTATGTTATATTCACAAATTCACACCCAATTAGCGTTTATCTGTTTCCCATTGAAATACACCACAACAGACTGTACTCACAATAACTTTTCGTTTAGAAAAAAATTAAATTTCATTTCGGTTGATTAAACAAATCCATAACAATCATTTGCGATTTAATTTTGCGTGGAACGCGAACAGGTACGAGGCACGTATCTATGTATTATTTAACGAGAAAATATGTTTGGTGCTAAAGCTCCAACCATTTACATTGAATGATTTCATGGAAATTGAGTTTTTTTTCTTCTTCTCCTAAATGAAACATTTGCACATAATTTACAACCTCAACACATAGATAGCAACTAAACCGCAACGATATAATGCGTGATTTTTCTGAGGGAGATGCGGGAAAACGATTCTTTGTAACTTTTACTATTTACAACAGTTGTTACATCTGAAGATAATAGTCTTGCTGCATCCGGGCTTTAGATTGTCTAATTGGTCTCGTTTCGTTTGACATAAAACGCAAATGAATTTTGAGGACATACTTTTCAAAACAGTCTAGGTCTACCACTGTTTACTCCCACTGTTTTTTTTTACGGAAAACAGAGACAGAGTTTCTTTTCAGACCCATTAATACTAAATTAATTGTCTAAACTCAACGAGATGCGCTCCAGAAGTTTGGAGTCAAGTATGTACCACGAACGGTGTTCATCTGGAAGTATTCGCTGAAAAATATCGTTTGATGAGGTAAATGAAAGGTATCGACGAGACGAAGCATAAAATCAAAAATTGAAGAAAATCGAGTTTGTGGATTGAGTTTGAATGGCAAGAAGGCAAGCAAAAAAGCGTGTTTTGCTTGTTTCTTGGTGTTTCTCGCGTACATATTCGGAAGTTAGCTGGTACGATACGTCAAATGAAAGGTATTGACGGAACATATCAAACTATCTAAATTTTAAGAAAATCACTTTCATAATTCAGTATCTCAGAGAGCAAAACATGGCGTTCTTTTGGGTCTTTTCCGTACATCTTTCATGCTCTTCTTGAGAAGTATGTGCTCAAAATGAATTTTCGATGCGAAAGGTACTGACGCGACTAATCAGAAAATCTTAAGTTTTTGAAAGACATGTGAGTGAATCAGTAGCCTCGAGTCAGCAAGACAGTATTTTTTGTAGAGTTTCTCACTAATATCTTAACCATCAAATGACAAAAAGTTGTTGATGACAACAATTGGATGTTTCAACGTCTTAAAATCACATCGTCTTCCTGTTTTCCAGCACCTCCCTGTACTACATTTTTATTTACAGAGTATCTACAATCAACAAATTTAACGCGAAATACATCTGCTCGCTGGTTGGATTTTTTTTCTCGTTTATTTGTATCATCATAAAATCATTGGATTTTACATATTGTGCTCATATGTGCGCTTGATATAAACAAAAAAAAAACATTTTTTATCTATTCGAGTGACTTCAAAATATTCCAAAATATAAATCGAATGAAAGAGTTCGGAGGTCTAGTCGCACGTACAGGAAAGGAATGTAACTCAATTCCGACGAACAAAAAATGCATGGTCTCTCTTCTATGCATATTATTACACGTTCGTTTTGATCAGTATCATAACACAACAAAATTTATGATAGTTTTCATGTTGATCAGAATTATATGCTCTCGGTAACGCACGCATGCAATGGATTTTTTTGTTTAAATTTTCATTGAACATTTTATTGCCAGTGGGTATACATACAGGATGTATGGTAACACAAATGATGGTTCTATTAAAACCAGAACTATTTCGATGAAAATCGCTTACGTAAGAGTGAATTTGACATGACGTTAGTTATTCTTGTCGTAGTTGTCGATAACAAATGAACATTAACCAACAAACAGTAACATGAATTTTGGGTTATGAGCTATGGATCAAATTAAATAAATTTAAAGCATTTAAGACTGTGTAGACCTTTGAGCTAAAGCTTTATGGAGAGCCAGACATAGTCAGGATCATCAAACTGAATAGACTTCGGTGGCTCGGTCATGTGGAACGGATGGAGAAAATATTGAAAACCAAACCTGAATGAAAGAGGAGTGCAGGTCGACCAAAGGCCAGATGGTGCGATGCAGTCCTATCAAATCTTCAAACAATCGGTATCACACGTTGGGAATCGTTAGCCGCGGATAGGTCCGGTTGGAGAAGCATGTTGGAGAAGGCCAAGACCCTTAATGGGCTGTGGTGCCGGTAAAGTAAGTAAGTAAGACATCAACCTTTCACAGACGGCAAGCCAACCAGCAGTTTTACTATCGGATCTATTACTTCATTTGGTCTAAGTATTTTCAAGAGCTTAACATCAAATCTTTTACTTCATTTTTTGAACATGTGTACTTCTATACCTAAGACCTCATTAGTCAGAGCTTGTCATTTGTTCCTATAATCGATAACAGATCATAGCCGTCAGTAACCCGTAAAAAAACACAGTCGAAAATTACCAACGTTTCTGGACAACAAGCTGCAACCGGAACCGAAAATAATTCAAAAAGTCAGCCATCGAAAGCTTCTCTAATCTTTTGACTCCCTCTCCTGCAACATATATTTTTTCCTAAATACGGTTGGCTATGGCTCATCTCCTTCTTATCCCCTAAAATAGTATATTGTGTCACACTCATCTAATTCAATCAGAACTACGTCATTGATCTAATGGTTGCTCGGTACAAGTAGAATTACAAAAAAAAGACGGATTGAGCCAATCCAGCCAAAAACTAACGTACTGCGTGTCACTTATCTATCATTTCTATTCCTAAGTCTAGATACATGGGATTAATTTGAGTGCGTTGAGTGTGAAGAACTGATGTTGCAAGTGCTTATTAACCGGGTATAGCCCGCTTATCTCTTTTGGAATAAATAATTAGTCAAGTGAACCCTATCTGTTGGGACAAGGAGTAGATTGTGGCCAAGTCAATATTGGATAACCGTAAAATTTGACTGTTGTCACATTCCGCAATTCATCGAAAAAAGCTCCACCCAACTGAAAGCCGAAAAATTACACAAAAAAACGTAAAATCGATTTTAGTGTTTCATTGGAAAATTTTCTGAAATTTTCCGGTAAATTTGGTTGTATAACGTCGACTAGAAATAAATCGACTGTCTGCACTGGCGCCAAGAGGATATTTTATAATTCAAAGCCACTTCTGGCTTACGTTTGGATGGATATTGTGGAAGGTACTGAGTTGTTTTCACGTCGGTGGAACGTCTGTCCCGAATATTATGTATGCCAGTCTACGAACCGATTACAATGTCCATTGATTGCCATAAATGATGCATCAATGTTTATCAATGTAGCATCAAACGACAAATCGAACACACCAACAACATCAAAACAAACAGTTCACCGAACAAGAAATAAATTAAAAATTCGCGTCACAGCCTCATACCTCGTAAAAATGTAGCAATTTGAGTCATTTTCGAAAAGAATTCGTTGAGGTTATTCCTATTTGTTCAATTAATAATTCATTTAAACTCAAGAACAAGTGTACATTATGTCGTCTGTCTGAATGTAATACGGGTGTATAGATCGTTGGAATTTAATATTATTGTGTGTGACCGTTGAATCATTATAAGACTGGAACCCGAGTCAAATTGAAAATTGTAACAAAAGCCAAATGAATTTGTTGGAACAATGATGGGAAAATTTCGCTGATCTTCTCCGTTATAAGTTCAGTAACTGAACGAGTTTGATGCGAATAGCGAATTAACGAAATTGGCCATTTGGTGGAGACGTCTCACCACACGAAAACTAATAAATTTTGCTAATAAATCTGAACACAAATTATAGAAAAACCATTGGAACACGACTAGGTGTCATGGACCTTTTGACGAAACATTACACACAATTTCAATGAGTTCACTTTCTCTTTTTATTATATTTCTCACAGAACCTTAATGAATTCAGATCAACTCGAGATAAATAAAGTTGGTCTTCGGTCCCGCAATAAATTTTACGAAAGAAAAATTCAACTCCACAGTTCAATTTTATGTTGCATATGTTACGACAGGTGCAAATATGCATAATATATTCAACATCTCGTCTTAAATCGCACCGAAGATTTTCGGTTGTTTTTGCAGCATAAAAAATGTATCTTCTCCAGCCACTATAAACCACTCGCAATTTATAATTCAGTCACTTAAACTGTATATGATGATAATATCAAATGTTTCAGTTTGTCAAAATTCCTGTTTTTAATCACACTCACCAAGAAAACGAATATTTTGATGGATTTCACCGTTCGACTTTGCTATACACACCAAATTTGTCAATAATTGTCAATACAATATTCACCACATTTTATGCACATCTCGTTACGGAACGAATTTTAACGTAAAAATTATAAATTTTATGCAAAAAATAAATTAAAAGAAAAATTGCAGCACCACAGCATAAACTCAACTTCCCGAACAACGCACAAAATTTTTAGACTGATGAGTGAAGTTTCAGAGAATGAATTACACTGCAAAATGAAGAAAAAAAAATCTGTGGATATGTCAAACTGATCACTGATACGAAAATGTTGCATCAAATGGGATGTGAGCGGTTGCAACGGAAATATTTCGATATCAAACAGATCTTCTAGAGATGACAGAGAGATGCAAATATGACGGCTGGGAAAATATGACAAATGAGTGCGTTAGAATCCGTCTTTAAAATCGTAATGTCCTCCGCGGTGACATTGAACCATATCTTGTAGTTTATAAATTCGATTTTCTCAGTTGAGGCAATCTTCCCCAATTCTAGGCCAAACAAACACTTACGACCAGGCACTAATTTTGAGAAAATGTTTTCCTAATTTTTTCAATTTTTTCAAATTTTCTCAATTTTTTCAATTTTTTTCAATTTTCCCAAATTTTCTCAATTTTTTTCAATTTTCTCAAAACTAGGTCCAACCTTCTGGGCGGGTCAGGTCCCTTGACTGACACTTTTCTTGACAAATATGACAAAAAAAAATCTTCGAAACCATCGAGCGTAAGGTGGAATAATTTTTGTCCACTTTTTGAGCTCTCAATTTTCTTACAAATTTTCAATTTTTTAAGATTTTCAATCATAAATAAAATATGACTCGTGTAAATTACGGTTCTCGCTTCGCTCTGGCCGTAAACTTCCCACTCGTATGATCTGTCTATTATTCTGTTTTATTGCCTTTTTGTTACATCAGTGTAGATGCGAAGTTTGTTTTGTGAATGTGGAACGAGGACTTTTTCACAAAATAAAAAGTGCGATAGATGTTCTTCTCTTACACTTTTGCGTAAAAAAGGAAGTCTCCCGGTACTTAATATACCTTCACATAGTGACATGGTAATAAATGAAATTTATTAGTTTTTGGTTCATCGTTAAACATAACTCAGTGTACCAATATTTTCGGTAAATTGGTACCAATTTCGACGCTATAATGATAAAGGGATTTAAAATATTTGTAAAAGGAGAAATTTATTGGTAGACAGAAAAAATAATCCCTCGATTTCCCATTCACAAAACCTTCAATCGTGAATAAAATGTCACGATTCGTGTGAATTACTTCACACTCGTAAAATTTTTATAATATTCTCTTTGATTCATTTAATTCCATGAATTTAAAAAAATATCTTCAGAAATTAATTGAGATAATACATCTTATTTTGCCTGCAAAAATTTAACTTTTTTATTAAAATTTCTTACACTTTTTAATCAGTGTGCTAATTTGAAACAGGCATTTCGCTGGCGTAAGATGTGGTTGCAAAAAACTACTTACTTGATAAATGACATCAAGTTGTTAGTCAACTATCAAATTTGTTAGTCAACTATCAAGATGTTAGTTAGTTCACTAGAAAGAGATGTAAACACACGTTAAAAGATCGCTAACGCTTATCAACCGGGTATAAGCCACTTATCTTTTCACGAATAAATAATTGCTCACATACCACAATTCAGGGAATAGAAAACTCACCCATCCAACTAAAACTATGAATTACACGAATTACAATGAAAAATGAAAAAAAAAATCTATGAATATGTCAAACTGTACACTGATATGAAAATGTTTCATCAAATGAGATGTGAGCGGTTGCAACGGAAATATTTCGATTGCAAAGAGATCTTCTGGATTTGATGGTTTTTATCGTTTTTATGCGGCCTGGATCGGCTGGATCTATTTAAAAATTTCGATTTTTCATCAAAAATCGCATAGTGCTCAAAGTGACTGTTTTGTTTCTGAAATAGATTGTCCTGAAAAAGGTTGAAATCAGCTTAAATAACGCTTCATTTGCCTAATTTGCACCATCTGAGTCCCTTCCCGACAATTTGAGACTGATTTCATTGAACCCATTGGAAAATGTTTCCACACTATAAATGTATGAAAAATCCCTTACAATTAAATAATGCTCTACTCAAAAATTGCTCGGGCGGTGGTAAACATAAAATTAAAAAAAAAGTTCTTCCAGAAAATGATCAGGGGGCTCAGACGGTCATGGGGCACCATGTGATTTTTTGATAAAACTCAAAATTTTTAAATCGATCCACCGTACTGCATCATGTTTTTTGATGTCGAATGCAATGTAAAATTGCGTAGTTTATGTTCGTGTTGTCAAAGCGAAATTCCTAGCAGCCCTATTGAGATCAAGGCTGTAAACTTTGGAAAGGTCACGCAGACCGCCATTTTATTAGATACGTGGCATTAGCCTCCAAATATTTCTTATGTTCATGCTATAGTAGCAGAGCTGCGGTAAAATGCATTAAAAAAATGAAGTACAAGAGTTTAAATCAACAGATTCAAAATACTTTCATCGATGGAAGTAATAACCCAATAATAATACAGGTCAAATGCGTGTTTTTCTTGTGTTTTTTTAACATTACAATCAACGGTTAACTTAAAATATTCGTCAAAGCCAACGAAATTATGAAAAATTTATGATGACCAATCATGTGAACAAACAACACTATTGTCTTTTGGTGTGATGTGAGGTTCAAAAGAGATGACCCAGTAGGAATAAAATGTCAGCGGTAAGCTTAAAAATTACGTTTTAGCGGAAACGCTTTAGCGGAAACTAGAACCTTGAATTGAATAACCCTTGTACCCTTCTACCCTTGTGGCCTCCAAATGGACAACCCTATTCTTGCAATATTTAGTAACCCTGACTCGTATGTCAAACTGTTATTGCTGAAACGTATGATGTGAAATATTTTGTTTTGATGTGATTTTAGCATTTCCAAATAAAAGCGCCATCTTGCCAACTCTCGAGTATAACTCTATTTTCAACGTATGTTTAATTAAGAAACACCGGTATTTTACACTGCTGATCATTGTTTCACATTAATTATTTAAATTCCGATAATTTTTTCCTTAATGCACAATATTTCCATTCCCTTTTCAATACATCGAGAATAAATCACTCAAACCCGATTCGGAATCAATTTCCTTTCATTTCATTTCTCTGTAAAATGCATTCTGCTCACAGCTCCATTTTGTTTTTTGCGCTCAGTTTATCGCTCTATTATACTCGCGGCCGTAGCGCCATACACATTCTCCTGCACAATCACGAAAGTCATTTCCAACCGTCGAGTTGTGTCTGTAAAATTTTGAATTTTGTGTTTGGATTGGAGGTGAAATTTTCACAATCGAACGGAATCAAAGTTTTCATTTTTAATAAAATTTTGCTCAAATACAATGGAAGTGCTAGATGGCTATTTGAAAGAACTGCAGAAAACATTTGATGATTTTCGGAAGGAAGATGTCAAAAGTTTTGAGGTAATAAATTTGCCTGTGATCAGCTCAATGGCGCTTCTTTGTTGTTTTCGTAATGTTGCAAATAATTAGAATGTGTGGATATGGGTTCAGTTAATTTACTGTTTGTGCACAATGGAACTGGAATTGTTTGATGCAAGTTTTTGCTTCAATTATGAATGTTCAAGTCGCCCGGCATCAGATTTTTCATTTTCGGTTGAACTGAGCGACAATCTAATTCTCGATTTAGTATTTTCGTTCGACTGGTACCGCACCAAGAATTTGTTAGATGTTGTGTTTGTAGTCCATAATTTAATAGATTCGAACAGCAAAGGCAAAATAGCGATGCTGATGCCGCCAACCACTGTACGATGTGCACTGCATTGCGCACGATGACATTATAGTTTATTAAACTAATTTGTCATTGATTGCGAAGTGCAACTTCTTTTAAGATGATTAAAAATGAAATTTTCCGCTATCGACGGTGAAGGCAAAATAAACTCTGATGGCTAGTGTAATCCTATCATAACGGAATGTATGTTAAAAATATTGAAGTAATAGATTTTGTATCAAATGATGACACAATTGAAGTAGCAGATTTACTGATTTTGTTGCGATACTCTAGACAATTGGAAAATACAACCAATATGTGAGATTCATCATGATAGTTCCACCAGTAAACCGTTCCCTCCAAATTGAATTTCATTTGACTTTTTATCCATCTGAATCAACGACAATTTTCACATTTTCAGGAGTACGAGGCCAAGATGAGGGCTGCTATTGAATGTCAAATCGCGCCCGGCATGAAAAAACAACGGACTAGTCTGGAGGAAGGTAATTTCGATTTGCTATTGGTTGTGTTCCATCAAACATTCGAATTTCCTTTCTATTAATTGAACAGATCAAGATTCGGGTGTAGATGCAACAACTATTACGCAAGCGTCGACCGCAACATCATCGTCCACTGCTGGCAATACTCGGCCATCTCGATCGGCAAAGACGGCTGCAAGTGGAAATTTGGTAAGATTTTATTTAAAACCGTCAGTGACTCAGTGACTCAGTTCATCCAAATCAATGAATAGTTGGGAGCACAAGTTAGTGTGGGCGGGATGTTTGACTAGTTCCTGCCTAGTCTCTAGCCTAGTACAAATCCTCAGAGCCTCCTGTTACAAACCCTCCAAGGCTAGTGCATTCTGCAAGTTGACAAGACTCAGAAAAGGACTTAACGACTGGTGGACCTGTCCTTTATCTCAAGGTCTGTTCAATCTCTCCCTTCCTATGAACTGAAATCTAAAGCCACACCATTGCTCTCCCCAAATGGACTGTTGTACCGAGATCACCAAACTAGATCCTCTTTCAAGCTGTCGTCGATTTTCATTTTCTTTTTCAACAGAAATTACCGAAACTGGGAACGAAACTTCGACAAGAAATCAAACTGGAACGAATCACCGAATCGAGTACGACATCAACCCATTCGAAACAGTCCGATGCAAAAGAAAACGATTTCAATTCACTGAACATAAAGCGCGAGAAAATATCACTTGGCGTACGATCAATGGCGAGCAGCAACGATGACAAAGACTCGTCCATATTGGTGATACCGAACGAAGTGAACATCATTACATTATCCGATGACGATGATGATAATGCTGACGATAATAACGGACACAGTGATGTGGACAAAATGCCGCCACCAATGGTGCCCGCTCCAAAGAAACTACCGGCCAAGAAGACTCGTAACACTCACAAAAATTCCGCTTCGGCCGAGTCGAGTGCATCGGAGACGAACTCGTCGCAAAACAATGAACCTTTAGAGCCGAAAAAGACGAGAAAAGGCAAGAAGACGAAGAAACCCGTCCTACCGATGGTTGAAATCAAGCAAGAAAAAGATGCTGTGGATGACGTCGAAGAAAATGCCGAAGTTGTCGGAAGTAAGAAAACCAAAGGGAAGAAGAGCTCTGAGAAAACTGACCTGGAAGCTGGTTCAAAGAATGCAACAATGGAATCGGTCTATGAAGATGCGTCGGATAAGATCCCATCGGTTAGTCATTGCAATCGAGAAACTGTCCATGAATTTCCACTCATTTTCTATCCATACAGCAACCTTCAAATGGCCTTGCACCATCTGCTACTTATGTTCTACCAAAAAATTCGGCTAAAGAAAAAGGTGAAGCACTCAAAGTCGAAAATGTTGGGAAATCAAAGACTTCCTTAAGCAGCATTTTAACCGAAGACAATTCTGACGAAGAGGAACCGATAATACAACTGCCTAAGAATGCCAACAAACAAAAAGAACTGTTCAAGTAAGTAGCACTGACCAGTCGCGATTCACTTCGTGGCATTCAAAATTTTCTTCCGTTCTAGTCCGTTGGTGCAGAGCCCAATGAAAGCAAAAGTGGCTGCCTTTGAGAAACTACAAGAATTCGGCAGTCCAGCTCCGCCAATTCGTCAAACTCGCACCAAGACCCGACAACTAGCCAAACAAAATTCCGAAAGCAGCACATGCAGTGCAAGCAGTACAAACAGTACGTCCAAACTACCGAAACCAACTACACCGTCGGTCGAACTGCGATATCCGATCAAAGATAGCACTCCACTCGGAAAAACGGTTGGGTCAGTGAGAACTTACTCGGCACAGAATGCTATACGCACCCAAATGTCATCGTCGTCTACGAAAGTCGGAAGTCTGAGCAGACCAGCGTCTGCACAACCATTAAAAATCCGATCTAGGGACAATAGTGTTGAGGATCAGGCGCGAGCGAGAGAGGTATGTTAAAGTGGAGGACGTTGTTGCTCGGGAGTGAGATGAACGTTGATGTCTAACCGATTATTACAGGCATTGCTGGAGAAGAAACGTAAAGCTGATGATCGTGTCAAACGTGCGCAGATGCAACGAGAGGCTCAGGAAAAGGAGAAATTGGATAAGATGGAGAAGTTGATGAAAGCCAAGCAGGTAAATGACTCTTGGGTTGGTTAACTCGTCACAGTTTGTAACATACTGTGTGATTCACGACATTACAGGAAAAAGAAGCGGCAAGAGAAGCTGCAAAGCAACTGAAACAACAACAAGAAATACAAAAGCAACTCAAGGCTTTAGAACAGAAACGCGAGCGAGAACGTAAACTAAAGGCTGAACTGGCCGAGGCTGCCAAACTGGAACGTGATCAAATGTTAAGCAAGAAAATTGCCGACGAAAAAGCGTATCTCGACCAAATGAAACAGAACCGAAAAGAGGAAACGAAACCGACGCTCACATTCGACATGCTGGAAACGGATGATTCAACGGATGACGAGGATACAGTCAGCAAAAATCGTCCTAATCGTCCACCGCCACCAGCCTGGAGTTTACGTAAGTTTTGATTTAGCTGTGGCTCCATATCGAATGGCAGACGAAGACGAATTTTTCTTTTTTGTTCATTTCAGGCGCCAACTCCAAGCGTGAAATAATTCTACAAGCCGGAGTGAGTGTGAACACAATCGATAAACTGTTCTCATGCAAACCGACCACACCGGATCTGGCTGCAATATTTCCACAAATCGAGGAGAAACATTTGCAACGGAATTCAAGTGCCTTCTGGAACACACCGCCAAGATATTCCGAGTTGCCGAAGTATTAGAACCATTGGCTTCGGAATTTTTAATTTTTAGCTAAGTCGATGGGAAAGGAGAGGAAAAGCGAAAATAATTTCATTTCGCGTCCGCAACCGCATGCGTTAATGTTTTCTTCCTTGTTTTTTCGTTAAATTAGTTTCAATGTTCGATATGTTGCTCTGGTTAGTTTTTATTGATGAAAAAAAAACTGTTGCTGTTGTTTGTGGGCGTGTCTGTCTCTCTCTGCATTGTATAATTTGATAACAATTTTAATTTTAATTTTTTTTACGATGATTGATGTTAGCCAAATCGAGTTAGTTGTGTCCAAAACTTATTATTTTTACCATCAGTGTGACTCAATGAAATTCCAAGTGCAAATTAAATTTGTTTCTACTTGAGCTCCAAAATGTGTCAACAATTCGTTTTATTTCGTCATTTATTTATAGGATGGACGTGCCAGTCTCCGTACATGTATCAGTAAAGCTATTGTTCTTTCATCGATAAACTCTTCTGAGGGAATCTTTTGAAAAACAGCCTACCGAAATCGGACGCATTTTCCAGTGGACTTTTTTATATGTGCCTAGAAAGGACTTCGACCCTAGAACCCAAAACCACATTCAAAAAAATTCTTCGAAGCTTTTGTGACTGGTGAAAGGTGATCAAAAACCGAAAACTTGCACTTGTCTTACCAAAATTTCTCCGAGTACACGAGCCGTACAGGGTCGTGTGGAGTGTCATTAGAAAAGTATTCACATGTACTATTGAGCCGAAGAGAGACTCATTGGTTTTAAAATTAATCCGCACTGAAATGTGTGCAGTTGAAGTTTTCAACAGAAAACTTGCACTTTTCTTACCAATATTTCTCCAGTTACACGAGCCGTACATGGTGGTGTGGGGTATCATTTGAAAGGTAACTTTATGTGCTTTTGGGCCATATAGGGTCTTATGGGGTTTGGATGCATATGCGATGAAATATGAGAAATTTAAATGTTCAAGTGCCCATATTTCATCGCATATGCATCCAAACCCCATAAGACCCTATTTGGCCCAAAAGCACATAAAATTACCTGCAAATTTTCGGCTTTCGATCACCTTTCACCAGCCGTAAGAGAGAGTGGTTTTGGATTCTAGGGTCAAAGTCCTTTCTAGGTACCTATAAAAAGTTCCACTAGAAAACACGCCCGATTTCGGTAGGCTGTTTTTCAAAAGAATCCCTCTCTATGAATGAAAGAACAATACGAATCCGACTACCTACTTCTTTTTCGGAAAATGTGGGAAAACTCAAGAAAATATGAGATTCAGCCGGTTGTGAATGTAAAACATGCAGAAGTATCACCAAAGGCAAATCACCAAGAATTTCTTTGCAATTCATCACATTTTGACGTTTCCTCACACTCTGGCGATCTTTCTTGCTGATTAAGGCCGAAAGCACTCGAGAAATTTTGAGTTGATGGGATCGACAATTATGCTGCGTTTTCCATTGTTTACCCTGTGGTGAATATCGAGTTTCAATGGAAAACGCAGCATAATTGTCGATCCCATCAACGCAAAATTGCTCGTGTGTTTACCGCCTTCCGTCACCTTTTGTAAAAGAATAGATTCCCTAGTATCGAACAAAAAAATCATCAAAGTTTTTGGTTGAATTGGTAAATCACCAAGAAAAATCGACAGAATGTGAAGAAACGCCAAGAAAAATCGCCAAATAGAAGAAACTCAACAAAGAAAAATTTTTCATATTTTTTGTATCTATAAGTTACGTCTCTTCACACCCTGTCGACTTTTCTTGGCGATTTTTCTCGCCGTATTTTTTGTTTTTTTGATATGAACAAGCAAGCGGTTCATTTATCGGTTTTCCAAATAATATTTTCTCTTGATCAGATCTTTTCTTTTGAAAACATACCTCCCGAAATAGGACTAATTTTCTCGCTGATTTTTTTAAAATCTGACACTGAACCCTGAAAGGTATTGGTCCCTAGAAGCCCAAAATACAGTCAAAGGAAATTCTCGAGTTGTGTAACTAGAAGGAGGTGCTCAAAAACCGAAAACATGCACTTTCCTTTTGGAGTTCTTTCCAGAAACGTACCCTCTGCTTTTCGGTTATAGAGGATCCGTTACAAGTTCGCCGGAGTAGCCACACTTTTCTCCAATTTTCAACAGCTCACAAAGGTGAATTTTAAAACCGAAAGTATTCGTAATAATCTTTCCATAGATACCTCGTACGACTTCATTACATAGCTTTCATCAAAGGCTCTCTACCTTCTAGACTCTAGAGAGCCTTTGCTTTCATGTATGTGAAAAGTACTAAATTGGAAAATTCCATATTTTCGGTTTTTGATCATCACCTGCTAGCCACACAAGTATCGAGGAATTTTTTTTTCACGATAGTTTGGCCTCTAGTGACCAAATACATTTCAGGGCACAAATAAAAAGTCCGCTGGAAAATGAGTCCGATTTCGGTGGACTGTTTTTCCAAAGAATCCCTTAAGGCCAGTTCATACTCGCATACATTTTTGCGATATATGCGACCATGAACTGGCCTTAAGGCCAGTTCATACTCGCATACATTTTTGCGATATATGCGACCATGAACTGGCCTTAAGGCCAGTTCATACTCGCATACATTTTTGCGATATATGCGACCATGAACTGGCCTTAAGGCCAGTTCATACTCGCATACATTTTTGCGATATATGCGACCATGAACTGGCCTTAAGGCCAGTTCATACTCGCATACATTTTTGCGATATATGCGACCATGAACTGGCCTTAAGGCCAGTTCATACTCGCATACATTTTTGCGATATATGCGACCATGAACTGGCCTTAAGGCCAGTTCATACTCGCATACATTTTTGCGATATATGCGACCATGAACTGGCCTTAAGGCCAGTTCATACTCGCATACATTTTTGCGATATATGCGACCATGAACTGGCCTTAAGGCCAGTTCATACTCGCATACATTTTTGCGATATATGCGACCATGAACTGGCCTTAAGGCCAGTTCATACTCGCATACATTTTTGCGATATATGCGACCATGAACTGGCCTTAAGGCCAGTTCATACTCGCATACATTTTTGCGATATATGCGACCATGAACTGGCCTTAAGGCCAGTTCATACTCGCATACATTTTTGCGATATATGCGACCATGAACTGGCCTTAAGGCCAGTTCATACTCGCATACATTTTTGCGATATATGCGACCATGCCTTAAGGCCAGTTCATGGTCGCATATATCGCAAAAATGTATGCGAGTATGAACTGGCCTTAAGGCCAGTTCATGGTCGCATATATCGCAAAAATGTATGCGAGTATGAACTGGCCTTAAGGCCAGTTCATGGTCGCATATATCGCAAAAATGTATGCGAGTATGAACTGGCCTTAAGGCCAGTTCATGGTCGCATATATCGCAAAAATGTATGCGAGTATGAACTGGCCTTAAGGCCAGTTCATGGTCGCATATATCGCAAAAATGTATGCGAGTATGAACTGGCCTTAAGGCCAGTTCATGGTCGCATATATCGCAAAAATGTATGCGAGTATGAACTGGCCTTAAGGCCAGTTCATGGTCGCATATATCGCAAAAATGTATGCGAGTATGAACTGGCCTTAAGGCCAGTTCATGGTCGCATATATCGCAAAAATGTATGCGAGTATGAACTGGCCTTAAGGCCAGTTCATGGTCGCATATATCGCAAAAATGTATGCGAGTATGAACTGGCCTTAAGGCCAGTTCATGGTCGCATATATCGCAAAAATGTATGCGAGTATGAACTGGCCTTAAGGCCAGTTCATGGTCGCATATATCGCAAAAATGTATGCGAGTATGAACTGGCCTTAAGGCCAGTTCATGGTCGCATATATCGCAAAAATGTATGCGAGTATGAACTGGCCTTAAGGCCAGTTCATGGTCGCATATATCGCAAAAATGTATGCGAGTATGAACTGGCCTTAAGGCCAGTTCATGGTCGCATATATCGCAAAAATGTATGCGAGTATGAACTGGCCTTAAGGCCAGTTCATGGTCGCATATATCGCAAAAATGTATGCGAGTATGAACTGGCCTTAAGGCCAGTTCATGGTCGCATATATCGCAAAAATGTATGCGAGTATGAACTGGCCTTAAGGCCAGTTCATGGTCGCATATATCGCAAAAATGTATGCGAGTATGAACTGGCCTTAAGGCCAGTTCATGGTCGCATATATCGCAAAAATGTATGCGAGTATGAACTGGCCTTAAGGCCAGTTCATGGTCGCATATATCGCAAAAATGTATGCGAGTATGAACTGGCCTTAAGGCCAGTTCATGGTCGCATATATCGCAAAAATGTATGCGAGTATGAACTGGCCTTAAGGCCAGTTCATGGTCGCATATATCGCAAAAATGTATGCGAGTATGAACTGGCCTTAAGGCCAGTTCATGGTCGCATATATCGCAAAAATGTATGCGAGTATGAACTGGCCTTAAGGCCAGTTCATGGTCGCATATATCGCAAAAATGTATGCGAGTATGAACTGGCCTTAAGGCCAGTTCATGGTCGCATATATCGCAAAAATGTATGCGAGTATGAACTGGCCTTAAGGCCAGTTCATGGTCGCATATATCGCAAAAATGTATGCGAGTATGAACTGGCCTTAAGGCCAGTTCATGGTCGCATATATCGCAAAAATGTATGCGAGTATGAACTGGCCTTAAGGCCAGTTCATGGTCGCATATATCGCAAAAATGTATGCGAGTATGAACTGGCCTTAAGGCCAGTTCATGGTCGCATATATCGCAAAAATGTATGCGAGTATGAACTGGCCTTAAGGCCAGTTCATGGTCGCATATATCGCAAAAATGTATGCGAGTATGAACTGGCCTTAAGGCCAGTTCATGGTCGCATATATCGCAAAAATGTATGCGAGTATGAACTGGCCTTAAGGCCAGTTCATGGTCGCATATATCGCAAAAATGTATGCGAGTATGAACTGGCCTTAAGGCCAGTTCATGGTCGCATATATCGCAAAAATGTATGCGAGTATGAACTGGCCTTAAGGCCAGTTCATGGTCGCATATATCGCAAAAATGTATGCGAGTATGAACTGGCCTTAAGGCCAGTTCATGGTCGCATATATCGCAAAAATGTATGCGAGTATGAACTGGCCTTAAGGCCAGTTCATGGTCGCATATATCGCAAAAATGTATGCGAGTATGAACTGGCCTTAAGGCCAGTTCATGGTCGCATATATCGCAAAAATGTATGCGAGTATGAACTGGCCTTAAGGCCAGTTCATGGTCGCATATATCGCAAAAATGTATGCGAGTATGAACTGGCCTTAAGGCCAGTTCATGGTCGCATATATCGCAAAAATGTATGCGAGTATGAACTGGCCTTAAGGCCTTAAGGCCAGTTCATACTCGCATACATTTTTGCGATATATGCGACCATGAACTGGCCTTAAGGCCAGTTCATACTCGCATACATTTTTGCGATATATGCGACCATGAACTGGCCTTAAGGCCAGTTCATACTCGCATACATTTTTGCGATATATGCGACCATGAACTGGCCTTAAGGCCAGTTCATACTCGCATACATTTTTGCGATATATGCGACCATGAACTGGCCTTAAGGCCAGTTCATACTCGCATACATTTTTGCGATATATGCGACCATGAACTGGCCTTAAGGCCAGTTCATACTCGCATACATTTTTGCGATATATGCGACCATGAACTGGCCTTAAGGCCAGTTCATACTCGCATACATTTTTGCGATATATGCGACCATGAACTGGCCTTAAGGCCAGTTCATACTCGCATACATTTTTGCGATATATGCGACCATGAACTGGCCTTAAGGCCAGTTCATACTCGCATACATTTTTGCGATATATGCGACCATGAACTGGCCTTAAGGCCAGTTCATACTATACTCGCATACATTTTTGCGATATATGCGACCATGAACTGGCCTTAAGGCCAGTTCATACTCGCATACATTTTTGCGATATATGCGACCATGAACTGGCCTTAAGGCCAGTTCATACTCGCATACATTTTTGCGATATATGCGACCATGAACTGGCCTTAAGGCCAGTTCATACTCGATACATTTTTGCGATATATGCGACCATGAACTGGCCTTAAGGCCAGTTCATACTCGCATACATTTTGCGATATATGCGACCATGAACTGGCCTTAAGGCCAGTTCATACTCGCATACATTTTTGCGATATATGCGACCATGAACTGGCCTTAAGGCCAGTTCATACTCGCATACATTTTTGCGATATATGCGACCATGAACTGGCCTTAAGGCCAGTTCATACTCGCATACATTTTTGCGATATATGCGACCATGAACTGGCCTTAAGGCCAGTTCATACTCGCATACATTTTTGCGATATATGCGACCATGAACTGGCCTTAAGGCCAGTTCATACTCGCATACATTTTTGCGATATATGCGACCATGAACTGGCCTTAAGGCCAGTTCATACTCGCATACATTTTTGCGATATATGCGACCATGAACTGGCCTTAAGGCCAGTTCATACTCGCATACATTTTTTGCGATATATGCGACCATGAACTGGCCTTAAGGCCAGTTCATACTCGCATACATTTTTGCGATATATGCGACCATGAACTGGCCTTAAGGCCAGTTCATACTCGCATACATTTTTGCGATATATGCGACCATGAACTGGCCTTAAGGCCAGTTCATACTCGCATACATTTTTGCGATATATGCGACCATGAACTGGCCTTAAGGCAGTTCATACTCGCATACATTTTTGGATATATGCGACATGAATGGCTTAAGGCCAGTTCATACTCGCATACATTTTTGCGATATATGCGACCATGAACTGGCCTTAAGGCCCAGTTCATACTCGCATACATTTTTGCGATATATGCGACCATGAACTGGCCTTAAGGCCCAGTTCATACTCGCATACCATTTTTGCGATATATGCGACATGAACTGGCCTTAAGGCCAGTTTCATACTCGCATACATTTTTGCGATATATGCGACCATGAACTGGCCTTAAGGCCAGTTCATACTCGCATACATTTTTGCGATATATGCGACCATGAACTGGCCTTAAGGCCAGTTCATACTCGCATACATTTTTGCGATATATGCGACCATGAACTGGCCTTAAGGCCAGTTCATACTCGCATACATTTTTGCGATATATGCGACCAATGAACTGGCCTTCAAGGCCAGTTCATACTTCGCATACATTTTTTGCGATATATGCGACCATGAACTGGCCTTAAGGCCAGTTCATACTCGCATACATTTTTGCGATATATGCGACCATGAACTGGCCTTAAGGCCAGTTCATACTCGCATACATTTTTGCGATATATGCGACCATGAACTGGCCTTAAGGCCAGTTCATACTCGCATACATTTTTGCGATATATGCGACCATGAACTGGCCTTAAGGCCAGTTCATACTCGCATACATTTTTGCGATATATGCGACCATGAACTGGCCTTAAGGCCAGTTCATACTCGCATACATTTTTTGCGATATATGCGGACCATGAACTGGGCCTTTAAGGCCAGTTCATACTCGCATACATTTTTGCGATATATGCGACCATGAACTGGCCTTAAGGCCAGTTCATACTCGCATACATTTTTGCGATATATGCGACCATGAACTGGCCTTAAGGCCAGTTCATACTCGGCATACATTTTTGCGATATATGCGACCATGAACTGGCCTTAAGGCACATGCTACAGGATTTCCATGAACTCGGCATATGCATTTTTGCGATATATGCGACCATGAACTGGCCTTAAGGCCAGTTCATACTCGCATACATTTTTGCGATATATGCGACATGAACTGGCTTAAGGCCAGTTCATACTCGGATACATTTTTGCGATATATGCGACCATGAACTGGCCTTAAGGCCAGTTCATACTCGCATACATTTTTGACTATATGCGACATGAACTGGCCTTAAGGCAGTTCATACTCGCATACATTTTTTGCGATATATGCGACCATGAACTGGCCTTAAGGCCCAGATTTCCATACGTTCGCATTACATTTTTTGCGATATATGCGACCATGAACTGGGCCTTAAGGCCAGTTTCATACTCGCATACATTTCTTGCGAATATATGCGACCATGAACTGGCCTTAAAGGCCAGTTCATACTCGCATACATTTTTGCGATATATGCGACCATGAACTGCCTTAAGGCCAGTTCATACTCGCATACATTTTTGCGATATATGCGACCATGAACTGGCCTTAAGGCCAGTTCATACTCGCATACATTTTTGCGATTATATGCGACCATGAACTGGCATTGAACTGGCCTTAAGGCCAGTTCATACTCGCATACATTTTTTTGCGATATATGCCGACCATGAACTGGCCTTAAGGCCAGTTCATACTCGCATACATTTTTTGCGATATATGCGACCATGAACTGCCTTGCCGTATATATGGCAGTACCATTCATACTCGCCCTTAAGGCCGGGTCATGATACTCGTTTACAGGCCAGTTCATACCTCGCATACATTATTTCGCGATATATTGCGACCATGAACTGGCCTTAAGGCCAGTTCATACTCGCATACATTTTTGCGATATATGCGACATGA